>NC_050491.2:305000-605000 GCF_012460135.2 Molothrus ater
TGTGCAGCACAGGGGGGGAGTCTGAAGGGATGTTTAAAGGTTCAGGTTTAAACACAGCAACTCAGATGCTTAATTCCTAGCTGATCCCAGAAAAAAACCCCTGAATTTGATGGCAGTTTCTCCAAGCCTGCCCTTAGCCAGATCCACCATGGAGGGATTCTGTGCTCTGCATTTCCATCAGCTGTCTTCTTGCATGCTGGCCCGGGATCCATCAGCAGATGTTGGGCACCCGTGCTGCTCACTCGGGGCTTTGCAGATAAAGATCTCTGACCTCACTTTGCTCTCGATGAGCAGGGGGCCTGGTAGGACACAGGAGGTCCCAGCCCCAGCACCTCATTCCTGGAAGGGCAGGAGGGCACGGAAGGAATCCCATCCTGCCTGTGTGAGAACACAGCAGCTGGCACTGCCAGGATCTTGGGCTCTCTTGATACAATACTGCCATGAGATCACCACCCAGGGACGCACGGGCAGGGCAGCCCAGGGCTCTCCCAGCTTGTCCTCGGTTCCGGCACGGCTGCAGTGGGACCGGGCCGAACCAAGCCTTGCACAGCTGCCAGACACACTGCCCTGGAAGCAGCCAGAACCTCCTGCAGCCGGGGCACAGCTTCCCTTCAGGGCAGGGTGCTGGGACTCGGGTGTCACGGGGCTTCCTTCTGCTGCCGCCGCAGCGACGGTGCTGAGCACCCCGGGCTCGGGACCGTGCCACGGGAGGTCGCTCTGCCACCGCCGATCGGTGTCGCTGGCCCTGCTCCGCAGGGCCGCAGCTGTTCCCTCTGCACGGAGCCAGGGTACATTGTGTTCACTCGGAGTCCTTGATTAAACAAAATGTTTATGCGTGCCTCTGCTCCAGCAAACATCTTGGCGGCTGCACGCAGCTTGTTTGCTGCTGCTGCTCCAGCTGCACTGGAATTGGGGCAGGGTCTGTGGGATGCTTCAGGAGCCAGCTGGCCTTCCTGGGATAGGCCCCAGCCCAGGAACACCCCATCTATCCCCGGTGCCTGCACCTCTAGTTCCATTGGAGGGACCTTGTCTGCTGGAGACGGCTGTGCCCCGCATCCCCTTGGTGCCAAGCGGAGCTGCTGCCCCTTTGGAAAGGCTGGGCGGGGGCATGCTTTGCTTCTTTACCCTGAGGGAGTGACACCCTCCTCACAAACTCACCACTCATTTCCCACTTAAAGCAGGGCTTTGGGGTGCATCTTGAAATTACAAGAGCAGCTAAGACATTTCCTGGGCTCCACAGTGCCTCCAGCGGAGCAGAACATTCCGACACTGTGCCTTCTTGACGTCTGCTGCACCCACTGATGATGGCTATGTACAGCACCATGGAGTTGGGTGGGCATAGCCAGCCCTGTCTGGGGCAACCGCAGGGCTCCCAGGGCCTGATTGCAACTCCATGTCCCCTGCCTGTTCAGCCAGTGTCGTCCAGGATGTACCTGCTTTCTTCCCTGACTGAGGGGCTTGTGTCAGTTGTGCGTATCTGGAGTTAACTGGGGACAGGCTGGCCCTGCTGTGTCATCATCTCTCAGGCATCATGCAACTGCTGGTCTGTGTCTGGAGGGCAGCCCTCAGCCAGATGTGCTGTCACCACAATTACTCTGTTGCTCCAGTTGATACCTCCAAACCCCTTGGAGGGAGTGGGCTATCTCCCTCCCCAAGCCATATACCCTGTGAGGATGGAGAGGCATGCCCTGGGTGAGTGGGGAACCAGCACGCTGAGGTCATTTACAACCCTGCCAGGTGAGACCAAGGGAAGGATTCTGCAGGATTGAGAGAGGGCCAAGACCCTTGATACAGCTCTGTCCTTGAACTCAGGAGACCAGAAAGGAGAAGGTGTTGATGGCCACTCCGATGACATCAATCCACTCCCAGCCTGGAGTGTTTCCCAAGAGCACAGGCTTTCAGCAGAGCAGGTTGCCCAAGCGGCTTGCGTGCCCCTGCCAGGCTCTATGCCATGGCTCTTGCGAAACGGTGTTGATAAACACTCCAGGGCATGCCAAGTCCTGCAGGATGACAGCTGATGTGCTTGGGCTGTAGTGAGTGCCAGCACAGTGAGAGGAATTTTCCACTCCTCTGTGGCAAGTGTGCCTGACCCTGCTGGGGGACTGTCCCCAGCAAGGCAGAGATTATCTGGTGTCCCAGATGGTTTGTCAGGCTCAATAAATCCCCCATGCAAGGGCTTTCCTTAGGCACATGGCAAAGCAAGGGGTGGTTGGGTTGCCTGGGGCATGGTGGCACCCTACAGGGCTGGGTTAGGGTCCCACCATCCCCAAGGAGACCCCACCACCCCCATTTCACCATGGGGCTATTCCTGTGTCCTGGCAATGAACTGCCTCTTAGCTTCCCCTTTCCAAGCACATTGGCCAAGTTGGGGTGAGCCATATGCTTCTCCATTCCCTGTCCCAAGGACTTACTTTTCTGTGATTCTGGTCCTCTTTCCATATTCCCTGAGGGCAATGGGTGACCCTTGACAGGGCCCTCCAAGCTGCCTGGATAAGTTCTGCCCACGTGTGTCTTCTAGCAAGCTGGAAATGCCTCGAAGACCAGCAGATTTGTGGTATGGTGTGCTCAGACCTGTGCTGGCCAATGTTTGGTAATTACCATATGAAAGTCCAGTTTTATTTGAGCAGTGTGTCCTGGAGCTGCAGTTCCTTTCATCCATGCTGTCATCCCACAGTGCTCTCAACAGAAGCATGAAAAGCTTGTGCCAGACAGCACAGACCAGGACAATGCACCTGTGCTCGCTGCTCCATGTATCCCTGTCCCCCAACACAGCTTGCAAATGCTGTGCCATGAATGGCAAAGTAGCGAAACATCAGCCAACACATGCAGAGAATGGGGGCTCACAGGTCTCTTGTGAGGACAGTATGTTAGGAATGAGAGCTGTGGGACGATCCTTCCTTCCTTCCTTCCTTCCTTCCTTCCTTCCTTCCTTCCTTCCTTCCTTCCTTCCTTCCTTCCTTCCTTCCTTCCTTCCTTCCTTCCTTCCTTCCTTCCTTCCTTCCTTCCTTCCTTCCTTCCTTCCTTCCTTCCTTCCTTCCTTCCTTTCCTTCCTTCCTTCCTTCCTTCCTTCTCTCCTTCCTTCCGCCACTTCCGCCACTTCCGCCACTTCCGCCACTTCCTTCCGCCACTTCCTTCCGCCACTTCCTTCCTTCCTTCTGCCACTTCCTTCCGCCACTTCCTTCCTTCCGCCACTTCCTTCCTTCCGCCACTTCCTTCCTTCCACCACTTCTTTCCTTCCGCCACTTCCTTCCGCCACTTCCTTCTGCTACTTCCTTCCTTCTCCTCTCCCTTTCTTCTCTTTTGCTGCTACCTGGCCATGCCTCTGCTGACACCCTGGTGCTCCCTTGCTTATCCTTCTTGTATCTGGGTTAGCAGCAGCAGAGATGGGCTGCTCATACCATTTCACATCTGGCTGCTGCCCTGTGCTATGCATGGTGGCTGTCCCAGCCCAGCTGGGCTGTGATGGAACAACACCACTGCTGTGACTGATCAGGGTGCCCAGTCCCTTCCCATGTCCCTTCAGCCTCCAGGTCACTGGGTACTGGACCAAGGCACTGTGGGAGCTGAGATAGTGACAGAGTGATGGGATGGACTTGCTGAGGGTCCTGTTGGGAGCACATCCTGGGAACAGGCACATGCAGGGGTCTGCTGCTGTGTGGGAACCGGTGCTTTGGATGGACAGTGGCAAGAGGATGAGAGACTTACAGCAGCAGACACAGGAACACTGCTGTCTCTTGGCCCCAGCTTGTGGCATCATAGCTTGTGCCTGTGGGCAGAGGTGACAGTGGCAGCGCAGCTTTTGGTGCCTGCACCTCTCCATTGAGGAGATACTGAGCTTGGACAAAAGGCGGCAGCAGCAGCGGCAGTGAGCCCCGTCCTGCCCCCGGCTGTTTGGGACATGCTGTTCTCTCAAGTGCTGATAAGGACAATCAATAATAAAAGCAGGCAAATGGAACGCGAGCCCGGCCTCCAGCCAGCGACCTTCAGGAGCTGGGTTACTGGAGCAGGCGCAGGCTTTTTGGCAGCGGAGCAGCGCCGCGTCGGGAGCCCGTGCAGGGTAAACACGGCTGCTGCAGCGTTCGGACAGCGCTGCCCGAGAGCGTGGCGCGGCCACCGGCCCCCTGGCATGCAGCCTGATAGCACCGGGCATCGCGGCAGCCCGGAACACGCCGTGCACCTCCGTGACGAGCCGGGCCGGTGTCCAAACTCCGCGGAGCGCGGGCCCGTGCACGGCTCTCCCCGACTCCGGCGGCGGCGTGCGGCCCGGCAGCCGCGCGCATGCGCACGGGAGGCACAGCCGGCCGAGCCTCCGGAGTAACCCCGAGGCCTTACATAACCGTGAGGCTGCACAGACCGCTGCACAAACATGACCCACTCACCGCCCAGCTCAGCGAGGTAAAGCAAAAAAACAGCAACCCCAGCCCAGTGCCTGGACACAGCTGGCCCAGGCTGCTTGGGGCTGTGATGTGGGAGGGTCGGCAGTGTACTTGCCAAGCAGCTGTGGGGCTGTGGAACAGCCTGGAAGGTTCAAGCTGGCCCAGCGCCGACATGGGCGTCTGCCTTCCAGCAGGTTCTGTCTCTTTCTGAGCTTCTTGGAGCTGCAGTGAAGCTCAGGGTTTTGCAATTTTCTGGGAGACAAAGGGCTGTGGGGCCACACAAAGTAACACCTCCTGCCCCAAGTGGAGAGTACTTTTGCTCCCAGGGACAAAACAGCCTTTGCGGAGGGGATGCAGAGGATCCCAGCCTTAGAGGGGAATGGCCCTGCCTGGTGAAAACACAAGCTGTTTCTTTCTTTGCTGCCCAAAGAGCACTTCCTTCTCCTGAGCATTGACATGAAAGGGGTTCAGGATATGCTATTTCATGTCCTCTGTTTTGGGGACAGGCCAGCATCACTCCCATCAGTACTCTAAGTGGGAGGATTCTGGCCATGGCACAGGTACTCCACAGTGCTGGCAGGCACTGTGTCCCTCACATTCTTCTCTCCCCCTCATGGGGCCTCGTCTCTATCCCAAGCCTGAATGTGACAGTGGCTGACGCCAGCTCTGTCGGCTCCATCTGGCAGTTCCTGCACTGCTATGGCCATGTGTGACCCTCTCTGTGGTCACCCTAAGCTCACGTCCTGTCCCTTCAACTCCCCTTCTGCAGAAGTCCCTCCCTGTGCCTTTGCACCTCACCTTGTCTAGGGCTGTAGCTGGACCAGCACAGGAACTTCCCCACTAGCACCACATGCCGGAGCTGCCTTGGTTGGGCTCCGGAGAGGTGAAGGCTGCTGCTGCCACAGTTGGGAAGATGTGGGCATCACAGCTGCCTTGGGGAAGGCCAAGTCTTGCACAGCACAGGATGGTGGGAGAAGAGGCACTTGCTCCTCTGTGCAGCACGGGGCAGCAGGTGCTCCAAGGCATGTGCTTCCCCATCTGGATTGTGCCCTGCACATTGCTCCCCTTCCTCTGGCTGAAGCAGGACAACTTCACCAGCCCTTTGAGTGTCTGTGGCAAAGACCCATTGAGAAAAGCCCAAAAGCAACCTAGAAATAGTAGAGGAGGAAAAATAAAAGGGGACTCTTTATTGCTTAGCCAACAGCAGAACCAGTCGTTGCCTGGCAAAAATGAGAGAGAAACTGAGAGTTAAAATAAGATCTGCTTGCAGGGAGCCAGCCTGGGCAGCCATGTTCCCAGGTTTCCTGCAGGCAGGAGCAATGTGCTGCTGCCTGCGTGGGCTGAATGTGTGGGAACTGTATTCCTGAGCCGCAGCCAAGATCTGCACTCCTCCAAGCTCCCAGTGGGGATGCAGGGACCCCTCCCTACACCAGCAAGATGCTCTCCACCACTGCCTGTGGTGGACAGCTGCCTGTGGCCCCAAGAGTCATTCCCCTGCAGAGGATGGTAGTATGGGGTTTCTCCTGATATACTGGGTATAGCTGGTGCCACTGACTGCAGGTTTGGGCTACTGGGCTTCCAGCAGTTGCTGCTATGGGGAGCAGGGATGTGGCTGGCAAAGCCTGGGAAAAACAACCAGAGTGAGGGAAGCCAGGCTGTGCATGTCCCCTTCTGGGCCATCCCAGCTGTGGGAGAGCTGGTAGGCTCCTTGTGTGGCAGTAATGGGAACAGCCCGCTCACTATGCTGCTACCCTGGGTCTGACCTGAGAGCATCGCTGCTGCCTCACCAGGTTTCACTGCAGGAATGGGCAGCTTCTCACAGTGACTGGGGTGAACCAACCCCTTCATCCCATTCATAACAGCAGGCATGCAGACTATGGATGCCTGTGGCTTTCACTTGGAAGGTGCTAAAAGCAACCAGAAAACAGTTATATAAAAAATAATTTACAGAGTCTAGTCAAGTGGATCCAGCATAAGCCCAGCACATCCCGTCCCTCCTGTGGCATGCAAGGCCAGCTCTCTGGGGCAGAAGCAGCTTGCTTAGTACAGCCAACAGCTCTGCTGGGCCCTCCCCATCATGGATAGCAGCCAAGCCAAGTGCTCTCCATGTCAGGAGTCTCTCTTCTGCTTGACCTCAAACACACCTGCAGGCCTGGAGTAGCAGAGGTGGCTCTGATGAGCCCAGCTGCAGCAGTGATATCTCTCACTCTGTGTCATGGCTCTGCTCCTCCAGTGGAGCAACGTGATTGCAAAGTGGTAAATAAAACACTCAGGGCTCTGCTCCTCCTCAGCACAGAGCAGCCACATCCCTTAGGGGTACCTATATTATGATGTCCAACCGGCCAAGTCCTGCCTTTGCGAAGCTGCTCCTGAGCCCACAGGGAGCAGTCTGGGTGGCTCTGCCCTCCTGAAGCCAGGAAAGCCCAGAGCACCAAGCATCTTGACTGCTTTGGAGGAGTCCTGTGGGTGGGAGCATGGGGTCTTGAGACCCCTGAAGGACTTGTGACTGAAGGACTGGGCTCCATAGGAGTCTAACCTCAGTGCTTTAAATTCTGTGGGCTGGAATATGGAATCTGGCCTGTTCCTCTTGTGCTCCTGCCAGGGGCTTCTGAGGAGCGTGTGGCAGTCATGAGCGAGCAGAGAAAATCAGGTGGTTTGTGTCAGGCCAGAGTGTGTGAGAATGGATGGAGGGCATGCTATGGGGATGCAGAGCAGAGCTGGAGTCCCAGGTATGTCCCCAGAGCTGAAGCTTGAACCTTCCCTTGTGTCAGGCAGGTCAAAAACTAGTCTGCCCTGAGCCTACAGGAAAGCACATGATCCTGCAGCTCTTGTGCAGCTTCTCACCCTGCCTGTTCTCCAATGGGCATGGTATGGCAGGTACACCATTTTCCAGGACTCTGTCCTAGGTGAGGGCAAACCTCACTGGCTGTCAGTGTCAGCCCTGGGGCTCTCCCCAGCCCCTGCCCATGGGAAGGCAAATGAGCAGCAGGAGAGCTACCTTGTGGGACCTGGTGGCTCCAAGCTGGCTCCAAGTTGTGCCAGCCCTGGGGCAGTTTATAGGACCATGGTGTCACAAGTTGGGCACCCAAGGGAGGAAGAGTGCTTGCCAGGCTCCCAGGGCTGCCTCTGTCCAGAACACAAGCTCTCTGAGAGGCATCTGGACACTGCCCCATGAACACTCACTCACCTGCCTGTGCCTGGGCCACCCACTCCACCTGCTCTGCCTTGTGCACAGGGACTGTGCCCTGAGTCAAGGCATGATGCCCAGCAGCACCCCTGGCCCCCTGCACTATCTCTGGCCGTAGTACACAGTATGACCAAAGCATCTGGAGCCCAACAGGGCTCTGGGTCAGTCCTGTTAAGTGAGCCCCAGCCTTAACAAGTCTGCAGCATTGTCCTCTCTGCATCCAACTGGCTTCTGTTCCATTCTTGCCTGTCCTTTCTACTGCTTGGGTTTGCTGCCTCCCTCTCCTTCCAGCAGCCATCACACTGCTTTCCTTCCGCACCTCACCTGTGCCAGCTCCTGACTGGGCCACAGCACACACTGTTCCTTGCCTGTTGCTCAGTCCCAGCCTGGGAAGATTTCATCCCCAGTGTTCCAGCACTGGGAGAGGGGTCTGAGCAGACTCCACAATGCTGTGCTTGTCTCCTGGTCCTCAGAGAGAGGAACAGGCCCTCACCACACTCCCTTGGTCAGAGGCAAAACCTGTGCTAGTGATTTGGCCTCAGCCCGAACTTGCATTTCTCCCTGTAGTTTTTTGGAAGCTTCCAGTTGCTGCTGGGAACTGGGACCCTTTATCACTGGTTGGGATGCTCCAGCAGCTGGGAGGTGTGATGCAACCCAGTGAGGGATATTGGGACCAACTGTGGCAAAATGGCCTTCCCTTTGATCAAGTAATGGTGCCTCCCTTGTGGGGTGGACTTTGTGCAGCTTGAGGGAATGTGAGAACTCTGCACAGCCTGGAGTCTCTATTCTCAGCGCTACCATTGCCAGGAACAGAGGAGCAGGGCACCCTCTCAGGATTCTCAGCATTGCTTGTTTTCTGCTCATGGCAGAGCAATGTGTGCCTCATGCCCTCACTTCAGGTGGCCAGGAAAGTGAGGCAGAGCACTATGCTGCGGTCTGGACCCTCTTGGGGTCAGGTGCTGTTCCCACCATCCTGGTCCCCAAGGAGGTGTCACCTCAGTGTTGCAGCCCCAGCCGTCCCATTTACCTGGGGAGGTGAGGCTGCCTGTCCCTGGAGAAGCTCGGGTACTCAAAGGTGACCTGAACCGACTTCCCATTGCTGCCCTTTGGCACAGATGTATGATATGCTCCTTGGAACAGGACTTGCAGTGGCCTTGTCCTGTCCTGTTCCCTGTCCCAGTTCCCAGTGGATATGTGTTAGGCTGCTACAGGCTGCGCCAGCTGGCGGTGGTGTGTGATCCTCGCTCCTTCCCCAGCCCGAGCTGGAGCAGGGTGCGGCCGGGAGCTACCTGTGCTGTGCTGTGCTGAGCTGTGCTGTGCTGTGCTGGCTGGCTGGGCTGTGCTGTGCTGGGCTGGCTGGGCTGTGCTGTGCTGGGCTGTGCTGTGCTGAGCTGGGCTGTGCTTGCTGTGCTGAGCTGGGCTGAGCTGAGCTGTGCTGCGCTGAGCTGGGCTGGGCTGTGCTGTGCTGTGCTGGGCTGTGCTGTGCTGAGCTGGGCTGTGCTGTGCTGTGCTGGGCTGGGCTGTGCTGTGCTGTGCTGTGCTGGGCTGGGCTGGGCTGTGCTGGGCTGGGCTGTGCTGGGCTGGGCTGGGCTGTGCTGCCCGCGGGCTGCCCTGAGCCCTGGCCATGGCCAGGAGATGGCAGCAGCCCCTCACCCTGTGCCAGGTCAGGCCTATGGGGCTGAGACCCCTTCAGAGAAGCGTTTCTGCTGCTCTGTTTCCTCCTCTGGCAGCGTGAAGAAGCAGAGCTTTGCCCTGGGCTGGAGGGCAGCCGGGCTGGAGGGGCTCCAGAGACACGTTGGGGTGAAGATGAGGGGACAGGACGGCTCTGAGCAGCACAGCAGGGCTGTGGTTTAAGCTCTGCACAGCACTGAGGTTTGAGGCAGCAGCGCGTGGAAGTCAGAAAGAACAAACTGTTCAGCCGCCAGCCCTTCCAGCTTCTGCTTTCGAAGTTATCTAACAGCCCAAACAAACATGAAAGTGCTGGCTCAGCCGCAGCTGCCTGGTCTGACCCGTTCATGTGAGACACAGCCTGTCCTATTCCTAATCTTGCAGCCCAGCCTTGCCAGGTCATTGCTTCTCCATGGGTGGGTAAGGGGGTCTGCTCCCCCACTCATCACTGCAGCTGTTCAACCCCTTCCACTGCCACCACTGATGCCTCCTGGGCAGCTTCTTGGGATATCACTCCAGTGATGACTGGTGGTCACTTGTCCCTGCAGAGATGGACAACCCCATGGCTCAAAAGCTCCCTTGCACTCTGCTCAGTCCTGCTCAGGCTGAGCAAGCAGCACAGGATTGCTGTGGAGATGCCATTTGCAAGGGGCAGGGAGGCAGGATTGACACAGAGATGCCATGCCTGATCTGTGTGTAGAGGAGAGCACTGACCCACCATCACTTCAGTGCACCCACAGCTCTGGAGATGAGCACAGGCTGCAGGACCCACATGGTTCAGCCATGCATGGGGACGGGGACAAGCCTTCATGTCCTCAGTCAAGCTGTGGGAGCAAGAAGCTGCCAGGTTAAGGGATGCAGGAGGAGGGGATTCAAATTGTGCAGAGGGGGACTGAGTGCCTGGAGAGCCCAGAGCAGAGTTCTATGGGTGACAGAAAGGGGAAGCTGCGGTCTGTGACCAGCTCTGACAAACAATGCTGGGCCGTGGTGTCTTGTCACACTCACCAAATTCACACGGGAGGGGCGGGGCGGGGGGGGTGCAGGTGGGAGGGGGAACGGGGAAGGGGTGGAGAGCTCTGTAACATGGAGTGTCCTTCAGCCTTCCTTCCTGTGGCCACGGGCTGAGGGTATATAAACAGTGGAGCTATAATTATCTGGGGTGGTGAGCAGCACACCCAACTGCTGGCTGCCATGGGCACAGCTGGAGACAGCAGTGCAGAGCTCACGGGGCTGGCACCCAGCTCCACTACTGCCCATCTCAACTCTCCCAGGAGATTTTTGTCATAGGGTAACTGCTTTCCATTGTGTTAAACAGATCCAGGATGCTCAGTGTTTCAGTGGGCAAAATGGACACCTCAGAGTTTTACTGAACTTTAGGAAATTTGGGCCAGAGGCACTCCAGGATGCCCTCAGAAAGCACTAATGCCCATATGAGTGCCTTGCGTCTCTGGGTGCAGGCAGATGGTTCACGTGAGCACACCAGTGCACGTTCACCATGGGTGGGAGGAGAGGAAAAGCAGGAGAAAAGGGTCAGGGCAATGCTGGGAGCTGCTGGGGGGGACTAGGAAGGGTGAGAGGGGGTTTTGGCAGGTCCTTGTGTTGGAGAAGTGCTGGGGCAGTGCTCAGACAGGACAGAAAAGGAAGGACCAGAGTGAGTTTGGAGTTTGTTCCCTGGAGCAGACGGAGATGTGTAACCTGGAGTGGAGGTGGCTGTGTCCTCTGAGGCATACTTCACCTGCTCCCTTGTGCGGCTTACATCATCCAGGTCAGGCTGAGGTAAGCTCCAGTTTGGGCTATGATTTCTGGAACTCATGGGAAATGGTGAGCAGGGAGTGAGGAACTAAGTCACTGTGTGAAGACACCTGATCATTGTGAAAGGCTCAGTCCAGGCCTGGCTGCACGGCATAGAAAGTAGTTGGGGTTAGTTTGTGCTTAAAATTTACAGCCCCTCCAGTGTCCTCACCCTCAGCTGAGCACAGTGTTTGCTTTTTCTTCCCTGCCTGGGCTCCAAGACTGACAAGTGCTGGGAACATTCCATGTCCTACAGGAAAAAAAACCCCAAAAGACATGCAAGAGAAAACAATGTTCACATTTGGAAGCAAAGAAGGAGTCCATCATTTCAAAACCAATCCACACTTGGCAGGGAGCTGGGTAGGGAATGGAAACAGCCACCTGAGCAAGCTGAATGGGTCACCAAAGACATTCTGGTTGCCCAGCTGGGCTGCCTGGTTTGGGGCAAGTGGTCTTGCTGGTCACCCTGGGAAGCCCAAAATATGGCAAATTGAGGGAGAGATTTTGGGGTATTTTAGGGCACTTTGGAGCAGGCCATCAGCTCTTGAAGAGTTTAGCATTGGTGAACACAGGGCAGGAAGTGTCAGGCAGTGGCTCCAGTGTCAGTGGTGACTTGTCACAAAGAGGCAGGCTGGGTCAAGCATGGGCACATCTCCTCCCATGGAGGGTGAGCTCCATGCCACAGACTGGGGTGGTTTGGGCTGGCTCTGCCACCCTTCAGTCACATCCTCTGTCCTGTGACTGTGGATTCCTGGCTCCAGTGCAGGTTTGAGCCATTCACATCTCCTGGGGATCTCAGTCCCAGCACACCACACTGCACAGGAGCTCCTGTATGAGTCCAGGAGTGTGGGAAGGCTGGCAGGTCTCACCTCCTGCTTGCCCGATCTCTCACCCTGCTGAGCACCGGCTGAGAACAGCCTTCAGCCAGGGACAGAGTGGGGATCCAGAGTGCTTTATCACAGGTTGTGACAGCAGGGACACCAGTGACAGGACACCAGCAGTTTGGCAGAGACCACGTTCCCTTGCAAGGGAGAAGGGGACAAAGGATCATGTGCAGACTCCAGCAGCGATTGCAGGCACAGACGTGGTCCCTGTGGAAGGTCTGCAGCAGGGTCAGGGTAAGGAGAGTCCCTGCTCAGTGCAGTGGCCGTGCTGCTGCTGGGAGGGCAGCCCATGCTCCTGCTAAGTAGCTTGGGAAGCCAGCCAGCACCTGCAGCCCCGTCTCACCTGCCCTGCTCCTCCTCTCCTGTGGGGAAAGACAAACCCGGGGTTAGCTGTTCCTAACACATTCCAGATGCTTACCTCCCAGGATTCCTGCTCTGAAGGACTTTGTTGATGAAAGACACAAACCTGGAACAGACCGTTTGGCTGATGAAAGACACAGTGGAAGTTGCCACCAGAGCAAGTTCCCCATGTGCTTGCATCAGGCTCCCA
The DNA here is from genome assembly GCF_012460135.2 of Molothrus ater. NCBI lineage: Eukaryota > Metazoa > Chordata > Aves > Passeriformes > Icteridae > Molothrus > Molothrus ater. The sequence goes on from NC_050491.2 coordinate 317,457, forward strand.
GGTTTCACTGGGGTGAGGCACAGGGTGCTGGCTATTATCCTGTTTGTCTCATTGACCTCCTGTCCCAAAAAGGGATGAGGAAGAACCTGCTGCCATTTTGTCCTTCTGGGGAGACTGGCAGGGGAGCTGGAGAGTACAGCTACATCCCATGGGTGCCCTGAGAACAGGTTGCTCCCCTCAGTTCCCCTCAGCTTCCTCAGTGGGAGCAGAGAGGGGACTTGGCCCAGGGCTGTGCAAGATCTGTGGCTGGAGGGTAAGGTTTGAGGAAGGTCCTGAAGCTGGGGTGGGAGCTGATGTGTCTCTGAGGGAGACAGAGGCATCACCCTGCAGCATCAGCACTAGTTCCTCTGTCCAGCACTAGTTCTCTGTCCAGGTGAACCCCTACCCACACAGGCTGATCAAGGACTTCTCCACGAGCATGGGCAGATGGTGAACCTCTCCCACTGCAGTGATACAATCCTGGAATCACCCCTGAAGATGCTCATCCAGACTCCACTTTCTGAGCTGACTCACGGTCTGTTTTCATCCTGGAACACCCCATGCCTGTGGGGTGTCTTTCCCAAGCATCTGTGGGGGCGAGAGTTCCTTGTCATCCAGCCCTGCGGGTATCACACATCCCAGAGGACCCAGGGGCCTGCAGGGCCTGCATGAGCAGCTGGGGCACATCGGGGTGCAGGCTGGGCTTGTAACCCAGAGCAGCAGCAAAACATTTGTCCTTTCTCTGCCCTGTGGAGACAATGGGTCCCCAGGGCAGAGGTGACCTCCAGTTTATGTGAGCAGCATGCTACTGAGGATGAGGTGGTCTTGGCAGAGGGGATCCCAGCAGGCATTTCACAGTCCTCATTTGACTGCCTTGGGCTTGGCTTAAAGATGGGTTGTCTCCAACCCAGTAAAAAGAGCTTCCCTGATGAGATACCATCACTTCCTTGGTAGGAGAATTAGACTTTGAAGATCATTGTGGGTCCCTTCCAGCTCAGGGTATTCTATCATTCTACTCCCTAAGAGCTTCTCTGTCTTCAAGGACCTGCCCCTATCACTCTCAGCTGAAGCTGATCCCAGAGGGAGGTGTGGAGTGAGCCCCACCTCTGTGCCTCTCTTTTACTTATTGGTTGTTTTTTCCCAGCACAAATATATCTGGGCTGGCTCATGGGCTCTGTTTTCTTCCCTGGGCAGAGAGTTGTGCCAATAAAGCAAAGTTTCTTCCTTATCCCTCCCCTTTCTAATTATTTCCCCATGAATCCAAGTTCATTATGTCCCAGAGCAGGCTTGGGTTCCCTGTTTACATGAAGTTGAAAACAAGGGCTGAGGCACCAGCTGTTGGCAGCAGAGCATGTCCTTCCTGCATTGTCCTTGCAGCATAGTGCAGTTTCCTGGCTTGGCTCTTCCAGGTGCGTGAGAGTTGTGGTCCTTCCTCAGGTAATGAAAGACATAGGAGCACCCATGTTGGTGCAGCAGGGCCCCAGGCAGGGCTGTGAAGCCATGGTTGGGCCCTGTGATGGGTCCTAGGCTCATTAACTGAACACCACACTCCTGGCACTCCTCCCACCCCTTTCCTGTGCACCCTGTGTGGCTTCTTCTGGGACAACCCCTGCTTGGGGTTCCTGTGGTGCCACCTGTCCCCACTGCTGGCCCTGCCTCTGTCCTACAGAGCTCAGATGGCCTGGGCATGCAACGGCCTTGGCAGCTTACCACAGCCCAGAAGAGAAACAACAAGCCTTTTTGGAAAAGAGGTTCCTTTGTCTGGATCCTTTTCTGTTTCATGCTGGGAGGCCCTGGAGTGAGTCTTTGCAGAGGAGCAGCGTCACCTGGCTGGGGGAACTGAGAGACACACATGGCAGATTAGGGGGTGCAGCAGCGCTTGACCATGCATCCCAGGCCAGTCTGGCACTGTCAGTGGCAAGATGGTCCCCACCAGCCATGCTCACACCCTGATGATCACCCTCTTGTTGGAAGGAGCCAGCTGACATGTGGTGACGGTAAGGACAGGATGGCTCTGGGAGGTGGCATGTAACATGCCATGGCTTCTCTGGTGTCTGGTGAGGCTGCTGCCCAAGCTTGCCTGTTCCTTGCCTGCCCATCATGACCATGGAGAGATTGTCATTCATCAGGTCATGGTCTAGCAACATCTGCTTGTTTTGCTTGTGTTTAAGGGAGTGCTGTGGTCTGCCCTGAATCCTGTCTCCAGAGAGGGGGATTGCTGCACCAGCCCTCTGCATCCTGACTCTGGATGCACAGCAAGAGCAAACTGCTGTCTCACCTTGTTGGTGGCCTTGTGCCCTGTTTGGCCAGTTCTGACATGACTGACATTGGAAGGCACCTCACATGTCATCTCCTGGTGGCAGAGGGTCTCTGGGTTGCTCTGTGCTAGGGAGCCCATCACGTCTGAGTGTGCCCCAGGCTGGAGCTGGGTGCTGCTGGTGTGACTCAGGGGGTGCTGCCTCTCCTGCTTGCCCGCAGCACTCAGAGGCACCAGGATGGCTCTGAGGTGCCCAGGCCCTTCTGATGTACAGCTTGAGGGGCCGCATGGCATAAATCACATCAAAGGGAGATGGGACAGAGAAGGGTTTTTCGGATGGAGCAGGGATTTGGTAATCAGGCAGAGCTGCGGAAAGCAGCTGGCTCCTGTCTCCCTGGCTGCCTGGGTGCCATCCAGCCTCGACAGAGCTCAGCCAGTGCTCCCAGAACTTCCCACACACTTGGCCATCACACAGACTGTGTTTGGGATGGCTCTGGCATGACCTGGCTCCAGGGAAGCCCAGCCCTGTGCCTTGGGCTGTGCTTGGTCACCAATGGTGACTGCAGAGCTGGGGATGCTCCTGACTCACAAAGGCCTTTCTGTCTGAGGAGGGCTCATACTGTGATTGTCCCTGTCCCAGATTCAATGCCATTTCACACACTGCTCATCTTTCCAGGGCAGTGAAAGGGCCTTTGTATGCCAGCACAGTGGCTCTGTCCCCATGCAGAGTCTGCCCCTCACTCCTTGGATCACACTGCATTGTTTGCACTGGGTTTGACCAGACCATGAAGTATCTTCTCATGTTCATCTATCCTCCTGGCAGAGCTGTCTAGCCTGGCACTGCCAGGCAGGGAGGGACACTCGCTGGTTGTCACCTCTGCTAGTAGGGCCTCTGTCTGCATCCCTGCAGCAGTGTGTCCACTGTGTTCCCACATCACCATGTGACAGTGGCACTGCCTGTGTCCATGCAGGTCCATGCAGTGATGTGGGTTGGGGCATGATGACTGTGCTGCTCAGGGGTGCAGACCTTGGGAAAGGTGATGTTCTAGCAGGTTGGGTGTCCCATAAGGACTGTGGCAGGGTAGGAAGGGCAGTGTGAGCCCTCAGGCTCTTGGGCTTCCTGGGCATGGAGCGGTGGTGGAAAGACTGTGCCTCAACCCAGGAAAGTTTCTTCAGCCCAGAGCTGAGATGAGGCAGGAGCCACAGGTGATGGTGGCTGTCTCAGACCCCAGTTGCCCAAAGGCCATCTGCAGAATGTCCCTGGGGAGCCCAGAGAGTGCCAGCCCTGGGTATCTTTGAAGTCAGGCCTTGGTTTTCCTGAGAGAGGATTTGGCCTGAGCCAGGAGCTGCAGAACCACCCAGCCCAGCAGCATCATTGGGCTGGGATTGTCCCCAGTGTGTCTGTGAGGTGTAGGGAGAAGCCAGGAAGCTGGAGTAGTTGTAGTCAGATATGACAGCAAGGGAGGGCTAGAGCACGAGGCACAACAGGAGTGCAGGCTTGGGAGAAGGCCAAGGCACAGGCTTGTGCTAGCAGCAGAGGCTCTGAGCAAGGAAATCCCCTTTTATTGCCTAGTTTGTTCTGGCTGGGCTCAAGGACAAGGATCTGAAGGTTTCCCTTGAGCACCATCACTGGCCCCAGTACATGGTGTCCACCTGGCACAGAGCCCTGTGCAGCTGGAGCCAAGCGGGGCTGTGGTGGGTGCAAAGCTGTGTCTGGACACCCTGAGCCCTCCCAGACATACTGCCTACAGCTGGATCCCAGGGATCACACAGCCCTGGGAGGGTGTGCGTGCGCACGTGTGGGCACACATGCTTTGTGCACGTAGCTCGATCGTACAGGATCTGAGTGCCAGCATGAGAGTGGGTGTATGTGTTTGTGCAAGCAGCTCCTGTGCACGGCTCCGCCCTGCACCGCTCGCAGTGAGCACTGCAAGGCTGTTCTCTCTTCTGTTATTCCTTGACTGTTTTTTTCTCCTCAGACGCCAGCATTTAATCGTTTCACACCATGGGAACATCATTGCTTTTTCCTGGCAGCCACACTGGTGCCGTGTGTGGGATGGGGGATATGTGGAGCTGCAGGCATGTGGTCGCAGTGTTGTCCCCTCAGCGTACACATTCCATTGCTGAGGGATGTGACGCGATGTGCTGGTTTGGAAATGTCCATCTGATGGAGCCATATGTCAAGACCGGGGCCAGGGGACACTTGAGTTGTGGGCACCGTGGCTTTGCTGTGTCTGGGGGTGGAGCCTGGGCCCTGCAGCCCTGCCCACTGTCAGATGGGCAGGGCAGGACAAGGGAGATGGGATGCCAACCCTCTTTTGGACACTGCACCAAGTAGGAGAAAAGTCTCTTTCCCAATATCAGCCACATGCTGCTGTTTTCTAGTGGGAGAGAAAACCACTGGCTGCACACGTGTGTGCCAGCACACGCCTCAGCCCAGCTCATTCTGTGCCCCCGATCCTGCCATGGCCCCTGGCTACAGCAGCACATGTCCTTGCCGGTCACCTCAGCCATCAGAACATGTCCAGTTGCAACTCCGTGACTGATGGGGCACAGACAGGGACCCTGCTCATCCTGTCAGCCCCTCTCTGGGGGCCTCCTGCCACCTGTAGCACCTGTTTTCTCCCACCTCCCTGCCTCTTTCCTAAGGTTTCACCCTTATTTCAACAGGCAAAACCATCCACCTACCATGCACCTCCCCTCCCTCTCAGAATCCAAGCTATTCTTCCTCTTGTTTTCAGCCAGCTACTATCCTGGAGTTAAAAATAACAAGGAATTTACAGCCCTTGACCTTGAACTTGGCCAAGTGCTTCCACAGATTGCAGTGCTTCCATTTTGTGCAGTCAGCAGAGTGCTTGTTGGCTCATCCTGGATTTTTCTCCATCTCCATAAGTCTTTTCCCCAGGGCACAGTATTGGGATGCTGTCCAGACTGGCACCAGCTGAGAGGGATGCTGTGAGCTGGTATGTAAGAGGGGTGGGGCTTCCCACAGGCAGGGCGTGATCCTGGAAGTTCAAGTCCCCAAGGTGTCATGGGATTTGGGGCTTTTGTCACATCTTTTCACATTCTGTCTAATGACATTTCCTTTGCTGATGTTATTAGTGTGGATTTTGAAAGGTTCCCAGATTTTCTCCTCCATAATTGGGAATGCAGGAAACTCAAAAGGAAACTCATTTCAGTGTCATTGTCTTTAAAAGGAAAATTGGGATCGTCACTTAACACTGGGATTCCTGCAGCCACAGGCCTCGACATGGACCCCCAGCTCATATTTGCAGGTCATTGCTATTTCAGGGACATGACAAGTGTCTACGTCCCTGTGGCCCTTTACATGCCTCTTAGGTGAGGCAGAGCCGCTGTGATTTGGGCAGGACACTGTCACAAGGGGAGTGTGATGGAAACAGGGAGGTGCTACAGCTCCACCACACCTGTGGGACACAGATGCACCCTCTAATGCACCAGCTGGTGTGAGACATCCAGACCCCTTGCTCTGCCCTTTCTCCCACAAAAAGAGGTTGCGGACCATGGGCTGTGTACACACCCCAGGAGGGGATGGAGAGGGCTGATGACCCACCTACGTCAGCATGGACCCGAGCAGGCAGCAGAGCTGCATGGATGGACCAGTCTTTGGGAGCACCAGCCCCTTGCCAGTGGTAGGGCAGGGACCATCGCCTCAACGGGAACGCCCTGCATTGCTCCTACTGCTTCTGACACCAGTGTCAGTTGTGACATGAAACTAGGTGGATATGTTCACCCATCTGGATGGATACAGGGGAGTGTGACTCAGCCTTCTGCTTCCCATGGTAATCCAGTTCTGATGAAGGGTTCTGCCAGGTCGCCCAGGATTGTGTCCCTGCTGTAGGACAGGACTGAGTCTGTCCCCTTACAGTCTGAGACTGTAAAGGGAAAGCATGCAAGGCTGTGCCATCCTCTCCCTGCCCCAAATTAGCACACAGCCCACTTGACTGTTTCCTTGTGGGATGAGTTTGGAGTGTCCATCATTTGAAGAAGTAACACTGATATTACTGCAGGCTGACAGCACAATCTTTGCTGTGACGGAAGCCCAGAGCTCCATGGCAGCTTGGTGTGGGCTGGGCCAGCACAACCTGCTGTGCTCTGCCTGGAGATGGGCACACAAAGCTGTTGTCCGCAGGTGCTGCTTGTGGCCTCCCTGCTGTTCACTGTTTGGCTGCCAGTGTCCCAGCTGCTCATGCTGGTGTCAGTCGTGTGCCGAGTCCGTCACTGTGGCCTTTGGTGCCAGTGGGTCCCCAGAGGGCTGGGCCTGCTCTCACCTGGTTTAAGCCAACAGCAGCTGGCATCCCAAGAGGTAGCTGCTAAATTGGCCCTGCATTTTTCCATTGTGGCTGCTTCCAGTGCCTGCTGTCTTATTCCCCACTTGGTCTGGGGAAGCCAGGATAGGGGAGCTGGAGCTGTCTGGCTGTGGAATGCCATGGACTCTGGAGATGTGGCACCAAGGTGCCAAGCAGCTCCCAGCATTCTGCAGAAAGGCTGGGTGTGCTAGGCAGGGCAAAGGAGCTGTGGGGAGAGAGCAGGCAGTGCTGCTGGTGTTGTTCAGGGGACACTGCCGGGCTACTTTTTGCCTGTGTTGTTTCCCAGAGCAGGGGCAGTAAGGTTTGGCTTATGGGAAAGGAGCCCACAGGGACTGGGAATGATTCATTGACTGAATTAAGCAGATTTATGAGGCTATTTCTCAAACGTGGGTGTCATGCCATCCTGGCTTGGCTGCACCACAGCACTGCTGCTAGGGCAGAGCCTGCCAGACCACAGCCCTTCCAGCAAAACAACTCTAGTGTGCAATACAACTGGGATAAACATAGCAGCACTGGCTTGGTCTGCACAGGAGGCCACGCATCTGCACATCCCAGGGCCAGGCAGCTGCTATTCACAGTCACTGAGAAGCCCTGGGCAGGGGCAGGGACAGACCAGGGCTCAAGGAGTTTGAGCTGCAGTTGGGGATTTCAAGCTGGAGAGTAACTTGCTGGGGAAAAGGTGCAATTTCTCCTTGTTCCCTTGTCTTGCAACATCTGAGTTGCCTTACCAGGAGCTGAGGACCACTGTTCTGCAGAACAGATGTCCCATGGGGCACTGGATGCCATTGGGGCCACAAACCATCGAGGAAGGATGCACTGCAAGAGCTGTGGTGTCTGTGAGAGGTTTGAGACTGACTGTGGGGTCATGCTAGTCCATGGGCCCCAACAGGGACAGTGGAAAAACTCAGGAGGTTCAGTGCCTGTGCCCAGAAAAGGCTAGGGTTAGGGGACCCACAGCTGGGATTGTGCTTGGGTTATTCCAAGGAGTGTCCATGCCTGAGTAAAGGACACTGAGGATGGTCCAAAGGAAACCCTCATCCATTCCTTTGGATGCTCCAAAGGAGACCCCCAGGCATTGTTTCTCAGGTTCAGTTTTCTACCAGCACTAATTCTTAGCCATGAGGGTTAAATTCAGGTGTGCACCCTGCCTGTCCTTGCAAGTGCTGAGACTTTCCCATCACCAATGAGCTCCCCCAGAAAACATCACCCCTCCGGCTGGATGGAACTTTTGGCGTCCTCCCTGCAGTGCCCGCCACACCCCAGGGCCATCACAGCCCTGTGGCACCCCCAACCAAGGACAAGCCTGTTTTGCTAAATGAGTGTAAAATGAGTCCTGGGACATTCCTGCCTGAGAGTAATTTAAAATCTACTAGAAGAGGTTACAACCTTCCAAGAAATATGTCTCTGGGAAGCTGCCCAGTGGAAAAGAGGACAGACCCAGAACATCCCAGCAGTGAGGGAAGATTGAAAACAAGCTAGGAATAAAAAAATGACTATATATATAAACACACCAGGCAGTGCCTCAGCCTCTGTTCTTTGGTTGTTGTTGTTGTTTCTAAAGCTTTGATTTGGAAACTTGCTGCTATTTATAGCCCTCCCCTTTCCCCACAGTGGTTACTGTGCTGATCCCTTCCAGATGCTGGTTCCTCACAGACCTGTGCTTGGGGGTGGCTCTTGAGAGCTGGGGATTATTTTGCAGCATTGCAAAACTGGGGATATGAAAGGGAGGGGTGAACAGCCTCAGCATGTGAGGGTGGGTTCACAAAGCACATGTCAGGAGTCAACCCACACGCAGGCACCATGGCTGCTTAGCTGCAAGAGCAGCAGCTGAGGAAAGATTTTTCCTGGATCCATTCTTCAAAAGGATGAAGGAATCCCCTACCATACAGCCCCCAAGGAACCCCAGCATTCCTATAGAGCGTGAATGTGCTCTTGGCAGTTCCTGGTGTAGACAGCCCTGGTCCCTGGGACATCCCTGTGATGTCAACATCTCTGTCCACCTCCAGTAACATCTCTCCCCATCTCAAAAGGTTGAATGAGTTGTAGGAATCCCACGGAAAATATGAGTCTGGGCTTTCCTGCCTGTGAGAGAGGTTTGGTGGTGACTCAGTGGTCAGTAACCCAGGCAGCAGCATACAAACAGGCAGTATGGAGCACGAGGGGGGCAAGGGGATGCTGGATGGAGTAGGAAGCGTGCTGGAGACTCAGGGGAGCTGGCTCCTTGCCTGGCGATAAGGAGGCTTGGGTTATCTATGCTGCTCCATGATGGGATGGGGGTTCAGAGCCTGTTTGAGAACCGCCAAGGAGAAGGTACTCTGTGATTCAGAAGAGCAAGACAAAGGTTTCTGGAAGCCTGATGCTGCTGCGTCCAGGCCCTCCCAGCTAAGATGTTGAAGCCCAGGGGAGAGCCAGGGGGTCTGGAAGCAGCTGTTCCTTTGTTTGGGTGCATTCAGTGGGTGGCAATGGGCAGCAGTAGAGCAGTTGTGATTTTGGGCCTGGCCTTTTCTTTGCCTTCTTAAGAAAACTGCTCCTGAAAAGCATCACAGCTCTCGTCTCACCTCCCCCAGGATTCCCCTGTTCACAAACAGATCAGTTTTAAAACACCTTCAGCAGGTTCTGGGTCTGTGTACTGGGACAAGCAGAGAGACCCTGGGGTGCCTGGCCATGGGGGAGACTCTCCCAGGAGTGCTCCTGTACATCCATCTCTGCAAAGGCAGTGTGGGGACTGCCCAGCCTGGAGACTGGCCTGGTGCTGGAGCTAGGGAGGTGGAGGAGTCCTCCAGCAGAGCAGAGCTAGGAAGGGAGAACTGGACACGGGGAGTTTTGTGCAATCTGAGTTTAATAGAGGGGGATTAACAATGTCCAGAGATGCTGTGAGGATTTCAGGATGGCTGATCCTTGGGAGACATTGTTTGCACCCCCAAACCCACTCTCCTGATCTCTCCCCTGGCTGGTGAACCCTGGATGACTCCAGCTCGGCATCTCCCTGGATGGTTTGGCAGTGAATCAGGATTAACCTGAGGATGCTGGGAAGCATTTCACCTGTGAATAGGATGCTTAAGGGCATCAGCGTCCTGGTCCTTGCTGGATGCCCTGGCATGCTCAGGATGGAAAGCGAAGGAGGCAGAGGGAGCCTGTGCAGAGGTGACTGCAGCCTGAGTTACTGTCACTCGCACAGCGGGGACACGCCAGGGGAGCTATTGGCTAATCCAGAACGGGGCTGGAGAGCTGGGGATACCCCATCTCCGAGCCTGAATGTGCTAATCGTGACCCAGGCTGCCGGATGGGTGTTCTAGGAAAGCCAGAGATGCCCAGGCATGGTGAGAAGGGGAGGTCGGGGAGCAGGCGGGGCCGGTGGCCAGCTCTGAGTCACGGTCGGCTGATGACGTCGTATCACCCGATTTTGTGGGAGGAAGCAGCAAACGCTGAGCTGTCGCCATAGCAACAGCTGTTTTGCTGCCCGCCTGGGGAAATGATGATCCCATGGGATGTACGTTTTTGGGCTGGTCCCTCTGCCTTGCACACACTCACTCCTACGTCTTTCTCGGGGTACTAACTGGGCTGAGTGGGCAGCGATATTTTAGGGCTTTTTGAGCTATTTTGGGCCATGCTGTGTGGGCAAGCGGAAGTGACAGGTGTTGGTTCCTGCTTCCAGAGCAACGGTTGGATTGGGGATGGGGGTGGCCGGGGCGGGGCAGGGTGGAGGGAAGCCAAAGGAGAACCGGGGAGCTGTCGCGGCCAGGAGGGGTGGGAAGATGCTCATGGCTGGGTAACATGGTGGGGAGCCGGGGGGGGATGCTGGGGAGGCTCCTCAGCCTCCCAGGAATACCGCGCTGGTGCAGGAGCTGTGGGATCAGCTGCTGGAGTGCAGCAACTTGTTTCTCAGCCCTGGGGATTTTTGCACTGTGTTTTGTGAGGTGCTATTTCAGGCAGGCCAAGAAGTGGGTTGTTTTCCGAGAAACCCCCTGGTTCCACCAGGCAGGCATGTATGTGAGGGGACAGTGCCAACTGCCTGCTGGGAGAGCCGACAGCGGGGCGGGGGCACAGCCATGGCACTGGCAAGGGGCTGCAGAGCTTCAGCGTTAAGTAAGGACAAAAGGATCTGCTGGGCTTGTCCTGTAAGGAGTGAGTAAAACAGCCTGGAATGACCCTCTTTGGAGCAGCACACCCGGGTCTGTTTCCGCCTCTCCGTGTGAATCTGGGCACATCCCTCCCCAGCACTCCCTGTGCTTGGCAGGGGCCAGCAACCTCCAACTCCGAAAGCAGAAGTTGGCCTTGACCAGGTCTGGCACAAGAGGAGCGAGTGGCAGAGGCAGCTGCACGTGGGGGCACACTGGGCAGTGCATGGCCGCCACACCACCAGCCTCATGCTTCTACTGCTCCCACCCATCTCGGTAAACAAGTCCCGGGAACAGAGATCTGAGTCATCCGCCAGCTCAAAAACACCCAAACATGGTCATGGCCAAGCAGTAGCTCCTCCGTGGGCCAGGCGTGGAAGGGGCTGCAGTAGTGGTGCAGTGACTAGGCACAGTGGGGTTCCACAGGACCCTGCAGTGAGGATGCAGCAGCCCTTCCTAGCACAGACAGAGTCATCAGTGGGACAGCCAGAGGCTTGAGGATCTCTGTTATCCCATGGCTGTGATGCACCCAGCTGGACAAAAATGGGGTTGGCCCAATCCTGCCATCCCCAGGCATGTGGTGCGCATCAGTCCCTGCGACACCAGTGGCACCCTCTGAATCTGCTCTTTGTCCAGGGAAGGATACAACAGACTGGGAATGGGAATATTACCTCCATGGCAAACACATAAAGAGACCAGTTTAAATAAATAAAAATAGGACTTTTTAAAAAAGTCCTATTCTGCATGACTGCACTCAGCAGCAGTATAACCCTGCTGGGGACAGAAGCTTTTTGGGTGTCCTAAGGCACATCAACTTGGAGACCCAGAGTTCACGGGGTCAGAGCAAGGTAGGGGTGGGTCTGGACTGGGATCCAGCTGGCTGTCTCCACCTTCTAAAAATACAGGGCATAGCACATCTCGGCTTTCAGCCCAGGGGCCCTCCCCACCAGACTCCATCTATGCCAATGAGGCATCATCTGTGGGATCTATTAGACCTGAAAATTGGGAGATTCCCAAAGGAAACAGTTTGCAGAAGCACAGTGCCTCTTTCCATGTTTACGGTTCATTAAAAATAATCACTCATTTCTGATGCAAAAACTAAGCTTGAAACAGGAAGAAAATGTTTTGTATTTGATGTATCTGGGAGTTGATCCTTCTTGGAAGAGGTTTTGGATGGAAAGCCCCTTCAACTTCTTCCAGGCCCCAGTGTCTTAGTCAGTACATGTGGGGACATGTGTTCCCCACTTGCACATGATCCCTCACCAAGACATCTGGATGGGATGAGGGGGACTCAGTTAAAGGGGGATTTTGAGGACTGCAGACCCAGTTCTAGCAAATACCCTGGAGCAGGTTGCCCTGTGCTGCTCACAGCTGGTGGCAGAAGGTGTGGGAGCTGGTGAGTAGACCCAGGCTGAGCAGGGCAACTTGCAAGCTCATGGGAGGAAGAGGAGGAGGAGGAGGAGGCTGAAGGCTGAGCCCTGGCAGCATAGCCTGCCAGTGATGGGAACATCCCAGAGTTGGGATGCAGTGAGATAGGCTGGAAGCAGGGATACCAGGCCAGCCTCAGGGTTTGGTTCCTTCCCTCAACCTTCCTCATGAGCCGTCCACCTCCATCTGTCCTGCTGCCCTGTGGAGGTAGGAAGGGAAAGGCATTTTTGGCCTGGTGCCCTCTTGTCACTGCGATGGGAGCAGCAGGCAGAGAGCAGCTGTGCTTATATAGTGCACTGTGCCTGGCTCCTAGCACCTGGCTCCTGGATGCCACAGGGCTGAGTGCAGTGGTGACAGGCCTGTGGCTCGGGTGGGGGTCAGATGGCCATAGACCTCCAAGCTCTCTCTTCTCACAAAGCCTTGTCAGCTTTCAACCCCCAGCTGCTGGCCCCTCTTGGCCATGGGAGCTGAAATGTCCCGAGGGTTGTGGCAGGGGCTGGTTCTTCCAGCCCTAGGCAGAAGTTGGTGACTCCAAGCCACAGGGCACAGATGCAGCCCAAGAGTGGGCACACGGGCTGCTGGATCCAGGTCCTGGTTAGACACCCACCTCCCGGAGGGGAATTTTGTCTTCTTGCCTGAGCTCCTGCAGCCCTGGAAGGTCTATGCTGGCCCCCAGCCAGTGCCTGGATTAATTAGTATTGTGGCATTCCCGTGCTGCAGCAGTGCTGTTGGCAGCAGCCTCTTGCTGCCTAATTGTGCCCAGCATGTGTGCAGAGTCACCCTTGCCCCTCTCCCCGGCCAGCTCTGCCACGGGGCCTGTGGGTCGCCTGCCAGCAGAGTTTTTTGTGGGGGGCAGGCAGAGGGGAGTGGAGCCAGGTCAGAGCTGTTAAAATGATGCATTCCTTCTCTGTTTCCTCAATACTGGAATTCTGAGAGGTCACAGCCTCAGTGGTTCAGGTACTGCTGGGATGCCCCTCACAGTCAAGGCACAGGGTCTCCATGTGTGCTCACATGTCCCCACACTCCTTCTCCTAGGCAGGACTGCGTGGACTGCAGGCAGACCTGCTGCTGCCACAAACCCCTTACTGTAATGCAAGCCTGGCTTGGAGCAGAGATTTGCTTCTGAGCTGAGGACCTTCCTCCACTCCATGCAGTGATACAGTGGCATTTGGCAGGAGAAGTGTGAGCTCTGTCACAGCTGCACTGGACATGGTGAGGCACAGCTGGGGCTGCTAGAAATGCTGCAGGTACTCCCAGGGTGCTCAGCCCTGCAAGAAACAGGAACGGCCCTGCTCCCCCATGGCATCCTGAAGGAAGCAGGCAGCTGGGGCAAAGCAGGAGGGATGGGTTCCCTCACTGGGTGCAGGTTGTGCTGGGTGTCTGGGTGGGTGCTGGGTGCTTCTCTAAGTGTGAAATTATAGAAGACTGAGCAGTTACAGGAAGCTGGGGAATGTTTCCCTTTGTCCAGGACAGCTGGTAAGCTTTTGGTTAATATTAGCTCCTAGGCACTGCTTCACCACCCCAGGAGTTTTGGTGCAGCCGTTTCACTACCTAGGAGAGCTGGAAGTTCCAGCTGTACAGCAGAACCCCTCCAGGACCTGGAGGTTGAGAATGATCAGGTGACATGAAGGGAGACAGGTGGGCAGCATTCCTGCTCCAACTTCCTGAAGGAGCAAAGCCCGGGCACTGTCAGCTGGGCTGGGCTCCAGCACTTTGGGTTTAGCTCTCTGGCAGCACCAGCTCTGGCTGGAGAGGTGCTGGCACCAGACTGCTGTCCCAGGGTAATCCCTGGCCCTCTGCAGCCCACAGCCCAGGCCTGCTTGCTGCTCCAACCCTTAATTCTCTAATTCTCTAACAATCACTCCTTAATAGTAGCCTTTTCTGGGGTGGGAGGAGAGCTGGAAAGCCACGTGGGCCAGTCCCATGACCAGGGCATCCTCCCTGGCAGAGTTTTGAGCAGTGACACCCACTCTGGCTGTACCCCAAAGGACAACACGCCGGGCTTTGGGGACAGAGCGAGCTGGTCCCTGGCAGGGACTGACCTGGGGAAGAGGCACAGCCCTGGGATCAGCAGGGAGCTTTGGAACTGTCAGCTCATCTCCAGACCCATCTGTCCTCTTCAGTCCCGGAGTATGCATGCAACAGAGCACAGTCCCGGGCTGTGGGCCCTGGAGCGAGGGGCAGGCTGCTGTGAATACCCTCAGAGAGGTACAGAGGCTTGGGCATTGCCTAAGGCACTTCCTGCCCTGGGGCATTGCTTTCCCACTCCAATGACAATGGTGATGATGCCAGCAGTAATGCAGTGGCAGCCAGCTGTAGCTGTTGCTGTTATTGTAATTACAATAATAACAATAATAACAATAATAACAATAATAACAATAATAACAATAATTACCCAGCGAAGGAGCCTGCAGCCTCTGCTGCTCAGTGCTTTGCCCTTTAGGCTCTTTGCCTGGGTCCTGGCCCTGCTCCCCTTGGTCCCTGAGCCCTTCTACTGTGGAGGGGCCAGAGCTCTGGGTGGTGTCAGCACCAAGGATTTCTGCCCCATGTCTGCCCCATGTCTGCCACTGGACCCAAATTCCCAAAGTGCAGCTGCAGCAGCTTGCAGCTCTGCTCTGTGTGCAGCAGGGTCTCACCTGCACCTCCTGAGACTTCAGCCACCCCAAAGGCTGCTGGGGTACCTTGAGGCTCTGGTGCCACTGAGCATGGAGCCAGGCATGTGACTTAAAGCACATGTGTGTATGTGTCAGTGCCATGGCTGCAGGGCTGAGTGTGTGTCCCTGTGTGAGTGCAATGTCCCACAGTGCTGGTGACACCAGGGCCAGCAGCAGCACCACCACTGCCATAGCCACAGAGGCTCACTCTGCCAGGTAGCCCAAGCCCATGTCTTATGTGCCCCCAGAGCTGCCCCTGCACCACTGGCACTGACAAGGGACCCTGGTGTTTGTCCAAGCACTGTCCCACTCAGCCCAGAACACCTTTGAGTCTGTCTCCCTGGAGTCACACCTCAGAAGTTTTCTGCATCCTCCTGGTTAGACAGCACAGATCCTTGCCACTGTGCTGTCTGTCCATCTGTTTTGGGCTTGTGGGAGTGCAGCTCCTGTGTCCTGCAGTGACCGGCTCAGCTTCCCTCATTCCTGGCCATCAGTGCAGGCTGTGCTTGTGAGCCTTGCTTTGGCCCCTACAGTGTTCCTGTTCCTACTCCACCCCAGCCACTCTGAGACCTGAGCTCTGGCGAGAGGAAGGGGGTGCTCAGAGAGAGAAGGCACCTGACTCCCTGGCCCTAGCCCCATGGGGACCCTGGCCATGCTTGCCTGTCTTCCCTGCTACTCCCTCTTTGTGCCTGGCCAGGGTGGTGGGGACCTGAGGCAAGAAGGGCTTTGATGTGCAGCTCTGCTTGGTGCCACAGCTTCTGGGCACAGCGGGCTGGCACCAGTGGGGCCTGGGCCAGGCGGCCACTTCAGAGGTGCCTCTGGCTTACATCCCAGCATGGCGCTCCCTTGTTTATGCCTGGTGAGGCCAGGATAGTCCCCAGCACTTGGCTCCTGCTGTGATATGTTCCCAATAAGGCTTATGGAGAGCAGCAGGGCCAGGGGAAGCACTGCCCCGGGAGATCAGGCCACATGTTACACAAGAGAGCAGGTGCTGCCCTGGGGATGGCGAGGGCATGGGGGGAACAGGGAGACCCTGGGGGTGGCCCAAGAGGCCGCTCAACTACAAAGCCTCTGGCTCCTGCATTGCTGAAGCCATCCAAGAAATTGGTTTAATTGGGAGCTGCCAGGGCAGGAAGCTGGTCCCAGCTGGAAGCCACGGCGGCTGACACGAAGCCACGGTGCCCTCGGTCCCTTCCTGCTGCCAGGCACGGGGCAGGGGCTGCTGCTGCGGCCGTGTGAGTACAGCCCAGGCTGAGGAGCTGCTGCATTGCTGTGGGGTCAGTGCTGGGGTGGAGACAGCCTGGAGAGACCCAGGGTGAGCTCTCCTGCTCTCTCCTCTCTCTGCAGCTGTCGCTAGGCTGATGGAGCCCCTTCACACCAAGATGGGATAGCACTGCAGCTTGGACCTTACTGGGACAGAGACAAGGCCCTGCATGCCCTGTGCTCACAGCCGCTCACCCTGCACAAACCCCTGTGCTGTGCATTCACCCAAGGGAGTTCCCAGCCTGGCAGTCACCTCGCTGATGGAGGCCAGACAGACCCTAGCCTGGACTCTGCCTTTGCCCCTGCCCTCCCTGAGCCTCGAATCTTCCACAGTCCAAAGGTTCCCTCCTGGAGAATGAATAACAGACTGCTGGCAAGGCTGCGGCCATCAGCCTCACACCTGGCAGTGGCCACCCCCTGCCTGCTCTCCCACTGTGGAACCATCTCCTCGGAGCTCCAACCCAGCTGCAATGCCCCCGCCACCACATTACCTTCATCGCTCATGGTCAGCCCATGCTCTGGGGGGCTGGAGAGGAGGCCAGGGCAGCTAAGGGCCTCTAGACCCACAGACAAACCTTCCTACACCCTGGCTCAGGCACCCTGGGGGCTTCTCCCAAGTGCATGGGGCTGTTCAGCATCACAGCAGCTCTGCTGTGATGACGCTTCTACCAGAGTTTGCTCATTAAAAATGGGACCATGCTGATGTTCCATGTTCCAGAGCACCAGAATGCTCCCAGCAGGTCAGGAGTCCCATTTCATGCCTCTAGGACCTTTGGGACAGGACATTTAGCTATGTTTGGCTCAGAGGTGGCCAAGGACTATCTTTAACTTTGCCAGTGTATCTTCTGCTGTGGGCAGAAAAGAATTACTGAATTGACTGATAGGAGAGTGCAGGAAGGTTGAGAGGGAAGTTTCTCCAGGGGTGGAGGGGAAGAACTGGAAGTGTTGTGCTGCTTTGCACTGTGCAAGTACAAACAGAGCCCATCCATTCTCCAGGAGAGTGGGGGCTTTTTGCAGCCCACCTCTTGCTAAGTCTTCCAAGACCTGGGTACCCCTGGTGCCTGCTGCCGTGAGCCCTTCACCTGAGGTCCCCTTCTCTGAAATGCCAGGGTGGCTGCACAGCAAAAAGCAAAGGCCAAAAAATCGCTCTGGCTTGTGATCCCAGAGCTGGGAGATCTCCTGCCATGAAGCTAAGCCCTAGCCCTGCCAGGGTTACAGCCACCGGCTGCAGCAGGCCAGGCCCGGGCAGGGCAGTGCGGGGCAGAGCAGGGCTCAGACATGGCAAATAAACTTGACCACTGTGTGGCAGAAACAGCTGGAGTGACCTTATGCCAGGGCCCTGATCTCCAGTGCAGCAGCCCGTGACCTGTCCAGTGGCAGGGGCCAGTGTCTCCAGTGGGACCAGAGGGGCCATCACAGCTGACTCCCAATGGCAATAAGATGTTGATTTTGCAGGGGCAGGGAGGGGGCTGGGGCCTTCTGGGGTTCTGGTCTGTCCCACTGCAGCAGACGACCAGCTGGCAGTAGGGCAGCCCCACACACCTTGGCTGTCAGCAAAAAGCTGTGCAGAAGTTGTCGGGACCTGGCACCCTGCCTTGGCCAGCACAGCCAGTGTTTACTTGGGGGTGTCATTTGTGTTCTGTTACTGTCCTGGTGGCTCTTGGGTAACCTCTATCCTAGGTAATCATTGACTGGCCTGGGAAGGCTGGCAGGAGAGACCTCAGATACCAGAGAGACCTGAGTGCTGAGCTCAGGGGAAAATGTCCATGTCAGTGTCTGGAAATGGTGTTAACCTGGCACAGGGCTACCCCCAGTGTCACCCATACCAAGATTACGAGCTGTCTATCCCTGCCTCAGCATGGCCTCCAGGCAGCCCTGGGCTCGAGTGGCAGTGGCATTTGGAGGAACCAGACAGAGAGGTCAGCCTTACCCAGGGTGCAGGTCAACCCTTGTCCCACTGTTCTGCCCTCTGGTCTGGGAGCCAGGCAGTGTGGGCAGCCGCTTCTGCAGGCAGGGCACCACCCAGGCAGCTGGGGACTGAGACAGGCCATGGGCAGCCCCCAGAGGTACAAGATAAGCCACTCATTTGCAAAGCCTTCTCCAATGGCCACCCCTTTGTGACTTGTGTTCTCTTGTAAGTCCTGGCAAAGTCTGGAGCCTGGCGCCTAGATTTCCCACACTGATTTTCCTGGGGATTATGCTGTTTCTAATGATTAATTAAAGCAAATTGGCCAGGTCCCCCAGGCCCCTAAATCCCAGTTAATCCCCTGGCACCTTCTGTAACTCCAAGTGCTCATTCATTAAGTGGCAGTCCCATGGGGAAGTGTTTGCTCCAAGCATGGCTCTTCCCACATGAAACCTTCTGGGTCTGGGTTGTTTGTCTGGGTTCGAGAACTTGCTGTTTCTAATTGAGTTGTTTATTCTGGTTCTGTTTGCTCTGAACCAATCTCCCTTTCTTGGCTGGAATGAGGAAGTTCACTTTCTCAGGAACATTTTACTGCTTAGCTGCCTCCTTATCGCCACTAATGATCCCATTAACCTCCTAAGAGCTGTTGTGCTGGCTCTGGCATGGACAGGCAAGAGGCATCTCAGGTTGTTTGTGCCTTTTGCACTCTTGTCACCCGTTTTCATGACCCACCTGTTTTCCACCTGCCTCAGCAACTTTTGTCGACAGTATCTCCTACTGTTTCCTAACACAATCCGACACACTCCATCCCCTTCCCTCTTCTCTCATCCTCTAAGCTTGTCTCCTTGGGGCTGTTTGACCTTGTTTCTACCTGGGAATCTGAAGTCCTTTTGCTACAGCAGTCCCACTCCCACAGCCGTCCCAGCCCTGGGGAGTGTCTGTCCTGAGGATTACACAAAAAGCCACCTCACCACGGGTACAAAGCTGTGGCTCCCTGTGTGCTGACCCATGGCAGAATGTGGGCAGATGGCTCCTCACTGGGGTCCAGCTGGGTGGGGGTGACAGAGCAGCCAGCATGTCTGGCTCCCAGAAGCATAACACGCCTGTGCCACAGGCAAGGACCTGCAGGGACAGCTGGACCCAGCCAGACCAAAGTGTCACAGAATCCCAGAATCCCAGAATTGGGATTGGGTTGGAAGAGACCTCTAAAGGTCATCTCCTTCCACCCTCCTGCTATGGACAGGGACAACTTCCACTAGACCAGGTTGCTCCAAGCCCCCTCCAACCTGGCCTTGAACACTTCTAGGGATCCAGGGGCAGCCACAGCCACTCTGGGCACCCTGTGCCAGGGTCTCACCCTCCTCATCATAAAAAACTCCTTTCCTATATCCAGTCTAATTCTGTTCCACTTGTCCTATTGCAATAGGCCCTGCTGACAAGTTTTTTCCTCCACAGGACTTGACCAGGCTTGGGACACAGCTGCAGCCCACAGGGCACAGGCCATGGCATTATTTTTATTTTTCCCAATGGGAAAACTCATACTGCAGCATAGGAGGATGTAGAAAGGACACCTGAGGACTGAGAGAATGAGCCAGCTGCTCTCCTTAGGCATCCCCAGCAGTACTCAGGGCAGGGAGAGGTGCTGTGCCAAGGGCAGCTGGTGGTGGTGAGGTCTCAGCAGGAGTGCAGTGCACCCAGTGTGCCCAGCACACTGGGGTGGCTGCGGTCTTGCTGCCAGGTTACTGCCTGCTGTTTGTTTCACTTCCTGATACCAACAAACGTCTGTGGCTGGGTGTCAGGGCAGGGTGCCGAGGACACAGACTGCCAGGGAACACTGAGTATCCATCCGAGCAGCCCTGCCCCGGCCCCCGCCCTGACAGTGAGCCCTGGGCACAGGCAGCCGCTGCCCTCTGCAGCCGGCTGGGCTTGCTCTAGCAGGCCCCCATTCCAGTGGGGCTGTGGGGGGACAGGGGTTGGCAGCGTTCCTGGGAGGGGGGGACAGCCCTGGGACCTGTGATGGCGCCAAAAGCCCTGAGGGGGCTGTCAGCTGGCACTGCTGGGTCCTGTCCCAGCCCTAAGCAGGGGGCACGCCCCAGTTATGTAAGGGCGGCATGGCACCGGGAATAGCAACAGCCGCTCCGCAAGGACTGCCTGTGCTGTTTTGGGATGTGCTGCCACTACCCCACAGGTGCCAGTGCCCGTTGGGCTGGCAGTGCTGGCAGAGGGCACAGTGGAGTGTGCCTGTGGTGGGCAGCCCTGCCAGTAGCTCCTGGCATGCGCATGTGCTGGGAACAGCTCCCTTGCCTCTGCCTGGGCCGTGACCTGCCTGCCATGGAGGCCTGAAACCTCTTACCCAGCTGGGACTGCTTGGAGCATGCTAGGGTCTCAGCCTGACTTGACCTTGGAAAAACCCCCTTCACAGGGAATATGAACAGAGGGGAAACTGAGGCACAGCAGAAGGGTGGGTGAGCTGTGGGAATGGGCTGAACGAGGACCCTCAGCTCTGGTGCAGCTCCTCTGTGCCCTCCACCCACCTGCTGCACAGGTTCTTGGGGGATGGGCTCTGCATACTTGGCTTGTTGCTGGTGCATCCTCACACTTGCATCTCGCCCTCTCCAGCTGTCCCAGATGGGGTGGGGTCCCAGTGCTCATGGAATGCTTGTGCAGGTGTCCTGGGAGGCTGCTGCACACAGTCTCAGCACCCTGGCTGCCTGTGTAGGCTCCAGCTGGTTCTTGCTCTCACCATGCACCAACCCCCATGGCACTGAGCTACAGCTTGCTTGGGGCTGTGGCGCCATGGCTTGTGCCACTCTCCAGTGAGAGCCTCCACTGTGCAGCACAGCTTCCCCTTCTGAGAGGGCCCAGTCCTGGGCAGCTGTGGTGGGCTGACCTGGATCCATGGGGGTGCGGGCACCAAGGAAAATCCCAGACATGCGTCTGCAAAGCTCCTGCAGGGCTGGGCTGGGCTGGGACATGATGTTCGATTTGAGAAGCAGGGAAGCACACAGTGTTTGAGACACAGGGAGGGATGTTGCATAAGGCCCTTCTGCCTGGCTGGAGTGGAACCTCCCCAGGAGAACACAGTGAAGGAGTGAGAACATCCAGGGCTGGGGGTGTCTCCCCCATATCCTGGCCCTTGGGCAGACCCTCAAATTCTGCTGCCCTCCCTGTGCTGCTTCAAACCCCCTCCCAGGCTGCTGCTCACCTGCGCTCGCTGCACTAAGCATCACACACACAGGCTTCCCACCCTCTGCAACAACATGCACCTCCCAAGCCCTTTTCTCTGTCATTCCCCTGAGCTGAGCCAGTTGGGGTGGATCCAGGGCTGGGCTGGGAGACACTGGGGGCCAGGAGAGGCTGGGTGCAGGATGTCAGGGGGTGCAGGATGCTGGGGTGTTCGTTAACCCCTGCAGCACCGTGGGGCAGTGGGGAGGTGGGGGCCCTGCAAGGGCTGCCCTGTGCCATTGGCTGGCACTTTGTCACACCATGCCGCAGGACAGGAAAGGCTCTGCCTACCCGTGGGAGGAAGGCTGAGCTCCGAAACAAGTGGTTGGGAGCGGGTGGCTGCAATGAGCGGGTTTTGCCACAGCCTGTCCCCGTCTGCCTCTGTGCTCTGCAGGACCCCAAGGCTGTAGGGACGGGACAGAGGACAGGGAGAGGCAGCAAACAGGACTTCCAACACCATCACTGCTCCCCTTGAACACCGCTGGATTGAGGGTGCAATTAAAACAAATGTGGCACAGAGCTCATTGCTGCAGGCCAAAGCTTCCCCAGGCAAGAGGGGCCAGAGGGATGGCTGGACCATTTCCCACCACCCCCAAACCAAAGAGGCTGAGAGGCTGGCAGCACTTGGGGGTCTGCTGTGTGTGTCCCCTACAGGCTGCTGCAGTGCCTGTGTGTGCAAGGGATGTGTATGCACGTGGTAGAGGAGCCTGAACCTGTTTACACACACACACAGAGGAAAAGTTATCAGACACACTAGAGCACTTGCAGGGCTGCCTGCACAAGGCTGCTGTGGGGTCACCATGTTGAGACAGAACAGGGAGGAGAAAGCCACCCAACAGTGATTTCAAGCCCATAGCCTGTGTTTTGCTGTTTACCCAGCGTTTCCAGGGTGCCAACCACCCCCAGCTCTGTGACTCACACAGGGCTGGGACTGAACCTCCCTCACAACAGCGGAGACACAAAACTGTGTGGAGCTGTGCTGCTGCAGCACAGGGTATGGCCACCTAGCTGCTCCCCGGCCCCAGGCACTGCTGGCCCAAGGAGGGCTCTGTATGGCCCAGGAGATGTGTCTCTAGAAAACCCCATGGGAAGATACTGCACCTTGCTTCACGCATCCTGCCAGCCTGGGGCTCTGCACAAACACCTCCAGGCTTTAACCTGTAGTAGCCATCAGCAGCCCCAGAGATGGAGGGTTTGCATATTTTTTTGCCCTCCCTCACATACCCCATGGAGTTGAATCAAAAGCTGGCTGTGCCCTAGAACAGGGTTGGGGGATTCCCCACTCCTGTCCAGCATTGTTCAATCCAGATGACCCATCTTCTTACTCTCGTATTTTGAGATTATATCTAATGTTTTGAGATAGCCCAAAATGAAAAAAAAAAAAAACAACCAAACAAAAAATATCAATGATGGCTGTGAGAACAAAAACACCAGAGGAAGAGCATAGCTGGGGGTACATATAGCCTGGTAAGAGCCTCCTTTCTGCTTGTGCCCCCAAGTCTGCCCTGTACAGGTGTGACACAGGGAACAGGGACCTGCAGGTTCACAACACTTTTCCCTACCACACATCCAGGCCCTGGAAGGGGCTGCCTCCTCATATTTCCAAAAATCCATCTTGGCTCAGCCAGGGCCATCTAGGGGGAACTAAACCCTACTGCAAAGGTGGGGTGCTGCCAGGTTTTCCCAGCTGGGGAAGAGCATCAGCTCACCAGTCCCATTCCAGCAATTCCCAGTCCCTTCCCCACTGCCACCACCCTCCCCCCCCCTTCCCAGCCACAGACACAGCTTGGGGCATGGGTATATATAAAAAGTAAGAGTTTATTGCCATTTCTATCTAGATTTACACAACAGTGTCACCGCTTCTGACATCAAAAGCAATGTCCCGTCACATCCCAGAGAACGGGCCAGGGACAGAGGGGAGCCCAGGAACACAGGCTGGCTCCTCCACCCTGGTGGGTTAGAGCACAACCTGCCTTGTGGCTCTGCCCAGTGCTCAGTCCAGATCCTCCCAGTGCTGCCGCACGGTTCTGTCAGGTGGGATGCCAGAGAGGAGTGAATCTGCCCCCTCCTTGGTGCCACTCACAATAGTTGGCTGTCCACTGCCAGGTGCTCACCATTCCAGTCTGCCTTCAAATGCCCCAGATGTTGAGATGGGCATGGCTGACCCAGAGCGGGCACCTCACAGCCTCAGAGGCACCTCTTGTGCACATGTTTATACATAGACACAGCTACAGAAGATGCCCAAACTAACAAAACAAGCTTTTTTTCCTTGTAATCTCCACACTGCTGTGCGTTCAGCCATGGTCTACGCTGTAGCTGCCACCCCTGGTGCTGCTCAGTCTGGGTTGGGTTCCAGCAGGCTCCTGGGTGGCTCACGGGACACATCTGCTTTGCTCACTAAACATGGATCTCCCTCCAATGCCAGGCTTTGCCAGAAAGAGACACCCCCTGCAGAATGCAACCACGGCCTGGGGCTTGGTGTGCGCTCCTTCCAACTGCAGGTTACCATCATGGTGCCAAAGACTGCCCAGCTCTGCTCTTCAGCAGAGCCCGGGACAGGCACCACAGATCTCCTCCTGGCACCTGGTGGGCGGTTGGATGGGGAGGGGGGGTCAGCTGCCCCTGTCTTCCTTGCAGAAGAGCATCCTCATGAAGGAGACGGCCACTGGCTCTGTGGGCTGGCCAGGGCTGCCCGAGGGGCACGGCTCAGTGCCAGGGTCTGGCAGTCCTTCGTGTGAGATGAAGGTGGAAACGATTTTGCAGGAGATTAAGTAGAAAGAGTTCTGTGGCTCTGCCCACCCCGAGGACAGAGCCACCTTACACCGCAGAGCCCCCGGAGTGCTGAGCCGGGGCAGCCACCCCGGGGCTCTGCTCCTCAGGGCACAGCACCTCTGCTGGGAGCCGGGACTGGAACTTCTCCAGCTGCTCAGGACTGGCCAGGGTCTTCAGGAGGCTGTTCTCACGCTCCAGCTGGGAGTTTTTCTCCAACAGTTCCTTGATTTGCTCTTTCAGGACCTCCACTTCCTCCCGCACAGCATACATTAGATGATTTTTCACAAGATCCTGCAAAAGGCCATGGAAGAGACCAGTTAATGGAGAGTTAATGGTCAGAGGGTTGATCCCTTCTGTTCCCAAGTGCTGGGACAAATGCCAAATGGTGCAGAAGCTTTTCTCAAGGACCATCCCTCCCCACCCCACTGCACTCTCGGAACCCTGGCCAGGGCTTGGTGCTCATCCAGCATAGCTCCCTCAGCCGCCATCTCTTTGGTCTCTCTGCATCCAGAAGCACTTTCCAGGCCCCTCACCTACTCCGGCATTTGGGGGGCTGAAGTTACCCAGCACCCAAGGAACCCGGCTCGGGCAACCCCAGACCCCAAAGTTCCCCTCCACGTCCACCCTCGCTCCCGGCGCACTGCGGAGCGGCTGGAGCCAATGAGCTTCGCGGCGGTCGCAGACAAAGAGGAGCTCTGCCTGGCAGCGGGATGGGGAGTGGGGACCCCCGTGGGCAGAGGGACCCCCCACCCTGGGCCGAGCACCCACCCGGGAGCGGGAACATCACCCCCGTGCACAGCACCCGCAGGGTGACGGGGGAAGGTGCGGGGAAGAAGGGGCAGAGCTGCAGCTCACCATCGCCTGCTCGATCTTGTTGTCAATGGCCACCACGCTGGCTCCGGAGGCGCTGGAAGAAAGCGAGAGGCCGAGGGTCAGCACCGAAAACCTCCCTTCCCCAGGGGTTCGTGCACCGCGACACCTCGTCCCCAACCAGTGGATCGGGGCGTCCTCCTCCCAAAGGGAATTCCTTAATTCACGCACCGGTCGCGTATGTCCTTTGCTCCCGGAGTAGCAATGCCCCCCCACCTCATCCCTGGGGTTCGCAGCAGCACCCCTCGGGCACTAGGACGCCCCTTCCCCCAGATCTCTGCGGCGAATGGCGGGGACGCCGCGGCGCACCGGGGCCGCCCCTACCTGTTATCGAGCTTCACGGAGACTACATCCCCCCCGAGCAGGGAGGAGAAGAAGGAGATGGAAAAGTTGTGGAGCTGGTAGACAGCCACCTCCATGGGGGATTGGTACATGCCGGTGCTCATAGCTGCGGGCGCTGAAACACGCACTCACACAAACGGAGCAAAACGCACTGCCAGGGCCTCCCCGCCGCCCTCGCTTATATTGGAGGCGCCCTGCCCTGCCGGGAGGGGCGAACGCGGCGGAGACCGCCCGCCGCCCGCAGCGCCGCGCCGGGGGCTGCGCCGGTACTGCCCCCGGTACTGCCCCCTGTGCGGCACACTGCCCCTCAGTACCGCCCCCTCACCCCGGGTACTGCACCCGTACTGCCCCCGGTACTGCCCCCGGTGCGGCACACTGCCCCTCAGTACTGCACCTCTCTGCAGCCCCTCTGCCCCTTCCAGTTAAACCACAACACGGCGCCGTCCCAGCGCAAGGACCCCGCGCTTCAGCACTGTCCCCCCCAATCTGCACCCCCATTCCACACCCCTCGTCTATTGCAAGCAGAGTCCTGGGACCCCCGGCACCCCTCCTACAACCCCCCATAGCCCACAAGCCTCAGCATCCCGTTCCTGTGCTCCTCGGCACCCAGGATGGGGATTCAGTCGGGGGGACACATGCATCTGCTTGGGGGCTGGGAGAAGGGGTGAACCCGGTCTGCATTTGGAGATGCAGCCTGCAGGTCCCGCACAGTAAGGCCCCGTGACTGTGAAAGGGAGGCAGGAGGGAAAGGGGAGCCATGGGCATTCAAAATAGAACCCGGGTGGCAAAATAGAAACATGAGTGAAAAACAGAAAGGGGCTGCTAAAGACCGGGGTGAATAAGAGAAACAGGTATGTAAAACAAACGGAAACAGGAGGGACAAACAAGAGAAACGAGAGCAGAAAAACAACCCAGGCGTAAAAAACAACTCCAGGAGGAAAAATGAAAACCTGCACGCAGAGAAAACCCGGGATGCAGAACCAAGCCAGGGTACAGAACACACCCTGAAGTTGCAGAACAACAGCTGCGGAGTGCAGAACAGCCCCCAGATACAGAACAAAGCAGAGGTACAAAACGAACTCGGGGTACAGGGCAAAACAACCTCACGGTGCAGAGAAAGCCGGTGTGCAGAACAAGAAATCTAGGGTGCAACAGATTGACCTTATGGTGCACAACAAATTCGGGCTACAGAACACGCCCTGGGTGCAGAACAACAACCAAGGGATGCAGAGCAAACCTGGGGTCCAGAACAAAATCGGGCTCCGCAACAAACTCGGGAGCACTAAACACCACCACCCCTGGGTGTCAGAACAGTCCGGGGTTACAGAACAACGCCCTCGGGCTGTCGAACAACGACCCGGGGGCGCTGCGGCCGCGCAGAGCTCGGAGCGCTCCGGGCGCCGAACGCGCCCTCGGCTCGGCGGCCCCGCCCAGCGTTGCATAACCGCGCTGCGGGAGGGCGCCCCCCCGCGGGCACGAGCGGCACTACAGCAGCTGGGGCGGGGGTCCGCAAGGCTGCGCGCACCGGCGTCCCCGTGTGCGCGCCCTGCCGTCCCTGTGTGCGCGCACCGGCGTCCCTGTGTGCGCGTACTGCCGTGTAAGCCCCGCGGGCACGACGGGTCCTTCCCGCGTTCACAGAGCGATTTATACATAGAGCAAGTGGGTTTCCTCCGAGAAGTGGAAGCAGGGCCCCTAAAACGCCCCCAGCATCCTAGCGGCTGGGGTGGCACTGCCCACCCGGTGCTGCCTCCACTGCCCTTGGCTGCCCACTTATCTCTGCCGTCTGGATCTGGGGGAACTTTGCTCAGTGGTTGCCTGCTGCCCCTGACCCCGGGGGCTCATCCCCTGCTGGGCATGGCGAGGCTGATGCTGGATGGCAGACCCCACATACGGCATAGTATCCAAGAAAGAGTTAGTGTTGGCAGGGCATGTGCACTCCAGGGATGCTGCAAAGGACACTCAGCACCCCGATCCAGGGGGTACTGAATATGGCTGGCACTTGGCTGTTGGGAGAGGCCAAGGAACCCTGACTTGCGGGTGTGCTGCTCTGCCCCTTCCTCAAGCAGGGAGGGAGAGCAGAGTAGAATTTCCCCATCAGAAAGGGAAACTGAGGCACAGTGCAGCACACCTGCTGCTGGGAGCAAGACCTAGACAGGCAGCTCCTCACAAACCCCATCTTAGAGCAGAGTGAGGATGCTGTGCCATCTGTGAACTGCAGCCGGGGCATGTGTGGGTGCCCTGGGACATGTGGGTTTGATGTGGGGATGTGAGAAAGCATTTTCTCCCTGGTGGGCCCATCTGGGACCTGGGGGAGGAATATGCACATCCCCCTATGTCAGCACTACTCCGGCCCATGCAAAGCTGCTGTACAGGGGCTGAGCAGGGTGCTGGCACTGAAGAGAGTAGGCAGGTGTCTGTCCCCCAAGCCCCGAGGCTGGCCTGTGCTCCTCCCCTCACCCATACCAGGCCCGACTTACCAGTCCCTCCTTCTGAAGAGGCTCGGGGAGTACGGTGGCTGGAAGGCCATGCCACCCGTGACCTTGCTCCAGCCCCTCTGTTCCTAGCAGCGATGCTGGCTCTGCCTGTGGCTGTGTCCCCCCAGCTTGCAGTGGCAGAGACAGCCTGGGTGTTGGCTGCATCCAGGGGCTCCAGCCACAGGGTAAACACACTGGGAGATGACCTCAGCTGCACTCAATTGGCCCTTTCAAGGCCAATGGCCAGTGTGCCATCCCGAGCTGCGCGGGTGCCCCCCTCCCTGGGGAGATGAAAGGCCTCTGTGTGCACTTGTCCCCAGAGTGGCTGGTGGTGGGCTTGGTGGCAGCCCCTGGAACACAGATTTGTCCCCCCGCTGGGACAAGTCCAGACCACCCACACCAGGAGTCCTGTGAACTGAGTTTGCCACTGCAGCTCATGAAGCATGCTGCTTTCACTGGGGAGAAGACAGGAGAGATGGGGAGAGCATTTTCTCCTACAGTTGTGCCACCTCCTGTCTTCTGCAGAGGTGTCAACAGCAGGGAGATGGGGTGGGTGGACCCGAGCCTGCCCCCAGCCCTGGCAACTGTGCCTCTGTCTCACACTTCCTGCAATATTGCCCCCCCAGTCCCAGTTCAGTCTCCTTCCCAAAGGAAGCCCTAAATCATTAGTGGCAGGGACCAAGGGCTCCAGAACCGGCAGACCAGAGCCTGCCTGGCAGTCCTCGTCTCACAGCTTGAGGTTCCTGGTCCCTGCCTGGTATCTTTCTGATACAGCACTCAGCCATCAAGGACTGAGAAAAAACCCCAGATATTTCTGCAGCTACTGGAGTGAAGCTAGAAAATGCTTTGGGGGAGATTGCTTCAGCTCTGCCACCTCCAATATTTTTCCCATGGAGCTGGGACTACTCAGCTGGATAATAAGTATATATATTATATTATATATATATAAAAATATAAAAAAATATAATATATATAAAATAAATAAACTGGACTAAGTCCCCGATTTCCCTGCAGTCCTCCTGGGTCTTTCCACCCAGCCCTGCCTGCATCACTGCTCAGGGCATGGGTTCCTCACTTAGGCTGGGCAGGATGCTGTTGGCCTTTGAGAGGCCACAGCAAGGGATGCTCTGGAGGATGAAGAAGCAGAAGTTTCTTTCCTGGCATTCAGTTAAACGAGGAATCTCTATGCAGCCAGTGGCCAGGGCAGGTCAGGCTGGGCAGGGGGCTGCAGCCCCCCTCGCAGCCCCACACCTCACGTGGGGGCTCCTGAGTCTGTAGTGGGGTGCACACAACCAGGGTGCACCTTGCAGCCCCTACAAGCAAGTGCTGCCTGCACATGTGCGTGCACACACAGCACACCCACACACCCACATCCCCTGCATGCACACGTGTGTTTGCAGCCCACACAAGCGTGTGCTCTGCACACAGGGCACACCCCGCACATGCATGTGCACACTGGTGCACCCTGCTTGCACGCATGTGCGAGCACATTAGTTTAGTACCTGGAGCTGATGATCTTGAGGGTCTTTTCCAACCTGAACGCCTCTGTGACTCTGTGACACACACTTTGTGTGCCAAACAAATGCTGCTGTTCTGCGTGAAGATGCACGAGCGCTGCTGGCACCCCCTGCACACGCTGCCCTGACTAACAGTGATGCCCAGCCCTGCCTGCACACCCTGTCAGCGGCACAGGGCAGCTCCATGTGCCCCTGCACAGCGGGAGGGCACCCCCAGTGCTCAGGTATCACGTGCAGCCCTGCTGCCACCTCCACAGTGGGAGCAGCAGCTCCCCACTCTGCTGGATCCTGCTTTGTGGCAGCTCTCTCCAGGAGTTCCTCTGAGCTGCCCCAATGCCCCCACAGCAGCAGGGTCCTACACGGGGCTCCAGCTGCACCCCAAGTGGTGGGGGGGCCCTTTCCTAGCACACCACAGCCCTGGCCTTGCCAGGCTGCTAACAGCCACCTCCTCTCTCATCACCTGCTCCTGCTTCTCCAAGCAGAGCAGGGTGGGCAACACACCACCTTGCTCTTCCTAAGGAGCAGGTCACTATGGACTCACAGTTACCCTATGGCACCAGTGATGGGTGCTTGGAGCAGGCTGGGCAAGAGGGGCCAGTGGTGTGAACTGCATCCCTGAGGCAGCATGGCAGCTCCTGCATCTGCACACAGTGACAGGAGGTTGATCAGGCTGGGCCTGGCTCGTGCCTGTGGTTATTTTGGTAACAGCGACAGCAGCCGCAATACAGGGCAGTTGTGACACTAACTGTTGTGCTCTCTGGGGAAAAAAAGCACCCACAGTTGTCATCAAGCAGTGAGGAGAGGTGGTGACACCAGCCAATGATGATATCACCCCAGCAGTGGCCCTGCAGGACACCCCAAAGCTGCCAGCAGCCCCTCAGCCCTTATACAGCTTGTGCCTCAGCCCAGAAGATGCCAGCCCCCCTACTGGGTGACATTAAGTGACAACCCTCTCCTCAGCAATGGGACTTGGAGTTCTGCAGCCACCACAGAGCTCCGCCAGGCTGGAGCAAGGGGTGATAGGGAGGAGGACGAGGGGATTATCTCTTGCTGCCTGGCGTCCTGCACCTGCATAGTGCTGTGGGTCAGGAGACATGCCCTCTCCTCACAGCCCTGGGGACAAGCCGTGCTTTTGTACTGAGCCCTGTGTGTTGGACCTGCTCCAGGCACTGCAGTGCCACACACTGAAGGAAGCTCCTCTCCTGGTAGTGGCCGATGGAGCTGGAGGGGTGGTTGGGGCTTCAGGAGCAGCCCTGGCTCCCCAGACTTGGCTCTCCCCCTGCTCCAGGCTGTGCTTATGGCTCCGTGGCCCTTTTCCTGGCTTGCTCTCTCAGCTCAATGGGAGGAAGGCCCTTCAGAGGGTCTGAGGCGTGGGAAATGTTTATAGCCTGGCCTCAGAGACACTGGAGAGCAAACTGGGAAAGGCGCAGAGCCAAGGCTGCCCAGGCTGCTCTGCAGAGCCAGATCTCCTGCTCCAAGGATCAGAGCAGAGTGGGAGAGGAAAAGCTACTGCTTGCAAACACAGCTAAGAAAACTCTGCCTGTCACAGCCCAAAATCCTGCAACTATGGTGGTACCAGCCAAGGGACTGGGAATGCCAGCACCAGGGCATCCTAACCATGCCCTGCAGGAATGGGGGGAAGTGTGGCTGGAGACACTGGTGAAGGCTGGGGCCTGTGGTTGCCTCTGTCAGGAAGGGCTGGGTGTGGGACAGGGCTGAGGAGCTCCAGGTCTTGTCCAGCAGCTCTATCCTGGTTCTGGGAAAGGAGAGGTAGTGCTAGGGGCTGCCCAAAGGCAAACAGACAGCTATGTCTGCCATGGAATCCCAGGATCCTGAACAGCAACTGCCTGCCCTATGGCACTGGCATGGGGCTTTTGTGCCAGTCCCAAGGGCTGTGGGCCTAGCACTGCCAGAGCACACCAGTTGTCCAGATCTTGGTTTTCTCCTCCTGGAGATTCCCTGGCTGAGCTGTTCCCTGAGGCCTGGGACTACCCTCCAGCTCACCTGGTGCCTCCTAGGAGCCGTGTGAGACACGCAGAAGCCCCATGCAACCAGGAACCCTGTGACATCGGGACCCAGGTCATGCCCATCAGAGCCTTGGAGGGATCATAAATCCCCCAACTCAGGGCATGTGCTGCTCCAGAACAGCAGGTAACTACTCCTGGGCACACCTGGACGTGCCTGGATAAGGATGGACCCCCTGCCTGCAGAGCTGGTGCTGGTGGCCTTGCCTGGTCCCAGTCCTAAGCCAGGGGACACCAGAGTCACATGTGGCCCACACAGAGGTGGTGGCCACTGCCACGCTGGGGAAGCCCAGGGACAGTTTCAGTGAGGGAAGGCCAGAGGGAACCTACCCCTGGGAAGGCTGACAAGGAACATGTCCTCCTTCCCTTCATGCCCAATGGAGGAAGAGTGAGCTCTGCGGCCATGGGCAGGGGACGCAGGTGACCCACCCCACCAGGCAGCAGTCATGGGCAGGGATTGTGGTGTGGAGACTCCTCCAACCTGTCAGGCTGGAGGCAGTGTGGGGTGGTGGAAGGAGCCCTGGTAGGCTCCTGTGTCCAGCTGTGGGGCTGACTGCTTCCTCTGATAAAGGTACTTGGCTGTACTCCCAGTTCTGTTTTTTTCTAGCATGCGAGTGCACACCCTCAAGCCAGCCTGCTGAGAGCTGCAATTTTTCTTTAACTTTGTCTCTAGACCCTCTTCTTCCTCCTGTGCCCCTAGCAGGAGTTGCCTCCCAGCAGTAGTGTGAGGAGGTGAGGTCAGAGAGGATCCAGTTTCAGCCATGTTAGAAGCCAGAGAGGACGCAGTTCCCTTCTCACCATGTTGGAAGCCCCCAGAATCACAGCTTCCCCAGGCATGCTGGTAAAGGAGAAGAGGAAAAAAGGCTCATCCAGGGTTGTTACCAGCCCTGGATCATGTGGCCAAACATCCTACCTTGCTGGTGTTTGTCAAGTGCAGACACCCCGGTGGGTACCCTGCTAGGGACTATGGGGCACCCTTGCACCTCACTGCTCCCCTCAAAGGGTCCCACAGCTGCCAAATGCTGAGGTGAGAGTGCCAGGCATGGCACAACCCAGTGAAAACCCTGCAGCTTTCTCTGAGCACCTATGCCAGCTGTTGGGGCAGTGCAGCTAACCTCCACCATGCTACCGTCTCCCATGGACCAGGGATGCCCAGCCCCAGGGAGGATTGCAGGCTGAACCCTTGGCAGAGCTTTAATCCACAAATCTGTCTGCAGAGCAAAGTGTTTCACACCCAGGGGCCGGGCTGGAGTGCTGTCATTGAACTCAGTGTTATCACTCCCTGCTTACCTGTGCCCTGCCCCAGCACTCCTGCCGGCCACGGCTCTGAACTCCAGAACTGTCCTTGCTTCTGAGCTTACTGGGTTATCCTGGAGAGCCCCAACTGGATCACCCCCCATGTCCTGGGTGCTCTTTTCTGGTCCACTTTCAGGGAAGTGGGGATAGAGCATAGGTGGTTGCAGCACTGAAGGGACCTCCCACAGCATGAGGGCTACGCGGTGCCCTCGCATCCCAAAGCAGGCAGGCAGGGGGCTGCCAGCCTGGGCTCTGCCTCCCCAGCCCCTCCTTCAGATTTGCAGGGATCCTCAGCCCGAGAGAGGAACCCCAAAGTAGGGCCTCTGGCATCCTCCAAAAACAATCCCAGGCCCCTTTTCAGGCAGGAGCAGGCGCTCCAGAGCCCTGCTAGGTGCTGGCAGCTGCTGCCCTGCGGCATGCAGGAGTGCCCGCTCACTAATTGGGAGGCAGCTCGTTATGTAAGGAGGACGGAGGCAGGGGAGCTGCGATAGCTGTGCAGCACACCCCACGCTACCCAAATCTGCTCTTCCAGCCCAGAATAAGCCCTGTTTATGGAACCCCTCAAGCCCTTCTCTGGCCCCTTCCACAGGTGCTGGAGCCTGGTGCTCTCCTTCCTGGCCAAATGCTTGAGGGGAGCCCCAGCAAGAGCCCCAGCAGCCCCACAATATCCGAGGGACAGCTGGACTCCAGTGCGGGTGCAAAGCCCCGCAGAGCTGACCCGGCGGGGGCTGGGGGCAGAGGAGCTGTGCTCGGCTGGCACCCACAGGAGGTCAGGCAAGGACATGTAGGGCAGCACGGCTTCAGCAGAGACGGTTATTAATACCCTGCCTGGCCTTTGCATGGAATCCCGGGCATTTCAAATCAGGGACCTTCACTGAAACCCTGCCGTCACTGACATTTCAGAACAATAACAATGTGAAAGACAATCAGTTCCTGGCAGGATGTATACCTGTGGTGCTGCCGAGGCTCTCTCTGTGCCCAACCTCAGCAGCCAGCTATCACCTCACTTGTGCCAACCCTTGGGAACAACCTGAGAACACCCCCTGCCTCCAAACCACCCGGAGCAGTCCTGCTCCTTTTCACAGGCATATCACTGTGATGGTCTTACTAATGGACATGGAAATGTCTTGTCCTGCCCCATGGCATCTACCACCCTCTACCAATCTGGACAGGGCTGCCATCCCCAGGGAATTGCAGGTGAGGCAAGGACTGGATCCCATCCTGATCCTGGAGTCTGAAAGGCCTAGAGTTTCTTCTCTGCCACTAGCGTTGTTCTGCAGCAAAAGGCCCCTCAAATATATATATAAAACTCAGCACGCAGACAGAGGATGATCTCCTGTCCCAAAGCCAGTCATGTTCAGCACCTGGATAAATATAACTCAGAGCTCATTTGCAAAGCATCGGAATGGGTTGTAGCCTCTCTCACCTCTCCAGCCCTCTTCCCCCAACACACACCCTGGGGTAAAGCTGAAGATGATGACCTCAGAAGTCTTTTCCAGCCTAATGTGTTCTGTGATTCTCTGCCCTCTACCAACAGGGCCTCAGTCCTTCCCAAGGGCAGGATCCACCTGGAGCCTCACTGGCCTTGGCAGTCCACATAAAGCACACAGACCCATACATGGTCACGTCCCCTGGGCACACATACAGCTGCCAGGCTCTGACAACATATATCCCAAACCTTTCCAAGCCCTTTGGTCCCATGCAGGTCACGATGCTCCCCCAAAGTACAGAATCAGCTTTAACCCTCTTTGTGCTGGGCAGTGGCCAAGGAGGCGGTGTCAGGTCCCAGCAGAAACTGTCCAGGATCAGGCCATGTCTCACCAGGAAAGGATAATGTGATGCTGCACGATGCTGGGATCAGGGCAGAGCCCTGCAGCCTCCTTCAGCTCCAACCTCTTCCTCATCTTTACAGTTCAAAGCTGGAAAAAATCCTGTCCAGCCTTTTCCCCATAGGGCCATGCTGTCATCCCTGCCTGACCTTCGGACACCTACTTCTGCCTGTGCAGAGCCAAATGCCTGCCCTAGCAGATGGATAGTGCTGGAGAATCCCCAGAGAACCAAGATGACAGGCTGCTGGGAAGCTGACATTGGCATCACCAGACTAGCTCAGCTGTGCCAGCCCCCTTGGCCATAGCCTTGTGGTCAGGGGCAAATGATTCCCTCCCAAGGGGCTGGAGGGGCTGAGCATGGCTCTCCTGTGCTCCAGAGAGTGTTGAGAATATCCTTCTGGAGGGAGCTGGGTCTTGCAGGAGCAGGCGGGGATGGGCATGGTGCATGGCGTGGCACAGGCTGCTGCCAGCCCTGCTGAGCCATGCCAACCCAGTATGCTGTAGCAGAGCCCCTGTGAGCCTGGTCTGCTGGGTCATGGGGTGGGGGTCCCAAGGTATTGAGATGCCCATGATGGAGACCACAGCAAGCTGAGCCAGCTGCCTGCCTGACATCTTCCCGAGGGTGGGAGGATTTGGGTATGCCAAGGTAAGCACCTCGCAGCAGTACAAGCTACTCCCTGCCACTGAAACAACATCTCCCCAGCACCTCAGTGGTGTCCAGGGCTTGCAACCAACACTGCAGGCCACAGGTCAGGCCACGTGCATCTCTGTCCTGTGGGAGCAAAGCAAAGAAAGCCCTGGTGCATGGTTCTGGAGGGTGCGGGGACTCTCCTGGCCCTCTCCATGGCAGAGCTGTCCCAGGGCCAGAAGAAGGAGAGTAGTACAGCTTGGTCCTACACCCACACCTCTCTCATGCTCACTTATGGCCCCTCTCCCCATCAATGTGTCCTTGTTGCTTCAGCCCACTCGACCAGCTGGAATGCTTGCCCTGGCCCTGCCACCTCGGGATGTCCTTTATGGCCTGGCTCCTCTCCTCCTGCATTGCTGCTGCAAAGTGACACCCGACAGACAGGAACAAGTGGTGCTGTGACACAAATGCCACTCTGGTTACTGCTGCCCTGGCAGCTCTTGCTTGCTGGCCTGCCTTTACAGTGGGAAAGGCAGTGCTGCCCTTGCTTTGCCCAAATTCATGCTTCCTCTAGCCCCTCACACTGAGCTTCCCTGCCTCCCTGTGACTCCCATGGCTTGCCCAGGCCTGGGAGAAAGTGGCCCTCAGCTCCTTTCATGGCTCAGACCAAAGGATGGGTCACTGCCCAACCAATCCTGTTGGATTGGGCAGCAGCTCTGGCAGTGCCTACAGATGATCTGGCTATGCAGAGGTGTCCCCTCACAGCCTGGAGCAGGATGGGCACAGGCTGGCCAGGCTGCCAGGTGTTGCCTAGAAGTGGCTGGGCAGCAATGCTGGCACACCTGGCTGATGTGGGCAAGTGGGCTGGTATGTCTCGTCTTCCCACCCAGAGCCAGGCAGGTCTTGCCTGGATCACAGGCTAGCACACACCCAGGGGGCTGCTTCCCCTGCAGTGCTGACCTCCTCCCACACCCCTGGCTCCCCTCAGCCACCTGGCCCAGGAAAAGGTGTCATGTGGTCATGGGCCTGCTCTCCCCAGCCTACACTCAGTTGGGCTTGTGTTTGGGTCTGGGCTAACGTTGGCATTACAAAGGGATGGCAAAGAGGCATTACAGAGGGACAGCTTTCTGCCCACTTCACTGGCACCTGCAGGGAGAAGGTGTGCCTAGCCAGGGTGGTGGCAGCTGTCCTCCCTATACCTGGTGCTTCCATGTGAGCATGGTCCCTCGGCACTGCTGAGACTTCCCTGGACAGCAGTTTGTGATGTCCTGTGTGAGGACACGGTGGGGAGAGCCCTTTCTGCACAGGATCCTGTGCACTCCAGAAACAACAGGGCTTTCTGCAGGAGCATGAGCCCTGGAGGCAATTGGTCCAGAGCATGCCTTCCTTGTGCATCCCTAACAATATCCCTGCTGTGAGCAAAGGGTATGGAGAGCCTGGCAGGGACCACCCAGCCAGAGAAACCCCCAGAGACAGGTTAGACATGCTGAAATGTGTGTTGTCTGAGAAGCCCAGCACTGATCTGACCCTGACTGAGTTGTCTCCAGTCAGGCCCAGAGCCAGACTCAACTCTGCGTTTAGAATCTTGGGCATCCCATGCTGTCCTGGATGTCAGCTACATACAAGGATGTGTATCCACACATCTTTCCCCTCCTCCTGTGCTGCTGTAGGAGCACATCAGCCAAAACAATGGCACCAAATGGTTTGGGTTCCCTGGTGCCAGCAGCAGGGTGCCCTTATCAGGCATGTTATCGGGGTGTTCCTCTGGCACCCACAATCCTCCGCTGTGTATGCTATCTCCTCTTGGATGTGTTGGCTCATTCCCCAGAAGGAGAAAGTTCAGGCTGGAGCAAAACAACTGCAAACACAGGTGTGGGCACACCTAGCTCCAGTGCCTGGGGCCATGCACCCAGCTCCCCCATGCTGTGCCACCTAGGGGTGGCGGGGGATCACCCAGGCAGCCTCCAGACCGAGGTGCCTGGACACTGGGCATGATAGAGGGACATAGCTTTGCACCACACCATAGCACAGCCTGTGACAAACACAATGCATGGAGCTTCTCAGGACACATCACACAACAGGGCATGAAAGACAGGCAGTAAGGAATGCTAAGGCACACTGACAGAGAGAAATCCTTGTCCCTTGGCATCTCTGCTCACTCCCTACCTCACCAGGAGCACCACAGGTCCTGCTCCAGTAGCGATGAGTTTGAAAGCAGCCTGCAGTGCCCATATCAGTGGCCTCTGGCCCACAGGCACTGTCACTGACTGCCCCAGCAAGCTGCCCAGGTGCTTGGCTCTGACCCCAGCCCTAGTAGCCCGTGCTGGGGACAACATCTTGCTTCCCCCTTCACCCACGGTGCCAACTTGCTGCAGCCTCCCAGGGAGGAGGGGAACCTCTCGCTCCTGTTCCTTCTCAGCTGGGTAGGTTCACTGCTCCCCAAACGGGCCAGGCACCAGCACCTTGGCAGGTGTCCCAGCTCCTCCCTTCCCACCTGAGCGGCAGCTCGGCGTTATGTAAGTGCAGGAAGAGCAAGGCCGGCTCGAGGCAGCAGCCTCTCGGTGTCAGACGCTGCTGGGCGAGGAGGCGGGAGTGCGCCGGGGTGGTTCACACGCATGGGGCAGCCACGTGTGAGCCCACCCACTGCCGCTCCCGCACAGCCCGGGAGCACGCCCACGCTGCGTGTGGTGGGAAGGGGATGCTGAGGTGTCTCTGAACGCCTGGGTGCTGCTCCCTGTGCGCAGCACCCACCCATGGCGGAGCAGCAAGCCCCAGAGCCGCTGCCTGCTGTGCCAGCCAGGCAGACATCTGTACCTGAGGTGCTGATGGGCCACAGGTCTCTTCAGGGTAGCGGATGTGTCCCACCTACTGAAGACACTGGAAGTCTCGGGCACCTGCAGCACTACTGGCACAGTTCAGCTCTCTCAGGCTGAACTGGGGAGACCCAGACCTGCTAGACCCCATACAAGCTGCTCCAACACAGGATGTCACCAGAGCCAGCCCCACACAGTGCCAGTGCAGGACCTGAGACAGCTCTGTCCACTCTCCCCTCTGCGGTTCAACTCATCAGGGCTGGGAAGCCTCCAGAGTGGTAGCCCCTAGGACCTCCTGTTCAGTCTCCTCTGTTCTCACTGCTAGAGGAGGGAGCAGGGCAGACCCCTCAGTCCTGCCTCCTCAGTCTGCCAGGGAATGGATGGAAGCAGACCCCAGCACATTCAGCTGTGGGGACACAGGCAGCCTGCCCAGAGCAACCCCAAGACCAACTCGGGAAGGGCAGAGACACTTTCCAGGCACGGGAAGTACCACTCCAGGCCAAACCTGTGTCCACTCCAGGGAGGGCCAGGGGAGCTGCTGAAAGGACAGGAGCTGGCACTGGGACTCTCAGACTCCCTACCCAGGCTCTCAGTGACACTCAAGATGGCTTTTGAGGCAGCACAGCTGCTCCCCAAGGAACCTGCTGCGCTCTCCATGCAGGATGGGGCCGATGCCTGTCTGTCGCTGGACACTATCCATGCCCCTGTGGGCACTGTCTGTGTGGACAGAGGTAGCCAGGGAGATGAGCACACAGTCCAGCGGCCAAAACACACAGCTGGGGGCTGTTGTCACTGCCCGGCAGACACAAGGCACCACAAGACAGGCACGGCGGGCACGGCAGAGCAAAGCCACCGGGACCCGCACCCAGGGATGAGCTGGCATCACGTACGGACTCCGTGCCAGACGCGGCCTCTCCCCACCCAGATTCCACCGCCGCCGACACCCCCCAGCCCCGGGGTCACACGAGTCCCCTTCTCTTGCCAGCCCCACACCGCTGCCAGCTCCGAGCCCGCTGCCCCGCTGCCCCGGGGCACCTGGCCCCCGGCAGCTCACAGGCTCCTGGCGGTGACACCCACCTGTGGAAGAGGAGGAGGATGGAAAGCAGGGTCTGGTCGATATTCCTGTTGCAGATACCCTGGTTGAAGAGGTAGCAGGGGTCCCGCACGACGGGTTCCAGCGAGTCCTGGCGCATGATGGAGCTCAGCTTGTCGGTGTTGAGGTTCTGTTGGACCAGCTGCTCCCGCAGCTGCCGGAAACTGCTCACGGTGGGGCTGCCCGGGTTGTTGTTCTCGCCCCCGGCCCCCTCCTCCAGCCCGCTCCGGTTGGCCAGATCCAGGCAGCAGCTGCAGCAGTCCAGCCCCACGGGCGACCGGCACTCCTCCGTGGGCGACGAGGACATCCCAGGGGGCCCCGTGCCTGGCCACGGCGGCGGCGCCGGGGCCGCTCCCGGGGCCGCGGAGGGCGAGCGGCTGCAGGACGTGCCCGGTGCCGAGCGCCGCGAGCGGCCCCCGCCCGCCCCGGTCCCGTTCCGCCCGCCCCGGCCCCGCCTCGGCCCCGCTCCACCCCGCCCCCGTTCCGCCCCGTCCCCGTTCCACCCGCCCCGGTTCCGCCCCGTCCCGGCCCCGCGCATCCTGCCTCCGCTCCGCTCCGCTCCGCTCCTCGCCGCTCCGCCCCGGCCCCGCTCCGCCCCGGCCCCACCGGTCTCCGCCCGCCCCGAGCAGCCGCTCCCCGGCAGCGCATCCACCCCACGCCGGGAGAAGCTGGAGAATCTGTAACATGAGGTGACGTGGGGTGACGAAGGGCCACGATGCCCCTTTCCCGGTGGGGATGCTCGCCCCGCTCTGTGCTTTCCGGGGATGGCGCGGGCGCTGAGGAGGCTGGCGCTGCCCGCGGCATCACTCCCTGAAGCATTGGTGCAGGCAGCCCGCATAGCCCCGGAGACGGGACAGGAAATAGGAAAAAGGGGATTAAAGGTCCCAGGATGGGAGGAAAAGCCAGGAAGGACCTGGCTTCACTGCTGGGAACGTCTGGGAGCTGCCTCGCACGAAGCCAAGCCAGGCATGAGTGGAACGCACGAAGCCTGGGGGCTATGGATGTTGGGCACGTTGAGTCTCGGCAGATGCCTGAAATCGGAGATATGGGAGGGAAAAAGAGATTTCTAGGAGGAGGAGAAGTGGCTTCCTGGCACTGTTGCATCTCAAGGTGAACATTTCTGCCACCACTGAACCGCACTGGGGGCCTAGTGAAGAGTGATTGGGGCACATGGTGCTGTCCTGGTGGGGCTGGGGTATGGGGCAACACCTCAAGGAGGTAGGGACCACTGGCCCAGGACCCTGGGAATGAGATTCATGAAGGTCACAAAGTACTGGCTTTGAAGCACCTGCAGAGATGGGGTGAGAGGGAGGCCGCGAGGTTGGGCTGGTGGTCAGTGAGCCCCAGGGACCAGCCCAGGTAGCCCTCACCCTTGAGAGAGATGAGCAACTGGGAGCAGGTGGAGAAGGGCTGGGCAAGGGTCCAAGGAAGCAGAGCTACAGAGGGGAGGAGCAGGGAGGCTGGGGAAGCCCGCCATGGGCAGGCAGGATGTAGGGACGGCAGGTGGGTCTGTACAGCAGGGTTGCAAAAGGGCTGGTGGAAGGAGCTGCAGGAAGCAGCAACAGGAGGATTGCAGCATGTCTGAAGGACACAGGATTGATAAGAGGTAAACCAGGTCAAAATCTGGCCGGGCAAAGCCACTAGAGTACTTGAACAGCAGAGGTCCCGGTGGCAGCGCAGTGCCCACTGGCATTGTTAATGGGGTAGCTGCTGCCACTGAAGAAGTGGCAGGAGTCCAACAAACATTCTTGTTCTCTGCTTAGCATGAAGAAGGAAGATGCATGCCATGAGGATGAAGCAGTTTCCAGGCCATTAGTAATCTGGGGAGTCATGAGACTCCCAGATCCACCACAGATCCACAGCTGGGAGAGTGGCCATGGTGAACTCGGGCAGGGTTTCTCATGCCAGACCCCATCGGACCTGGTGACCAGCAGGATCCGACTCCCGGTGGAGGTGGCACCAGCCTGGGGTCCAAGTGTGGGCAGGGGAAACTGTCAGCCCTGGAATGATGCTGAAAACAGGTGAATTCCTAAAGGACGGACGACCCACAAGCTGCTCCAGGAGTGTCCTCTCCTTCTATGTGCTGGTGGATGCTGAGGGCTGTTTTTGAGGTGCTTCCTCAGCCCTTCTTGTGGGCGACGGGGGAAGGAAGGGAATTGAGTCTTACCCATCTGCCCTGTGGCCGGGGCTAGTGAGGGGGATCCCTGGTGACCCCACTGTTGCGAGGACCCACAGAAACAGGAGGGCGCTGAGATTTCTTCCATCCTTTCGGTTTCAGAACGGCCCCCGCGAGCTGCACTCCGGCTGCACCCCGGGCGGAGCTGAGCCCGACGCCGCGCTCCGTGGGCGGGTGCCCGCGGGCCCGCGGGAGCCTGCTGCCATCCCGTGGGCACAGAGGGAAGGACGAGCTCAGGGCTGGCACTCCTTCCTCGGCCCCAGCTCCCCCAGTGGCTCTGCCCCGGGCTCCGACGGTGCTGGAGGTGGCTTCGGCACAGGTCGTTGACTCCTCCAGGCTCCTTGTGCCCTCTGGCTGTGCCTTCTCGCCCACGCCCCCACAGCTGCACCAGAGCTGCCACACAGGGCTCAGGGCTGCTACCCAGCCATCAGCTCCTTGCTCCTCATCAGCAACCAGCACACAATCATGGGCTACCACCTTCTCATGTGCAAGCCATGATGAGCTCTCTAAAGCCCCAGATCCGGGAGCCACATCCTGGTTCAAGGTGATCAGCTGGTGGTGGCAGCTGGAAAGTAGGTTTCCTATGTTTAGCTCTGGCCTTTTTGGGTCCTGCTGTTCATGGGACTGGGACAGTGCTAGTTTCTGCACACCCGCTTCCCTCAAGGGCACCCACAGTGCTCCACACTCAGACATGTCATTGCAGCCCTAAGCCACAACTGGCACAGGGTAGCATGCTGAAGAGAGTGAGGACTCAGCTGGCTCTGGGGCAGGGCTGGGACAGCTTTGACACGGAAGCCTATTGCACTCAAAGGGGCTCCATGTTAATCCCTGAGCTCTGAACGGGATTCCCTACCCCTGGCTGAAATGCAGGGTGTTCTGCTCCCAGCTCAGGGCAGGGACTCCAGTCCTGCCTCGACTTCTCCTGCAGCCCCCTGGACAAGAGGGGGTAGTGGACTGGGAAGGAGAGAGCAGGGGGAATGTGTGGGGCTGTGGGAGCCTGGGTTCAGCCAGCCCCTGTGCCAGCCATGTCTCCAGCCATGTGCCATCTGTCTGTCTGGTGCCTGTCCGTGTCCCCCAGCCCCTCTCCTCAGTGCTCACTTTGGGAAGGCCCTCCCTGTGGATAGAAGATGCAGCACCCTGTCCTGTTCTCAGGTGGTATCCAGATCACCTCTGCTCCTCAAAGATCCTGCTGCAGCTGGCTCAGAGCCAGGCAGGGCTCTGGGTGCAATCTGCTTGTCCTGCCTTCCCTGTTCCTTCTGCGTTGGTGAGGTGGTGAGAGCTGGCTCATGCCACTGGGCCATCTGCTCCAGGGGAGCCCACCATTGCCAGCCCCCCTGCCAGGCGACCCCCCTGCGCCTCCACGGGTGCTAAGAATAACCAGCGCCGTCAGCAGCCGTGGTATTTGCAGGCACCGCCAGTGCCACCCCCATGCCAGCCTGCTGGGCACAGGATCCATCTGCTGCCTGACGTAAGTCACCAGCCATGGAGGGAGATGGGTGGGCAGTCTTGGGGGCCACGTGTGGCTGTGAGGAGGGGTCCTGTCTCCCTGCCCCCCCCTGAGCTCAACAGGAGCCAGGAGGCTGTGGTGGGACATGGAGTTATTGCTGCCCAGCACCCAGCATGGGGGCATGGGGAGCTGCCTGCCTCTCTTTTGTCCTGCTTTTCCCA
This sequence comes from Molothrus ater, assembly GCF_012460135.2. NCBI lineage: Eukaryota > Metazoa > Chordata > Aves > Passeriformes > Icteridae > Molothrus > Molothrus ater. Next base: position 360,117 of record NC_050491.2, read on the forward strand.
GTGTTCCACAGACACCCTGTCCCCAGCTCTGCAGCACCCCTGGTGGTACCCAGCCCTGGGAGATCAGGGCAGCCCCCAGGGCTGGTGCCAGTAGCTCTGCCTTCCTGCCTGCCGAGGGATGGGGACCCAGCAGGCTCAGTCACCTGGAGTCTCCATTAAGGGAGATGAGCCGCCCCAGAGGTGGTGCAGAGCAGTGTGTGGGGCAGCTCCCCTGAGCACCAGAGCAGCTTTTCCCCTGTGCATGGGGCCACACGAGCTTCATGTGTGGTGGCGTCAGAGATCTGCAGCTGGCAGAGGAGTGGGCTGGGGATGCCTCTAGCTGTTGCCACTCTGTTATTGGGGAGTCCCACCTGGACTATTCCCCAGGAACGCAGAGCTACTGCTTCTCCTCTGGGACCCATATGAGCTGCATTTGCCCCTGTGCCCAGGCTCTGAAGAGAGGATTCTGCAGGTACACCGTGCTCCTACCACGGGCAAACATAGTGCAGAGCCTTCCTCCCAGGCAGTGATGGTGAGTCCTGCAGAACCAGGCTGGGATGGTTTCTCTCTGTTTAACACTCCAGTAAATCATATAGGATATCCTGACAGCCTGGGCCAAGGCAACCTGCGGCATGTGGGGCTCCTTGCTCTCCTTTTGGCATGGGGACTCACACAGCCCTGGGAGTGGCCCTGGGCACAATGGTAATTGTCAAGGGGCATTTCCTACTGAGACAGAGGGTAGTGAGCTATTCCAACACAAGGCTTTTCAGCTCATTGAGGAGAGATTAAAACCAAGCTGGCATTTCCACGGGATTGATGAAAGCCTGGGGTTGTCTGGCAACAAAGAGGTAAAACTTGCTGTTCATCCACATGGCAAGCACTAATTGGCATCGAGAAACCATCTTCAAGCTCTGTGAGGAGCGCAGCAAAGGGTCATAGGAGCTGCAGGGATGCACTGGGGGAGTATTGAAATCATTATGGCACCCAGGAGTGTGGGTGCTGCTGTAGAGCATGGGGTGGGCAGGCAGGGCTCAGCTCTGTGCCACTTCGCCTGTTTGGAAATTGGGGTTTGGAGTTGAGCAATCTCTGCCTGTGGTTTGAGACTGGGGGCACTCCCTACAAAGGACAGGTGAGGTTTGGGGTAGAGGGTCAGTAGGGATGGAGCCACCCTGGTCGTTTGGGCATTTTCGGATTAAATTTTTTTTTTTTTGTAAAATAGCCTATGCTTCCCTCTGGTGGGGAAGAATTGCTATGCCAGGGGAATAAAGTCTATGGATGCAATTAGACATGTCATACCACTGTGAAAAGCCCTTCCTGGGTGCCCACAGTGGCTGTGGGTGATGAGCCACCTGTTGTGCCACCCACAGGTAATGCCCCTGTCTCCTATGCCTGGAGCTTTGCACCTACCCACTTTCCTGCCTTCATTCCTAGCCTGTGATTCTCAACATGTTCCCAGGTGTCCAGGGAGGTTGCTCCCCTCACTGGTGTTCTGTTCCTGCTTGGCCCAGGTGAAATGAACCCAGAGGGTCCCAGAGCTGTTGGCTCTTGCACCACTGGAACAGAGGACACAGGGCATGGTGGAAGCTTGGGGAGGAGGTGGGATGGCAGGATGTGGGACATGGGATGCTGGACCCCACTAGGATCATCCCAGGTCAGGTGCAGATGGGGGCAGCTGAGTTGTTGCAGAGGATACATGAGGTGGTGGGAGCCATCCCTCCTTCCTGCAGTGGACTCAGGAGTACACAGCCTCCCAGGCACAAGTGTATGTGTGTCTGTGTGTGTGCATACTTCCCTTCCTCATCCTCACCTCTGTGGGGCTTCTCCGTGCTCCAGCTGGTGTTGGCAGTCATGGCAAGTACCAGGAATTATCTTATTTTTGGTGGCATTTGAAAGAATGTACAAATATTCAATGAGACATTACATCTTTCCCCTGAGACTTGTTAACTGCCCCCCCCCACAGCAATAAACTCCAGTTTTGAACATTTTGAATTAAGAAGTGCTTTTGGCTGTGAGTCCCTCTTTCCAGCCCTTTTGGGGAAGGGGGAGCAGGGTGTGTGAGTGCTACCCAGGGCTTGCCAACACACCCACCCTGCCAGCTCAGAGCAGCAGCAGTAGATTTAGCCTGAGGTGCTGTTGCCTGGCACCTGCTGGTCCTGCAGGTAAACCCATTACTGGTGCCACCACAGAGCTAGTGCTGATGTTCCACTCCTCTGGCAGGGCTGCCTGGCGTGTTGCTGGAGATGCAACAGATACATCCCCCTCCAGGCTCATCTCTGGAGACTGAAGGGTCACATGATGGGAGCACAGTGGGCTGCAGGTATGTTTGTTTGGAGTGACCCAAGAGCACATTTGACTATCCTGGCTCCTCCTGGCTGGGTACCAAGCAGGCCTCAGACTCTGAGCCTTGTCTGGAGGGATTTTGGGGATGCCACCGTGCTCAGACCTTTCCCTCAGCCCATTTCTTTTGCCCAGCCTCCTATACCTGTCCTCAAATCCCCATGGTGGGCATGCAACAGGTAGGCAGCCTTGGAGACCTTCTTGCCCTGGAGATCTGTGGCAGCGTTTCAAGGAGCAGTGCCTGATTTGGCCCTCACCTGTGGCCACCCTCGAAGATACAAGAGCTTCTCCTTCAGTTCCCATCTGTCCTGTGCTCATAGCATGCTGGCACCAGGCAGGGATTGGTGTTTGCTCAAGGCTCAGTGTAAAACAATCCCCCCCACCCCTCTCCTGGGGTTGATGAGTGCCTCCATCCTTCAGTTTCTCCTGTGAAGGTGGAAGAGCCTCAGTGTCAAAAGTTGCTGCTGGAGGAGGTGTGACACAGCAGCTGGGCTTCCAAAAACACCTAATTTGGGATATTAAAAAATAATCATCTCTGCAAAGCAATTCATTTCTCTGGAAAGCCCCTGCAGTTTTGGGATCGTTTCTTCCGTACACTTGTTAATTTATGGGAGACATTTTAAGTGTTAATTTACAGGAGAGATTATAACTTATCACAAAGCAGAAGCAGAAAAGCCATGGTTACAATTTCCAAGTCTACCTTTAACTAACACCAGTGATGGGCTGCCCAGCTGTAGCAGTACCAGGATCTGCCACACAGTAAATTCTGCCTAAAACACTCACTCAAGTGACTGCGCAAATGTGGGCTTTATTAATATCAATAAAGTTGCTTTATGGCAATTTAACAATTTAGTCGTGCTCAATGCTTATCCAGTGGATGCTCAACTGAGTGGACAAAGTCTTGCCCTTGCCAAGTTTTCCATGGTCAAGGATGAAGATGGAGGCTGGCCAAGCTGTGGAGATGAGGTGAGCCTGTTCTGGATGCAGGAATCAAGCACAGACCTGTGGCTCCAGCTGCCTGCCCGAATGTGTCTAGGTGACAGGGGTCTGTGGGGACAGTCCTGCTCACAGCCTGGCCAGGGAAAAGGGGCACTGCCTTGCTGTGGTCACAGGAAGATGCTCCCTGGCCGCTCACTCCCCGAGACCGACACAGCCTTGAGAGGAGCAGCCCCGGATCTGTGCAGGGACCTTCTTGCGTGGCAGAGCGTACAAGGGGCTTGCAGCTCCCTGCAGCTGTCGGCTGTGCCGTGGGTGGCACAGCAGCAGCACAGTACAAAGAACCAAGGCAAAGGAATAGGGAGGGATCACTTGCTTGAGTTCCAAGGAAGTTTATTTCCCCAGGGAGTCAGGGACAAGCGACCTCAACTGAGGGCAAAAGAACTGCTTTTAAGGAAGGGGAATTAGGGGAGGACACAACTTTTCACCTACAGGAAGGCATTAGGGCAGGAGTGCAGGGTAAGGGCTATCCAATAGAAGCCAACAAGGGGAAGGAGCAAACCTTACAATCCAATCTTACTTTGAGGAAAGGATGAAGGACAGGGAACATTCCAGAGTAAAAAGGTGTCCTATCTTTGACAGACAGGGGTAAGACAAGGGAACGAGGGAGGTACAAGGAGGTACAATCCCCTGTCAAGGGGGATTGACATACACTTGGTGGGAAAATCTTGGGGTAAACAACTCAGGATTGAACCATCAGGGAAGCCAAATGGGGTACAAGGAACAAACCATTACAAATTTATAACAAGGAATATTACAGAAGAACAAACTGTAAAATAACAGACTACCACAGAAAAGTAAACCTGTCACCCCCAGATCCTTACATGCTGAGCTGGCTGGGGTGGGGCAGTGCCATGGCAGAATGGGGCCTGGCTGCACCAGGGCAGTCGGGGGCTCCCAGCAGCAGCAAGGGTGGACAGTCCTTCAAGGTAACACAGAGAAGGAGCTGTACTAATTAATGATGTCCCTGTGCTGCTTTTGGGGAGGGGATGAGTGGGGCTGCCTATCCCATCAGTGCTGGGGCAGTCTCCCACCGTGGAGATGCCTACAGTCATCCTGGGATTAGAAATTCTCTGCCATCTTCTTGGCTATGACACCAGAATGCACGCCTTGGAAGATGGGTAGGTGGCAGGAGCTAGAACATGACACACACACTGAGCTCTCTTCTGGAGGGTGCATCCCAAACCCTGCATCCAGCTGCAGAGTTGTTGTGGAACCAGAGTTGTTGCTGTGCTCCAGTGACACCCACATGACTGACCTGTGCTGTCCCCCACCCAGATCCTTCTGGGAGAGGACATCCTGCTCTGTACGCGCCTCTGCAGCTCACCTGTCCCCAGCTGCAGGTGGTGAGATGAGCTGAGACCTGTGATGGCCAGCAGGTGTGGCAGGTACGGGGCAGGTCCCTGTCCCTGCTCACAGCACAGCCGGCACACGCATGGCAGAAGCAAACGAGCCTGTGTGCAGACACTGAGACGCGTGTGAGAGCAGCGGCACACAGGGACACGGACACACTCGGGGGTTCCCCGTGCTGGGGAGTTTCTATTTCCATCCCCGGGCAGCAGCCGCTGGATGGCAGCAGGGCCCCAGCGCTGCCACCAGGGCCAGCGGCAGCAGGAGCGGGGCGGGCGGGGCCTTGGGGGCCTTGGGGAGCATGTGGGGACCAGAGAGGGGGCGGGCAGGCCCACCGGGAGTGTCCTGGTGCCAGGGTGTCCTTCATGGAGCCCGGTGGGATCTGAAGGTGAAGGATGACTGCTGGGCAGCGATAAACTGGCAGAGCCAGGGAGCAGAGGCAAGGGGCAGCCTGGAGGCCGGATCAGGTGGGCACAGGACAGGTCCCAACCTCCGCAGGGGCAGGGGCACAGCACCCACCTGCCCAAAGGCGAGGGGTACGAGGTACCACAGTGTAAGGAATGCAATCATAGAATCATAATTTTTGTTGGCAAAGACATCTGAGGTCACTGAGTCCAACAATTAGGCCAGCACTGCCCTGGTGCTATTTGGCCCACAAAGCCTCCTGAGCCTTTGATCCTAATTATTATGGACGTAATGAAAGCACTCCGGCTGTCATCCCTCTGGTGGCCGCTTGTGCAAACACCAGCGGGGAGAGCAGCCCTAAGGAATTAAAGTCTTCCAGCAGATTCTGTAGCAAACGGCTTCTGATCCTACAGATGGCCTTTGCACAGGAGGATACCTTTGCACAGGCATGAGCACAACACCTCAGTCTGATTCAGGTGTTTCACACCTCTATCATACTTCTGGACTTGGCAGAGAAAATAAGGTCCCAGGCTGTTGGCTGCAGGAACCCAGGAGAACATGGAGCTCTTTTGGAAATGCTTCCAGTGAATGAGGATGCTGATGGCTCAGCTGCAGAGGGCTCTTTGGATGAGAGAATGAAGGCTCTTTGCATCCATTGAAATGTTCCAGAGATGGTTCTGGGGTGATGACGTGCTCTCACAACTGAGAAGGGTTGGGAAAAGCACTCAGGGCAGCTGTAGCTGAGGACAGCAATGACAAGAAGGATCCAGGCCAGCATGGCAAGGTTGGTCCTGCTGGCAGCAGAATCCCTTGTTCCCCACGCTTTTGAAAACAGGAAGCCAGTCCCAGGGAGATGGTGGGGAGGAAACCAGTGAGGGAGGAGCTCTGTGAGCCACTGGACCTTTGCAAAGGGCTCCTTGTTCCCACCTGGATTTCTGGTTCTGCTTGGACTCTGTGAGCTGCTGTAGTTCTTTTTCTCAGGCAATGTCCCTAAGCCTCAAACAGGAATTAATGGAATTAATTAACATTAACGGAATGTGAGTCTGAGTGGTTTAGGGAGAATGTCACTTCTAACAGCTGGCATGGGAACCAGGTAGATGAGTGGCTGCAGGAAGGTGGTGGGTGGAAGAGCAGAGTCCAACCTGGCTGCAGCTGTGCAGGATTCACAAACACCCTCAAAGTGCTCATGAGATAACTGGGGCACTGATGGGATTGGCACATTGTTAGCAGTATGGGGATTACAAACTCCAGGGCGAAGTAAACCAGGTAGCACAGGCTGTGCTGTGATGGGCTACTATTCAACCAGCTGGGAATTGCTCATCAGAAGCTGGTGCAGAGCAAAAGAATAAACAGCATAAATAACTTTAGGATGAGGTAAAAGTTTGTTATAAGTTTAATATAATTAAGGTAAATTAGTCATTACATAATGGTGAGACATGGACATGTAACAATGCCCTTTGGGCCAGTCTTATTTGTGTGGCCTTTATGAGTAAGAACTGCTGGGATTCCTCTGTGGTGTAAGTGGGTGCACGATGAAGGGAGCACCTGCACCCTATGTGATTGGACTTGTGCTCCTGAGGACAGCCTCTCTCACTCTCCAACATCCAGGCTGGGTTTCCTCTGGGACAGGAATAGTCTCAGCACAAAGAGAGAAGACAAGGCAGGATGCTTTCCTGTCAAAGCCTCATTATTCAAATTCAAGCTCCTCTTCAAAAACCAGAATGTCAAGTTGCTGCCAGTTGGATGCCTCAGCACAGCCAGGACATGCTCAAGCACCAGCACTCTCGTGGGAGAAATGTTAAAAGTGGGATCTTAAGCATCTAGTCTCTGTAACACAGGAAAGCTTAGGCTGGTTGTGCCCTGATGGATTCCCCAGGATGACTTCAAAGGAGCCTCTCTCCCCAGCCCCCAGCTCATCACCAGTGTGGGGTTTCATCTGAGGAGCCAAACCCCGGAGACAGAGGGGAGCCCCTTAGAAGCTGAGGTCCTGGGAGGCCTTGGAGAGGTGGTTTTGGTTGCAACAGCACATGGTAAACCTCATGCTCAGCCCTTTCCATTTGGCATGCTGTGTAACAGCCTCCCTGCTGCTGTGCTGCCAGGCTGGCCTGAATAGCACAAAGGTGCCTGGCCAAGGTAGTGCCCCCCAAGGTGGAGGGGGGAACAAATGACCTTCCTTACCCCAAAGAACTTCTTTCCTTGAGCACTGCTTTGGGAAATGTTGAGCTGGTGGTGGTCAGCATGAGCAGGGAAAGACAGCCCTGGTCCCAGACCCTCTCCTTGGAAGGACATCCTGCCTGCTCTCTGTTTGCTCCCTGGGGAGAAATAGCCCTGTTTGTCTGCTGCAGCCTGGCTTGTGCTAGACATCTTGCAAGGCCTCAATTTAAACAATGAGGGACCTCAGATCACAACCTGACACCAAACAAAGGACAAACCTCAGCTGAGCTGGGCTGTATGTCCATTGGCAGTGTCCTGCCCTTGGGAGGCTCCTTGGGAGTGTGGGCACTCCAGGGACAGCATGGAACGGGGTAGCTCACAGGTGGATGGTTGTCTCCACAGGAGGATGGAATTCCCAGACCCAGACTGGTACTAGGGCTGTGGCTGTCCCTGGGCTGTGTCTGGATTCAGAACTGCTGTTACCCACAGGAAGGGCCTTGTTTCCAGGTCTCTGCTCTCATATTTCAGAGCTGGGGGTTTAAGCCCTTGCAATTTCCCAGTGTAGGAAATCCCTTGGCATCCTAATCTTCAGCACCCCTTTGAGTGCTTTGCGGAATTTCTGGGAAGAGGGGTACCTGAGGAGGAGGGCACCTGGCTGGGAAATGAAGGTGATTTTTCTGCACTGTGTTCCTGTGGGCTCACATAAACCCATTCTAAATTCCCTGAGGATCCAGAGACAGAAGTGAGGAAGAAGGGCAGAATTCAGCCCTATCACCAGAAACAGCTCTTGCTTGGATATACTACCAAGCATCCTCAGGGCTCATCAGGGGTGGGAATAACCTGCTTTTCCTTCTCTACTGCTTCCTTTCCATTAGCATCAAGTTTCAGCAGTGTGCTGGCACCATGAGCTTTGGCTGCTGCTGTCTGGGACACTCCTCTGTCCATGTGAAGTCCTGCTAAGGCTGACCTGGAGGGGACTTACTGCCAGAGCATAAGGACATGGACCTGAGATGACAGCAGACATCTTGCTGGGGTGAGGGCTGCCTTGGTCAAGGTTTGTTCAGCACAGATTGTTTGTCCATTAATTGCCAGTGCATAACCAAGGCACATTCAGCATCAGGTGTATCCCACACAAGGGACCTCAGGTGATGCTGATGGACCTGACACATTGAGCAGAGTCAGCCTGGTCCCTCTTGCCCCTGGTGATGTTAGTGCATGCTCTGGGTATACCTTCCCAGTCTAGGACTTCTCTTGGCTCTCCCATATCTTCTGGTGCTGAGGAGGGTGTCAAGGGCCATGCTGAAGCATGGGGGCAGACTCCCAATCACCTCTGCCTCAGAGCAGTCCCTTGCTATTGTCAGAGTGCCACTCTGGTGTTGCTCCTGCAGAGCTGCGTGCCCCAGCTGTGTCCAGCTCTGGGGGCACATGCCCCTCAGGGACAGGCTTAGGAGGAAGGAGCTGGTGATGCCAGGAGAGAGACACCAGCTCGTGCTGCCAGTTGGATGCCTCAGCACAGCCAGGACATGGCACCAGCTCCCAGCACTGGGCCCCCACCCCATCCTGGGGCACGGCTCCAGCCGTCCTTATAGTGTAACTTTCAGGCTTTTAATTAAATGCCCATGAAACACTCATTTGAGATGCTTAATTTAAGGTGAGAGCTAATTAATGTTATGGGCCTTGGCCACCTCTGTTTCATTTCTGAGTTAATTCCTGGGCTGTGCTGGTGGAGGTGCAGAGAGCAAGGCAGTCTCTGTCTCCTGGGACAGTCTAGACAGCCCTAGCTGTGAGTGTTGCTGGTAGCCCAGTCAGAGGCTGGTGTTCCTGTGTGGGGCTGGTGGCCCTGTGCATGGCTGGTACCTTACTTAACCTCCTTGCCAGGCTGGCTCTCACTCCAGCTCAGCTGAGCAGGAGGAAAATAGGGCTTAGTTGGGCCTCTGTCCCAGCTGGTCCCACAGGGCTGGACTCACATCCAAGCACCACATTCCAGGGACAGGCTCTGCTCCTCAGCAGTGTCCCTTTTTCCAGGGACTGGCTCAGCATGACATTGCCTCACGCATTGTTTGTCAACCTTGCAAGAACCTTTTCCCCACTTCAGAGCAGATTTGCTTTCTCATTTCTGGCCCCCCCAAGATCCCCAGTACTTTTGCAATGACTCCCATGGCCATGGGAGCTTGGAGGAGCTTCTCCCGCAGCATCTGCTCAGCTTGGGGATGCTCAGAGCACTCTGCTCAGCCCTCCAGTCCCAGGGTGTCCCTGATTATGATCTCATTGGGAAAAAACATGGAGGGGAAGCCAGCCTCCACCTGCTCCCTCCGCCTGTGAGCCAAACAGCCACCAAGGGGGACAGCAGTGGCACTTGGCAGAGCCCCTTGCTGCTGGCTGCAGGGAGGCTGGGAGCCAGCCCATGAGACCTGGAGAGCAAAGCTCCTGCCAAGAGCAGCGCAGGGATGAATGAGGAAGGGAGAGAATTCCCTGCTAGAGCTGACACCAGGCCTGAGGCATGGGAGGAGAAGGTAGGAGGGAGGGAGTGTCCGTCTCTCCCATGCTTCAGACCCACTGGGAAGGGGCTATGGGTGGCTCTGGTGAAGGTGTCCAAGTATCCAAGTACTGGAGTCCAGCTGGAGCCCCTGGCATGGTGACCCCATCCCTGCAGAGCTGCATGTGCTGGTGCCTGCACCACAGGGAACACGGATGGGTTGTTTTTGAGGGCCTGGCAGACCTGCAGTCTCCTGCTTTATGGCTGACTGTAAAGGGCCTGCTATAAACTGTGATTGAAAGCATGAATCATCTCACTAATTAAACAGAGTTAATTCCATGCCAGGAAATCTGTCTCTTTTGTCAGGGTCTTTGTTTTCAAATGGGAATAAATCTCAGGCAAAGCTAAAGATTGGCTCCTGAACCCTTTATCACCAAGCAGCAGTGATTTATCCTTCGATTTACCATGGCACCAGAGAAAGAACAGAATTAATAATAAATATTCATTTCTAAGCCACATGTGCTAGTTTGAAAGACAAGCGTCTTCTAGGGAAGGCAGGAACCTCCCTTGGAATGGAGAACGTAAAACCCCCCTCTCCGAATTACTATAATTTTGAAATTAAGGGCTCTTAGGTGAAGATATGAGGATAGGGATAATAGTTCTTTACTAGTACGTATAACAAAGCAAACAAAACGACAATAACAATGACACTAACAACAAACAGAACTGGGGACCCAGTAAAAGCCTTCTTGGCTGCCAACACTTTCCTCTTTGGTGCAATTACTGTCACAGCCAGCAGGAATGAGCAAAAAAATCCCGGCATGGTGGACGAGATGTATTAGAAGTTCCACAGTGGTAGCTGGAACTCCGGGACAGTGCCGGCTTCAGCGTGGAGAAAACTAGAGCAAGACCAAGGAAACAGTGGGGCCGGGGCAGCAGCGGCGGAGCTCTGATCAGGGCGGGAGAGACGAGGTTTGGGATTCCCGGGACACTCGGGGTTCGGGATTCCTGGGGCACTCGGGGTTCAGGATTCCTGGGGCAATCAAGGTTTGGGATTCCCAGGGCACTCGGGGTTTGGGATTCCCGGGGCAATCAAGGTTTGGGATTCCTGGGGCACTCGGGGTTCGGGATTTCTGGGACACTCGGGGTTTGGGATTCCTGGGGCACTCGGGGTTCGGGATTCCTGGGACACTGGGGGTTCGGGATTCCTGGGACACTCAGGGTTTGGGATTCCTGGGGCACTTGGGGTTCGGGATTCCTGGGGCACACGAACAGATGGTGCTGAGTCCCTCAGGGCTGAGCTCCAGCAGTGCTGGTGAATTCTCCCCGCAGTAAGCAACAGCCTGGCCATCCTCTGATGCAATAGAGCAAGAGAGCAGCTGCCCCAACTCTGTCTTTTTACCTGCTCCCCATCCTCGCCGTACCTCTGTCCCTCAGAGAGAAACTTTCAGAGAAAAAAAAAGGTATAGTCAGATGCTCTATTCTTCTTCTGACTTCAGACACAGTCTTTTGTCTTTTTTAAGTACCCATAAGTATCCATAAGTACCCACTAGTTAGTTTCTTAGCAACTTATAGGAAAAAAAAATCTATAAGTTAAAAAAAAAAAAAAAAAAAAAAAAAAGGCAAAAAAAACCCCAAACAAACCCAACCCCCAACACCACACCAAGCCTGGAAATGTCTAAACACCGACCAGAGCAGCATTACTATTCCACGTTTGATTTGGCTCTGAGAGCAACTTGCCAAGGCCAGCCTGGTCTGGTGAGGAAGATGAGGGCACTTTGGACACTGCCCTGTCTGGCAGGCTCGGTCAGTGGGGGTTGTGTGCTCCTCCCATATCGGCTGGTGAGGATGTCAAGAAGGGCCACAAACAGAGCTATTTGTGCTTTAGAGCTTGTAGCCAAAGCATCAGTCGATGTGATACCCTACTCTGCATTGCACTGGTTCCTGCTGAGACCAGTTTGGGTAAGGGTGGCTTGATGCTCCTATCCCCTCTGAATCACCAGACTCTGGGCATGGCCTGATTCAAGGTGGGAAGGAGATTCTCTGGATAGCCTAGGTTTCAGGAGGGGTATGCAGGTGGCCCAAGTCCCCATCCTGACCGGGTCTTTGTTCACTGTGGCCATGAGCCCCTCTCCTCCTGTCCAAGCAAGCTGGGACTCATGCTGTCCTCATCGGGCGTGGTGTACCCACGTTCTTTGTGAAGAGCCTTGGCACTTATGCGTGACAGTAAATCCCTGCAAATGCTGCTTGCAAATTTCTTTCCAGTGTTGAGAGAGCTGGAGGACCACATCAGGAGGTTAATATTACAATGGCAACATCACTATGGCTGCAGCACTGTGCAGGTACAGTAGCCTATGGTGGGCTTTTTCTAGTGGGGTCCTGTGGTGGGACCACAGTTTCTGCCAGCTCCCAGTCCTAAGGCTGTGCCTGGTCCTGCCAGCTCCCTGATTCCTGTGCCTTTTGCTTGTAGTGCCTCATTGGTATTTACAGAAGGTTTCCAGGGAGTTACCTCACATCCACCAATTTGTGACTCAACAGTGACAGAGCCTGCATAAACACTGGAACAAGGCACCAGCAAACAATGACAAATAGTGCAAGGTGTTCACCCAGGAAGATCCTCTGACCTGTGTTAGCAGCATTTGCACAAGGCAAGAGAAAACATGGAGCAGCTCAGAGCAGTGGGTGCTGCAGCTGAAGCCAGATGTTCATGTTACTACAATGAGGGGGAAGGAACCCCAGCCCTGAAACTCCTGCTCCTCAGCCTCCACTCTCTGAGTGGATTTATTTGCATTCATATCTTTGCAGCAGCTCAGCCAAGCAGCCCACAGTATGCTTGCAGTCATGCAGAATGGACTCAGCAATGCCAGCAGGAAGGACCATTATGGTGGGATGTGACTCTGTGTCTTAGGTTGGAAAATGCAAGATGTGGCTAGGGATGTGTGAAATAAACAGGGCAGGAGCTTTTATCTCCTTTTAATGCCTTTATTAAAAGTGATCAGCTCAAGGTTGGGAAGCTCAGGGGACTGCAGTCTGCAGTTGCCGCTCCCCAGGAGACTCGGAGGAGGAGGAAGATGCATCTTTGTCCCCTGGGAGGCAGAGCTGGGGGTCCCATCCACATGAGAGCGGTGGGCATAGCACCAACTGGCCCACTCACCCGCGGCTCCAGCCAGGGTCTTGGCCTCAGCTGAAGTCTTCCAGTCAGGGTGAGGGGCCACAAAGGCAGGCTCAGCACTCTGTTCCTCACATCCAGACATCACTCTAATCTCTTAATTCTGTATTGGCTCATTGTTTTTGGGGTCTTTTTGGTAAGTTTGATGAGGTTCCTTCCCATGGCATGCTGGTCTCAAGGCTGTTTTGCATCTTCTGATGCCCCCCCCCATGTCCCTTCCCCTCACTGTCCGGGAGAAGGACAATTTAGCCCCAGGCAGGGCCTTGCCGATACAAAAGGAGCAATTAGCTACAACCAGTGATTACAATAACAAACAGGTAGAACTTCACTTTGGCAGCAGCTGGTTTGACTGGTTTTGCAACTCTTTTTTTTCCCCAAAAAATTGGCAGATTTTTGTTTATAACAGTGTGTATTCTACTACCATCTGTTTTAGACATGGGGCAGTTATCCTCTGTTAATTGGGCCACCTGTTAAAACCAGGTGGGGCAATTTTCTTTATCTCTTCCACAACCAATCATCCTCCAGGAGATCTCTGCTGTCCATGGCCACTGAGTGTCCCTGCAGGGCTGATCCAATTCCATCATCCCATGGGGAGATGCTGCGCCCAGGGGAGGAGCCAAGCATTCCTACCTGGATCCAATCTGAGCTTTGGCACAGCACAGCAGCCTTTGCCCAGTGCATTGCCAGAGGAGCCGCTTCTGCTGCCCTGCATGGCCAGAGGGAGCCCAGGCCCATCTCCAGCAGCCTTGGAGCTGCAGAGGAAAACTCCCCCCTTGTGCAGGATCCCTGCTCCAGCAGAGCCACAGCTGGCACTGCAGGAGGGCTGAGCCCCCATGGGATGGGGCTGTGCCACCACCCTGACACACAGGGGGGCAGCTCCTATTCTGACTCTGTCAGTGTTGTCTTGTATTACTACTTTTTTTTTCCCCTGATAAAGAACTGATTTTCTCGCATATCTTTGCCGAGATAGAGAGCCCCTTAATTTCAAAATTGTAATAATTTGAAGAGAGGGGGCTTGCATTTTCTGTTTCAAGGGAGGCTGCTGCCTTCCTTAGCAGATACCTGTCTTTTCAAACCAAGACACTCTGGGATGCCAGAAGAAGCTGCTTACGGCTGGGGCTGTAGCGCAGTTGTTGTGGAACACATCCCAAGATTGGCTTGTCCACTGTAGATGTGGCCCAAGGCCCTCATCTGGTTTACAGAGGGTACCAAGTAGGGATGTCACTGCCTCAGGACCATAGGGTTCACCAGGATTTTGGTGGTGCATCCTTGTGCACTGCTGTGCCTGTGTCCATCACTGCTTGAAGGCTGTGGAGTGACCGAACCCCTCTCAGCTCTGTAGAAGGCTTGGGGCTCATAGAGGACCTGCAGAGAAGACTGGGGGACATGCTATGTCCCTCACTACCTGTTTGTCCTGCAGCAAACCAGGTTGGGATCTCTTCTTCACAGCCCAAAATCCCAGCACTACCCCAGTTGTTTTCTGCTGCCTTCAGAGCACTGGGAGGGAAGGATGGGGGCTTATCATTGTCAAAATGATGTTAATTGGCTGCTCAGACTTCCTTCTGCAGCCCACTCAGACTTCCCCTGAGCCACTCCAGTCCTGACAGAGTTTGCAAAGCCTGGAACCGCCACTCAAGCCCGCTTTGGGACCTGGGGTACATCTCCATTCCCATTCCAGAAGGGAAGTGGGGAGCAGCCCCCTCTTGTCACTGCCCTGGGTATGACTGGGGACCTCGAGACTCACACTGGGGTCTTATTCACCAGCCAGAATGGGAGTCAGGGAAGGGTTTGCACCCACATCCACACCCATATCTACACATATGCAAGTGATGTGTGCTGCGACACACCACGGCCTGTGCCAGGGACAAGGATGTGCTGCTGAGCAGAGGGACAAGCGTGTCTTGCTGCAGACCGTGGCTGACCTGGGGCTCTGCAAACCAGTTCTGCCATCCCAGATGCTGGGTTTGCTCTGAGTGTCTTTATCCAGCAGCAGCAAACAGCGATGAGATAATTAGAGCTAAACCATGGAGTACAGCAGGAGAGCACTGCCCTGCGCTGGCAGGAGCTGTGATGTGTTTGGAGTTGCTCTTCCCACAGAACTAGGTCTCCTGCATATGTGCTGATATAAAACCTGCTCCCTGGGTGATTTTGAGTGACAGGAAGAAAATAACTTTATTACCTTGAAAAACCACCAGCACTCATCACTTCTGCTGCAAGGCAGATGGGCACTGCCAAGAGTGAGAACCCGCTCAGGAGCAGGCAGTGGTTGGGGGCAAGTGGAGAGAGATCAGGCAGTGCCCTGGGGCAGCAGAGCTGTCATCATCAGTGCAGGGAGCTGGGGGGCTCTGAGTTGTGCCTGGGCTTCCCTTTCAACACCTTACTCCCTTTCAGCTGAACTACCTCCAATCTTAAGTCCACGATTTGTATCACTGCCAGATGTTTTCTCCTGCTTTAAACAAGGGATTTTCAAGGAGATGATTTTCAAAACCCATTTGTATAGTGAAGAGCAGTAGATGAGAATATCACTGACAGTACAAAAGGAAGGGTGTGAATGCTGCTGGAAAAGTTTTTTTAGGTAAGTAGATGCTCAGGATTGTTTTGCCAATGTTTTCAAAGCATCTGCCATTTATCCACAGCATTCTCTAGGTCACCTGTGATGGCCCTGAGGGGATCAATTCTTGCCTCCAACACACACAGAGGGATTTACTAGAGAAAAATTTAACAAACACTTTTGATGGTTTTAACAGTTTCTTGCTGTCTGGGAGACCCAGCACAGCCAGCACATCAGTGTGTCCTGGCCAGAGCGGTCAGGCAACACGACCTGCATTTTTTGTTGGCTACTACTAATCAAACAGCTCCAGAAATGGTTCAAAGGGTCACAGTCATCAGGGGGTCACATGTGTTGTTCTAACATAGGTCTGGGGTGAAAAGAAAGGTTTGGGACCCTGGGGATGATGACATCCTAGTGTGCTGGTGAGGACTGTGAGGGCTGTGGGGCCCTATGGGTCCAGAGATAACTACAAGGATGATGCTGTGTGTGGCCAGGGATGATGCTGTGCATGACCAGGGAGGCTGTTGTGTGGGGTGCAGGGGGGATATGGCTGCAGCACCAGTTAGGCTGGGCTCTCTGGTCTCAGGGTGCTGGCAGAGCAGGCTGACCAAGTGTTCTGGGGACCTCCACAGCCCTGTGCTCACTTTCCTCCCTTCCTCTGCACCCCATCCCATCTCTGTTCTGTTTCTGTCAGTCTCTGGCTGTTTCAAGCTCTTTTCCAGGGTGGGCTGTCAGGCTGGCTATGGTTTGAAGCAGAAGCTCCTGACATACCATAAGCACGTGGTGAATAGAGAGAGTCTGTAGGAGCAGTGGGAGATGTGGTGAAATGCTGCAGGAGCAGCTTTGGGCTGGCAGCAAGTTGGGAGCCCCTGGAGTGAGGAGTGGGCTCTGTGCAGGAGCTCCAGTGGCTCCATCCCCTCAGCACCCTGGAGCAGGAGCCAGCTGCTGGGACACTGAGAGTCTGGGCTGGGGCTTATGGAGGAACTGCAGCATCCATAAAACCCTGGCAGTGTCCTTTCTGTTGGTGAGAACCATCAGCCTTGCCCTCGCCTTCACCCTGCACCCACTTGTACCTCCACAGGGACTGGTGGTAGCTGGGGACAGCTTTACCCTAAGACCAGCTATGCCTGGAGGCAAAGTTCCTGCACCTACAGTACAGGGAATTTTGCTGCCCTGTTTCTGTGCTTCCAGCAGGCACCATGGGCTCCCTGCAGCAAGAAGGGTAGCTAATGGTTCTTCTCATCTCCTTCCTGCACAACAGCATGGATTGGGAAAAGTGGGTCAGCAAGGGGGTGAGAGAGATGTGCTGGTTCCTCTCTTCTGGGCTTTAGCTCAGCAGCTGGGAAGCCTAACACCCTACGGCAGCCAGAGCCTCCCGTGGCTCCTTGTGGGGTGGGGGAGATGGAAGAAGAGCAGCAAGTTCCAGATTAATTGCAAGTTCAATGACTGTGTACATAAATATTTTATTATCTACATCTGCCATGAATATGCATGGTATGCAGATGTGAATGGGAGTCAGCAGAGAGGTGGGTGTAGGCAGGAGAGCAGAAGAGGTCTGGAGTGGGAGGAAAAACTGGAACCAGCAGCACCAGCTCCCAGGGAACCCACTTGTCCCTGCACTCTGGCACACAGGGCCACCAAATGGATGGAGCTGTGGGACTGCAGGGGACAGCCTGGGGCAGGCAGCATGGCACCAGGAGTCGTGTGTGGCACCCAGGGTGGTGTTGGCACCAGGGTGGTGTTGGCACCAGGGGTGGTGGGTGCCTGCATTGGTGAGACCTGCTGGCACACACACATCTGCACTGTGCAGAGCAGGCCTATTCCTTTTGGCAGGGAGAAGCAAGGACACATTGAGAACTTTCTTTGTGTCTGAGAATATATTTCCCAGTACTCCTCAAGGACAGGGTCTTTCAAAGAGCTCCAGAGATGCCCCAGGTTACCAACAGCCAGCAGATGCTCTACAAGCCAGGCACCCCAACACCCCAGCTCAAGGCATTGCTGCCAGATAAGAATAATCTTGTCACAGGAAGGAATTCTTCCCTGTGGGGATGCTGAGGCCCTGGCACAGCGTGCCCAGAGCAGCTGTGGCTGCTCCATCCCTGAAAGTGTCCAAGGGCAGGTTGTATGGGGCTGCAGTGAAACAGATGCAGAGCAAGATATGTCAGGGAAAGCCTTATATCCAGTTCCTGTGGGATTGTTAGGGTGATTAGTGTTGCTGGGGCCAGGCTGACAGAGGCAGGGTACTGGGGTGCTGTATATCTGTCAGCACAGAGCTTTTTATTACTTGTAATTACAGCATGAAATAGCTTTGTTTTGGGGTTTTTTTCTGGCATTAGGAAAAGCTATTATGATATGGGGGCAAGGCTGTTACTCTCCTTAATTTTCTCATAAAGAACACTGTCGGTGGCTGTTGGTGGCTCCTGGCATGGCAGAAGGGCCATGATGGAACCACATCTGTCACTGTCCCCTGCCTCCTCTAAGACCGCCCAGCACTTGGGCATCCCAGTGAGGTGGCTCTGTGCCAGCCAGGTCTGTGCCATGGGTGGTGTTACTTCTCCTAAGCTTTCATGAGAACAGCTCAAGAGGAACAAAATATACTGCCTCAAATTCTCTGGAAGGATTATTTTGGTTTAAAAGAGCATTTCATATCAAAATACATGAAATATGTACTCTAGCTTCCTCCCAAAGAAGAAACAAATGTTTCACCCAGCCCAAGCTTTGGTATGAATGTGGTGGTGAAGAGCCAGTGTGTCCCCAGTTTCCAACAGATGGGGATGTGCAGGGAGAAGCTGGCTCTGGAAAGGGCTCCCAGCCATTCCTGGAGGATGGGAGAGGGGCTTGTCTACCGACACTCCAACACTGCTGCTTTTCCCTCTCCAGCCCCTGTTTGAAAGGGATTAGCTTCGAACATCAAAAGCATTTGCTTTCCACGACTGTTTGATGTTCCCTCAGGCTGGCTGTATGCTCCCCCCAGAGCGTACAGAGGAGGGCACGCGGCTGCTGCATTAGCTCCTCACAGGGGCCCTGCTGGGCAGTGAATTCGCTCTGTGGCTTCAGCTGTGGCCACATCCACTCCCAACCAACAGAGCAATGTGAGGGTTGCAGTGGAACTCAGAGCTCACTGGTGGCTGCTGCCATGGAAGAGGGTCCCATCAACCCCACCATGGCCACTCGTGCCATCCTCCAGCCCCTGTCCCTCCCAGTTCCGCCAGGGAAGGCATCTGATGGATCATTGTCAAAGGGACTCTTGAATTAGGTCTCCTTTTCCCTGCTGCTTTTGCCAAGATGTAGTAGGCAGTATTGATGCTGAACACAGTTCTTGGATTCTTGTAAGCATTTTGTTTCCCTGCACTGCACAGATTGCAGCACTAATCTTCTGTTCTGAAAAATCATTTAATATTTCTGAACCCACCATTCCCTCACATTTCTTCTCTGGAGTCCTTGTTCCTCATGATGTCCTGTCACATACACATCATTTCTGTAGAACAACAATCTTTGAGAAGGAAATAAATTACATCCTTTCAGTTCTTCAAATAACAGGAGTTGCTTTGAGAGTTACGGGATTATATTTCCTCCTTCAAGGCTTATATGCAAAATGATATTGCTGAGGGATGGACACAAAGAGGAAAAGGCATTTGCCACAGAGTGAGCACCTGGCTTGGGGCTGGCAGCAGCAGCTCACAGGGTGAGCCCCAAAGGGTTTAGAAAGTGCTAGCAAGCCCAGGGATAGGGCAAGGGCAGGACGACAGCTGCTGGCAGCTGCATCCATCAGCCCTGTGCAATTACAGCAGCCCTGACCATCAAAAAGCCTGGAACACTGCAAAACTCCACTGCTGAAGGATCTGGGGCCACCTTCCCCCAGGGATGTGCCTGTGTGACCTTGTAAGGACCCAGTGCCAGGACACACTGGAAGTAGAACTTGCCTTTCTGCTTTGCCCAGTCAGCTTTAACCCAAATCCTCTGCAGTCTGTTTGGGGATAGAGCTGCACACCAATGCTGCAGCAGCAGGGCACAGGGAGGGGACAGGCAGGAGATTTAATGGAGTCAGTCAGATTGAATGGACAATGCTCAGGGGGAGACCTCTGGCCTGAACCAAGGGCTTGGGCTTTGCTTCTGTGTTTGATCTTTCCCCCAGGGAATCAGGGAGGAAGGGCAGGATTTTCTCTGGCTTTTGCAGCTTCTCTTCCTGCTTTTGCAGATCTAGGTTAATAAATAAATCAGTGCAGCTTATTTTCTAGGCCAGATCCTCTGGTGCCCTGGTTTGGTGCACTGATGGGTTTGTTCCCATCAGTGAGAGGTGGTAGGTGAAGGGCAGTGCACCCATGGGAGACCAGATTCCCTGTGTGCCCAGGACAGCAGGGCCTTTGGGCCAGACCTGTGACTCGGGATGTGCTCAGGAAAGTGTGACATGGATTAATGGCACAGTGGCACTGGGGTTGTGTCTGGAGTGGTGCTGTCCTCTACACCCCTGCCTTGGGAATGAGGGTGTCCATGGAACCCCTCCAGCATCTTGTAAACTTGCAGCAACAGCACCTCTGGTGCTCAGATGTGGCTAAGAGGATGAACACACGTGCTTCCACCTCTGGAAGATTAGGGAAGAGGAGGACATGTGCTCATCACCAATCCCTTGAAAGTGGGGGGTGCAGAACTACCTGCACTGGTGCTGCAAAGAGCCCACCTGCAGCACAGAACCACTGGCCCTGAGGAACTCAGAGAGCTCACCATGGAAACTGTCCCCCTTGTTGGGGTGCAGGAGAACAGGGCTCCCCCAGGGCCCAGGGGCTCCCTTCCATGTGCCCAGAGCCAAGCTTCCAGCCCAGTGCCACTGGGGTACCAAAGACCAAATCCATGAGACCTTTCTCAGCTGCTAGAGGTTGCTTATGAGCCAGAAGGGATCACACTGAGGGGACATATTGCAAGGGGACCCTCTCCTTGACTCAGTGCTGTCCAAGTGCTCTGTCAGTGAGATGGAAGGAAAGAGGCATTTTCAGGGGGGATTTCAGGCTGCTGGGGTTTCAAACATCAATAGAAACATGGCAGATGTACAGTGTGGTGGGGAGCCAGAGGGGAGCAGGACTGGCCAGTGGTGTGGGTGCAGTTCCACTCTGTGCAAGAGAATCCAGCTGCTCCTGCCTTTGCTCCGGAGCCAGGACACCTGTGCCTGTCCTGCGCATGGCAAGATGCTGAGGGGGTGGGAGAGGCTTAAAAGCCAGTGACAGGAGGGTGGGCTTGTCACAAGTACTCACATCAGTCTGCTAAAGCACAGAGGCACGTGGCAGGATTGCTGTGCTGGGGCTCAGCTGACCATCTGCATCACTGCTTCCAGGCTCCCACTGCTGCTCCCGCGCTCTCAGGCTCACCTCCTGGTTCTGTCTCCTCAATGGAGCTCCATGGGGCCGCCTTGGCTGGAGGAGCACAAACCCTTGCTCAGGGACAGCAAGACTCCCTAGAAACCCATCCTCTAGAACACAGGAGCTGTATGTGGGCAGAACTGCTCCCTGCTCCCAGAAAACTTGCCTGGGAGGAAGGAACAAGCAGCCTACATGACCTTAGTGCAGGGAGAAAGGTTCTGCCGGGTCTGGGAAGGGGCTGACACATGAAAAGTGCATCTCTGGCCCCCAGTAGCATCATGTTTTCTCACAAAGGTCTTTAAGACCTTTTATTCAGAGATTGGAGACAGGTGGCTCAGTCTACTGTGCTATCAGGGAAGGCAGCCCAGGGACCAGGAAACCCTGGTGCCACTGGTGCCATTGGTTCCAGGCAGTGACATGGGCAGCAGAGGAGCTCAGGGTGCAGACAGCTGCCCTGGAGCTGCGCTGTGCTCTTTGTGTCACAGCAGCATAAATGGTCTCTCTCCTGCTGCTCTCTCACCGGTGATTGACAGAGCCATCAGCAGTGAAAGTATCAAAAGTTTGGGAAACTGCTGGGGTGGGAATGCTGGGGATGCTGGTCGGAAGGGTGGGGATGTTGTGCAGCACAGCCCTTGCTGCCAGGCTCAGCTGCTAACATGCCCCAGCAGTATCCATCAGTGATCAATGAGCCACTTCAATGTCAGGTGAAGGAAGAAGAGGATGGGACAGAGTGGAGAGGAAGCCCCGCACTGGCCTCTTGTGCATTAAATCATGCCACAAGTCCTCAGCAAACCTCTGCTCCACTGAGCATCACAGCTGGGGACCTCAGTGGGTAAATTGCTGCCCTAACACTGCACATCCCATCACTTTTTTTCAGGAGCAAGCATCTCTTGTGAGAGGCCATTCAGTACCTGTCAATGCTGAAAATATCTCTCCTCAGAAGCACACAGCATGTCTGCTTGCAGATCCCACCCAGGAATGACTGCCAGGTAATGTGGCGGGAGTAGGTTACAGATGACCAGGACTGGGCATCTGTAACTGTTGCAGTGTGAAGCAATATCCTGTTTTAGCTATCCCAAGGTGGGATAGCTAAAACAGGATATTGCTTCACACTGCAACATGTAACCCATGAACTGCCCAGGTAATTGAGTTCCTTCACAGCTGCCTTTCCCTATGGACAGGGATAGAGGTGACTCTTAGCTCACGACCTGTGCTAGAGTTGGCTCAGCTCCAGCCTACGGGCAGCTCCCAGCTCCAGACTCTGGGCTGTGAACAGTCCAGGAAGGGGGAGAAGGGGTCAGTCCAGAACAAGCCCTGCTCACAGTTGCCATCTCCTCCCTGTCCTTGTATCCAGCCAGTACAGACTGAACCAAGCTGAGAAATCAGATGCCTGAAAAATAACCCTTCTTTCTTGCCTTTCTTTTTCTTTGGGTTATTTCTCAGCTGGATTTGTCCCTGCTCTAGTTCACAATGCTTTGCCCCTGCTGTGGGTCACAAAGGATTGGGCACAGCAGAAGAACAAACTCCTCAAACTGTCCCTGGAGCCATGGGAGGTCTGTGCCAAGCTGTGTCAAGAGGAACAGGGGCATGGGCTGGGGGCCAGTGTGATAACCTCAGGGCTTGCCAGCCCAGTTGACACCCAGCGTGTCCTTCAGACAGCACGCGAGCACAGTGGGAATTCCAGAAGGGATAGGAGACTGTGAATCTGGGCTGCAGGCAGAGGCAGAGCCAGCCCTTGGGGCACAGACAGCAAGCTTTGGCACCCTAGGGTTTGTACCCTGGGGTATTTGTAGCTGTGGCTGCTCCATGGCTGGAAGTCTCCAAGGCCAAGTTGGGCAGGACTTGGAACAACCTGGTCTAGAAGACAGTGTCTCTGCCCATTGCAGGGAGGTGGAACTGGATAAACTTTAAGGTCCCTCCCAAACCAAACCTGTCTGTGATTCCATGATTCTATGATTTATATAATGGGATTTGTGCCCTGGATTATTATTTGCACCCGGGGATATTGCTGTCTGAGTTTTTAGACATCCAGCCTGAAAACAGGGAGAAATATAAGTGCCCACCATCTGTTACCAACAGCATCCTTCCCCTGTTGTGGTTGATGCCAGTCACCAGTTACCCACTTGACATGTAAGTGACTCTAATTGAAATTTGATTATATTTTATGGCTGACATAATCTATACGTGGTTTAATTTTCTATCTTGTTTTGCAGCTCCAAAGATTCAGTCAGGGCTG
Organism: Molothrus ater; assembly: GCF_012460135.2. Classification (NCBI taxonomy): domain Eukaryota; kingdom Metazoa; phylum Chordata; class Aves; order Passeriformes; family Icteridae; genus Molothrus; species Molothrus ater. The sequence continues at coordinate 383,121 of NC_050491.2, forward strand.
GGGAAGATTTGAGGCAAAGTGGCAAATATTGACCCTTCTTTCCTAGAGCCCATCCTGCCCTGATCTGGGTCCCTGGATGGCACAACCAGGGACCTCAAGCAGCCAAAGGAAAACAAGCTATTTGTTACCTGAACGAAGTGTCTGCACAGCTGGGTATGGGGTGGCCGGGTTTGTCTCCCAGACACAAGGTGATTCCAGCAGCCCTGACCGAGAGATGACAACCATCCTCATTCTGCTCCTGCTCTGACAGTGTAGCCAGGCTGGGGTCCATGGCACTGTGGAATTCCTGACATGTTCTCAATGTTTGTATTTTCTCAGAGAATTCAGTGAGTGCGTTAAGTGTGAAGAATGGATCTGGCTTGGAAAGGGAGGTGTTACCAGGATGGTGATCTAAAAGGATTCAGCAGAAACATATCAGAAACCAGATACTGGAATTAAACTGAAAACTTTTTTGTTTTAACCCTGGGGACTGGCATTATGCTGCAAAGCAGCTGCTCTGCCTTGGGAAACAAGGAGCCAGCTCTCCTGTATCCTAATGGAGAAGGATCACTGCCAGGATCACAGCAGCACCAGTAAAGAGGACTGGTTTTTGGACTCTAACCCCAGTTCTCTGATACTGAGTGTTCCTCTAAACCAGGGACATGTAATCTTGGGACAGTGGCAGCATTTCCAGCGGGCTCTTTGTGCATGGTTCCTGAGGTTCCCTGCCTGGCCCTGGCCCACAGTGCAGATGTGTGGGATGGCCAGTCTGACACAGCAGCTCCACATCCTCCATCTCACTGCACCATGGACCAGTGTAGAGGGAAACAAACTCGTGTGGGCGAGCAGCAGAGCCAAGGCCAGCACTCCTGGTTTTTGCCTTTGATATGTGTTTATTTCCAAAGAACCTGGACTGAAATTAAAAACCTGGATGGAGGAGAAAAGGTTTTTAATTGCAGTGGGTCTGCTCTCTTCTGGTATTACCGGCACTGGCAGAGATTTGGCCTTCCACACAGACTGCCCAGCAGACTCACAGCCCTTCCTATTCCCCGCTGCCATGAGATATTGCTCTGGTTCCCAGTGCCACATGCCAGCCCAGCTGTGCCTGGTTATGGTGATGGCAGCTTTCTTTGGGAACAGATGGCTGAGTCCCTCAGCCCTGGTGGCATTAGCTCCCCTGTCCTCTTCACTAATATTCATGTGTTTTCCCCTCTCCTGGGGCTGCTCTCCCTCCATGCACTCCAGCGAGGGCTTCCAAGGGCTGGAAACATTCACAACCCACTAATGAGGACCTTTGTCCCTGGTCTGGCTAAAAATTAGATCTTGCTTCAATTAGTGCAAGAGAGGTGACCATAGCTTGCCAGGCCTGAGTCCTGAAGGCAATTTCCCTGCTGGCCAAAGGAGATAGGAAACAGGGGTGCCAGGGAATCCCTTCTCTTCCTGCACACCTTGCCCAAGCAGCCCCAGTCACAGTTGCCCTCCCCAGACTTACAAATCATTGAGCAATGGGCACAAATTCATCTATTACATCAATTAAAACAGCACTTCCTCATATTTTTTTCACTTGCAGAGAAACAGCAACAGTGCCAGGAAGGTATATAATTATGGCTCATGATGGCAAATTTTACATCTCCAAATTGGAGTGTTTAATTCAATTAGCCATTATAAAGCTCTTGTTATGCCCTTCAGATATTAATAAACTCAAGAACTTACAACTCACTGTATTTGCAGCTCTCATCACCCCAAACTGCTGTTATTTATATGTTTCTAAGCTGTTTCTAAACAGAACAGATTTTTATTGCTCTCTGGCCCTACGCCCAGAATGAATGGGCAAAATTTTGGGGAAGAAAATTAAAAACTGAAAACTTCTCTTTCTGTTTTTATCTCCTTTTCCTGTTTCACTGAAGGGTGCATGAGCTGTGAAAAAAACCCCAGAGGTTAAGGCAGTGGGAGTTTTGTCTGAAACCATTAGGGACTCTTCAGGAATGTCAGAGAGTAGCATCCTGTGGGAGCTGGACAGGAGACACTGCCCTCACCCCATGTCTGCCATCATGATACTGCTTTTGGGAGCTGCTTCTGGAAATGGGTTTTCTCTGATCCCTTTAGGTTGTGTGCTGTGGGGCAGAGCTGCAGCACAGATGGACACAACCCAGCCCTGCCAGCACGGGGGCCAAGGTGTGAAGGCAAATTTCAGCAAACAAGATTGCCAAAGTGTGTGTTTGTTCACACACTCTGGGGATGTTGGCTCAGCAGCCAGACCCCACAAGGATTTTATTCCCAGGGTTCTGAGATGACCACAGGGTGATCTCTGGAATGACTCAGAGCATGCTTGGCTGAGCTCAGGCAGCTGTGCCCAGCTGAGCTGCTGTTGTCATGAGATACAGTCCATGAGGTCTTGTCAGCTTCTTGTTTTTACTTGTGGGAAATTGGGATAACTGGGGGAACCCAGGCTAGAAACCATCTGTGATGCTTCTGGAAGGCTCCCTGCCATTCCCTGTGGCTCACCATGTCCAGTCCCCTGGTACACATACAGCAGGATGCTCAGGTGCAGGAGGTTTCCCCCCCAGACTGGTACAGTCAAGGCCTCTGTCGTCCCTAGGAAGGGAGTGCTGCATTAAAACAGAAAGAGGGAAAATTTAGGTTGGATATATGGAAGAATTAGTTCCTTGTGAGGGTGGGCAGGCCCTGGCACAGGTTGCCCAGAGCAGCTGTGGCTGTCCCTGGATCCCTGGAAGTGTCCAAGGCCAAGCTGGACAGGGCTTGGAGCACCCTGGGACAGTGGAAGGTGTCCCTGCCCGTGGCAGGGATGGAACGAGATGAGCTTTAGGGTCCCTTCCAACCCAAACCATTCCATGACTCTCTGTCCCCAGAGGTGTGTGGATAATGGGGGTTTTGAAGATCACCTGCCTCACAGAGATTTTTGGAGCGTGTTTTTGCCTGGTTGCCAAAGCTACAACCCTTACTGGCCACACGTGAGTCAGTGAGGTCCCTGGCTTGATCTGTGCCTTAGAACTGAATCAAATGGTGGCACATCCCAGGTCACTGTGGCTGTGGGCAGGTGTCAGGGCTGATAACATGGGGACAATCTGCCGTGTGCCAGTGTGGAGCCCCCGGGCAGGCACTGCCTGCACAGCCCCACACACTTGTCCGGGAGCAGCGCCTGGCAGGGCAGAGCAGGTAACTGAAGATGTTTCATAACCAACAGCAGTGGAGGAGATGGGGAGTTGGGCACGCATTTCTTCAGACATGCTTCTGACAATTCTCTAGCTCCAGACTGTTTCAACTTTAGCTGGAAAAGGTTGAGCTATTAGTTCATGGTGCAGAACAGAACTGCCCAGGGCTCGTGGGGCCAGGAGGGTGATGTGAAAGCCAAAGAATTCTTTTGTATGAATGTTCTTTTTTTTTCACTCTTTCCCTAAGTCCCTGAGGCTTTTCAACTTTTAAATCTGTACTATTGTGTGGCAGCTGCATTGACCAGCTCTGTAATGTCAATAACCCATGTCACACAGTGTTCTGGAGGGCTCATTGGCATTGGGGAACACAGCAGCTCATCCTGGTGCTGGGATCCACTTCCGGAGTTGTCTTCTAACTTAAACTGACTTGCATGCATAGGATGGGAGCAGTGGGAATGCTGAGGACTGGAAAGAAGGATCACTGTCAGACCAAGCTGAGGATCCAGGTGAGTTGGAGCCTTGTGAAAGAGCATCACTACTGTGAGAACAAGCTGCAGAGAGGGGCTGGGATCCAGAGGAGCAGAGGAATATGTCAGTCTTGGCACAGTGAGCTCTGAGATAGGCACTGAGAGTGCCCTGGAGAGGCTCCTTCCAAGCAGGAGGCACCTGTGGCACTTTTGTATCCCTGTTTGAGAGAGGCAAGTGTTCTGAACCAGTGTTGAACAGGTTCAGTAAGAGTATCAGAAATGAGGAAGCACATCAGGACCAGTGATTTGTTTGAGGAATTCAGGCAGTAATTCTGTCTGCAGGTTATCAGAAAAAAAGTGCTTTGATTTGCAGAAATTCCTTCATTATTCTCAATTATTCAGAGCGCATTGTGCTGCCTCAGCACTGTGGAGGGAGCTCTGTGCAGTGCTGGCTGTGGTGGTGGCCCTGGTCCCATCCTGGGGGCTCAGGTCATTGCCTGACATGGTCCTGTGCTACAACTTCTGACCAGGACTCCAGTGCAGTGAGGGGAAGAGCAGCAGCATTCCATCCTGCCTGAAGAGCTTTCCTTGGGATTTCTCACACCAGGGATGTGTGACCAAAAGTGTTACAAATTATTGAGGTGATGCATGTCTGCTGTCACCCCAAATGGTAAGCTGGTGTGGCTTTCTGAAGTGGGAAATTAACTCTGAAGTGGGAAAACCTGCTTTTACAAATGTTTCACAGAAGGAGATTAGCAAGTAAGCTGGGGACATGAGGTACATCCACCTGTCAGAGTAGCTGTGGCTGCCCCATCCCTGGAAGGGCCCAAGGCCAGGCTGGACAGGGCTTGGAACACCCAGGGACAGTGGAAGGTGTCCCTGCCCATGGCAGGGGTGAAACTGGATGGACTTTAAGGTCCCTTCCTATATTAAATATTAAACCCCGAATGTTTCGGGGTGTATCCTGCCTGGCTTCGTCTGGCCTCGCTGCTGGACCAAAGGCGGCAGCTGTGGTGTTTTTCACCCCAGAGATGCCTTTGGCTGGCTGGGCGCTGCAGCTGGGCGCTCAGAACAAATCCAGGCAAAATAGGAACTCAGTTTACCTCTGGTGGAAAAGGTTCAGACAGCAGTGAAGAGAAAAGGAGTGGGTTCTGCCGTGTAGCTTAGATCCAGAGTTTATTGTAGCATGGTAGATTTCTGAATCTGGCAACAGCTCCAGACAGACAGACAGACACGGCAGAGACCGAACCCAGCTGCATGGTCTCGTGTCCTTTTAAGCTCCGGGGACAGGGGGAGGGGAGGGACAGGTGAGGGCCAACCAGGTGTGAGGAGGGGAAGGCTCAGGGGATGTGGATGCTAGGGCAAACCAATGAGCCCAGGCCTGGGGGGCATCTGCCAATCACACGACACCTTGCTGGAAGGTTTAGATTAATGGACAGCTTCCAGGCAAGAGGGAAAAGGGGGAGGGGGAAAGGTTGGCGTATCTGAGGGGGATGGGATAGGTGAGACAGGAAATGGCGACACACTGCAACACCTTCCGACAAAAAGCATTCTGTGATTCTGTGATACCAGGGAGGAGCTTTTTGCCAGCTGCATGGTGAGTCCAATCAAAGCTGCCAGCTACAACCTCAGCATGCACAGGCCAGAGGAATTTTAAGAAAACTGAATAATATGTGCAACATGACCATCGCCATTCTTGAGTCACATGTTATGGAATATTAATCCCAATATTTCCGGGTGGGATGTGCCTGGCTCGTCTGACCCTTGCTGCTGGGCCAAAGGCGGCAGCTGTGATGTTTCACCTCAGAGATACATTTGGCCGGCTGGATGCTGCAGCTAGGCACTCGCAACAAATCCAGGCACAGTAGAAACTCAGTTTACCTCTGGTGGAAAAGGTTCAGGGGACGGTGAAGAGAAAAAGGAGAGGATTCTGCTGTAGAGATTTAATCCAGAGTTTATTCCAGGATGACAGACCTCTGAATCTTGTAACAGCTCCCAACAGAATCCAGACCACATGGTCCCGTCTCCTTTTAAGCCCAGGGATAGGGAGAGGGGAAGGGACAGGTGAGCCACCAACCAGGTGGGAGGAGGGGAAGGCTCAAGGGATAAAGACGCTTGGACAGGCCAATGAGCCCAGACCTGAGGGGCATCTTTTGAACTTCTGCCAACCACACAATGCCCTGGCTGGAATGTTAAGATTGATGGACAGCTCTTAGCAGGAGGGCAAAGGGGAAAGGAAAGGTTGGCACACCTGAGGGGTTGGGAGAGGTGAAACAGGAAATAGCATCACACTGCAACAACATGTCAGTAGCACGGCTCTGAATCCCAGCCTCTGCCAGATGGATGTTGGGCAGTCTTGGTCAGCACCACAGCATTCACCTCTGTCTCCTTCCTGAACACCTATCTCCACATTGTGTGAGATCCTGGCATTGTTTTTACTTTGCAGACATTTTGCTAAGGAATCCCCAGCAGTCGAGTGCTACACAGAGCACTGCGGTGAGCAGCTCATGGGCATGAATTCCAATTGGCCAGGCCAAGACACCCATGAGGGCTTAAGCTGCCAGCCCCAACAGCCCCACAGAGAGCTTGAGCCTGCCCCACCTGCCCCACACATCTTCCTTGAGGGCCAGACTTTTCTGTTGAAGCCCATTCACTGTCTATCATTTTTGATACAGCCATGAGGACATTCAAAAATGCTTTTCAATGAAAACAAAACCCAGCATTTTTGTTTAATTTTTTGGTGCTATCAAAAGCTGCTCACTGCCCTATTTTTAGCTCCCCCAGAACAAGCTGCATGAACTGTGAAAGGAGCAGCATGTTGATGAGGGGCAGTTATTGAATCCTAATCTCCCACTGCTCCCCCCCACCCCAGGCTGAGCCCAGCAGGGCTCCACACTGGGCATCCCTCACCTCACAGGGCCCCAAATGGGGGTCTTGATCTCTCCTTGCTGTGAGCATGAAGTGCAAGTTGGCAAAGACCTTGGAGGTGTATTAAGACCTCTTGGTTCCTCATTAGCATCTCCCTGTTGGGAGAGAGCAGTCCAGTGAAGCCCAGCATGCCAGGGGATTCATGGATGTGCTCAGCCCCTGCTGAATTGATTCTGCCTTTGGCTCAAGGTTTGACCTTAGGTGTGCTGGGAGAAATTCCCATCGTGAGTCCTTGTTTGGGAAAGAACTGCTCCATGGAGAGTTTTGTCCCAATGAATCACCCTGGAAGGAGATGGCAATGAAGCACAGCTGGATGTTGGGGAAGGGCAGCACTTTCAGCTTCCTCAAATATTCTACTGAAGAAGGAATAAGCTTGACCCAGATACATGAAATAACACGGTCCCTGACAAAGCACTGCAGCAAGAGCTAGAATTTCCCATTTATTAAAAAAACAACTTACTTGCTGTCCACAGATACACAGCCCAGATCTAGGAATGCACTGGGATACAATGGCATCAGCATAGGCTGAATCCAGCTGATGCACTGCCATGGCTCTGTGCTGGGGCCGTGCCAACACTGCTGCTCCACCTGCCCTCAGCATTGCATCTTTTTTTCCTCTTGAAGTCCAGTTTGGGCAGAAAACACGGAAAGCATCTCCTATGCCAGACACCTGACAACCCTGGATTAGTGCTGGGGATGCAGACTGTGCACTGGAGCTAGAGACAAAAAATGCCTCAAATTAACTCCTCAAAGCCCAAATCCTGGAGTCTGCAGCACCATAGGAACAGTGATGATAATTCCTGTATTTATGCTCCAGGTCTGGAAGGGATGGGCTGCCCATGGCACAAAGGATTTCTGAGTGTTTCATGCTGGCCATCCATGTCTGGTGTATTCACTTGCTGTGCACATCTCCAGGACACCTACTTCTCCTTACCTGGATCTGTTTTTTCTTCTTTGCAATGGCTCTTCCCCTAATTAGGAGCCATAAATACGATTCTACAAAAATTTAGGTTAGGCTCCATGTGTGATGGAGGGAGGACTTTGTACAGACAGATCAGCTTTAAAGCTGCAGAGTGGAAAGGGATCTTTGCAGGGATTTTAATCCCAGAATGTTTCAGTTCTTTCCAAAGAAAGGAGAGAAAAATAAAGAGACAGGGAAAGAACCATCGACACATCTCTTTTAAAGCCACTAATGGAAGATTCCCCAAGGTGCCCAGTCAAGCTGGAAATCCTCCTGATTCACTTCTTGACAGCTCCTGTCTCTGCTGGAGTTGTTAGCCCAGACACCTCTGTGTTTTGGCACTCGAGAACTGACAGACATAGCAGGACATTGCTGGGACCCAGCTGGACCTGGGCTCAGGGGTCATGCAGACCCCTATCTCTGAGCCATCTTTTCCCTAGGTGTGCCCAGGACAGGTGAAGGTTTTCTCTTTTTCTCTTTTCTCTGACTTGCAGTGGTTAGTGATGGAGTCAGTCCAACTGAGATCTGTGCTCCATGAAATGCAGCCAGCAGTGGCCATCGGGGCCAGGAGGGACAGGTGGGTCTTCGCCATCCCAGCACACCTGAGCTGACACAAAGGCATAAACCGTGTCCTGCTCCTGCCCTCCCCTTGCCATGGGCTGTGGGGATGTGTGATGTGCACCAACAGCTCTCCAAATTTCCAGAGGGCTCATTTTATGCCCCTTCTGCATTTCCTTGGAGGGGTGCATTGATCAAAGCGTTTTGATCAAAAGGTGTTGGAACACTTGCAGAGATCAGCTTAGAGCCTTTATATACCATGGGTATGGGAGAGACTCTACAGTCCCATGCTGCACCCATAGGATATGAATAGGAACACTTGCAGAGATCAGCTTAGAGCCTTTTTATACCGTGGGTATGGGAGAGACCCCACAGTCCCATGCTGCACCCATAGGATATGAATACAGAACAGACCTGTGAGCACCAGCAGAGCAATGTCTGGCACACTGAGCAGGGGTATGTGTCCCAGAGCACTCACTGCACCACAAGCAAGTTCATTAGCAAGCAAGTGGCCCATCACTTAATCACCTGTGTGGTGTCATTGACCTTGTGTCCAGCCACAGGGAGGGAGGTCGCATTGCTCCCAGCACCCTGCTCTGGGACAGTGTATTTTCGCACTGGGAGTAAGGTGTAAAACCCTGTGGTTGCTCATCTCGGGCACTGCCAGCCAGGCCCAGACAAGCAGCTTGTTAGTTCTTGTCTAAAACCAGAAATCTGGATGGAAACCTGAAAGCAAAATACCCTAACCCTCTGAAAAATGCCTAGAACAGCATCAGAGGGTTTCCCTCTCCAAGGCAGCAGCCACTGGGAAATGGGTATATCAATAACAAAGGGAAGATGCATTGAAAAAATAAATAGTTGAAGCTTCTTTGCCCCAGCAGGTCTGCCTCATCCCCTCATGAAGCCAGGACGTCATATGAGGTGGCTGGTGGTACTGGAGATGCCCACAGTCTGCCAGGCCCAAAGTCTGCACAGAACTAGCATGGGAAGAGCCAGTGGTGATTAATGCCTCATACTTCACCCCAGAGGTCCCTAAAGCCTTCTGTTTGGTGAGTGTTCCAGCCCCTTTGGTGTTGGTCTGGTTTTGTTCATTTCTAAGTTGCAGTAAAACTCCCAGACAGGCTACTGGAACATCCCTGGCCCTGCTGTACATCTCTGGACTGCGTAGGACATGTGCAGGGCACTGGACTCTGTGGGGAGGCAGCATCCCTGTCTGCCACCAGGACAGAAACAGATGTGTCTCCCAGGTAGCTGCCATGGGAAAGGATATAATCTTCCCATGTATTTCTGGTGGCTCTAACAAATAATTCCAAAGAGATCTTGGCATCATCCTCACTGTTTTTCTGAGAGGTGTCCCACAGCAGGAACCCCTCCACCACTGCAACCAGTATGGTCTGACCAAAGGGTGGGTGTTGAGTTTTTATTTGGCATGTTTATTGTTTGATTTGTTTGGTAGTCCTTTTGGGTTTGGTAGTCCTTTTGGGTTTTTTCTCTCCCTGTTTTTAGAGTGACACAGACCTGCCTTTGTTGTTTAGTTGAGCCGGGTGTCGGTTTATCTGTTTATTACTTACATATTCCCTGCCAAGTTTCAAACCCCCTTCCCCCCCATCCAGTTGTTAACCCCTCCTATCCCAAGCAGTTTTCCTCCCTTGAAATCCTTCACTGGTTTATACATTGTATCCCTACCTTGTGTTCCACCCCCAGTTCTCCTGATTAGCTGAACATTGTATCCTCCCTTGAGACCTGCCCCCCTTTATAAGTCTCCGTTTGCCCCCAGTTCGGGGCCTGGGACCCCAGGACTCAGGGAGTGTTACCATCAAATAAAGTAACCCAGTGTCCCCCAGGCCCGTGCTGTGGCTGTGGCCCTTTTGTTCCGCGCTTTGCCTCCGCTGGTAGCTGGGGTTCTGTGGAGCCCGAGAGAGGGGGACTGTCACCCCCCCACTGTCACCATCCAGCCGGGACGTGCGACAGGTGAGGAGTGGTGACATTCCTCGTTATCCACAGGCACAGGAGCTGCACCTGGGGATCCATCCAGCAGCTGTGGGAGGTGGGCCATTCTCCTGGTCCCCTTTTCCAAGTGACTGAGCTGATTCCTATGAGCCATTGAACACACGGGTTCCTGCTCCCCACGGCTGGTCTTGTGGCATAACTCCCTGTTCCTGCCCATGCTGAGGCTCCTCAGGGAATCTCACAGCTGCCCTCCAGCCTTTTGAAGAGTTGAGGATTTTGGCCAAAGGATTTTAACTGCTGAAGGCAAGTCATTCAAATGGTACGACAACTCCTGGCCAGGGACAGGGAAACAGCACATGTGGTCACATGTGCTGCCTCTGGAACAGGCTATGGAGCATCCTCTGCCCAGAGGCGAGCAGGAGAAGGAGGAGGATGCTGTGGAGAGTACGGGATGAGCCCTGATGGAGCTACAGACACTGAAGTTAACTCCTACACTGGGATGTGTGGCTCACTCTTCCTGCTTGGCATCATTCCCAGAGATTAATGTGCCCTTCAGGAGGCCACACTGACACCTGCTCAGCCGGAGGCAAAGAGTCTCCACTGCTGTTCATGCTGTAGGGTTGCTGGAGACCCTCTGAGCCCCACATGCCCCACACACACAGAGCTGGGAAGGGAGGGGAGGGATGGGACTCACCACAGAGGGATCAGACTGTGCTGGGGATTGGAGGTGCTGGGGCGGCTGTGGCCAGCCATGAGGGTGGTTTCCAGGAGCAAAACTCCTGTGGGCAGCAGGCTGACGCCAGTTTCAGGGCTGGGAGGTGCTAGAGCTTATCCTGACTTGCCCCACACAAAGCCAGGCAGTGATCCCACCTTGGTTCCCCTCAAAGCACCTTTGGTCTGAGGTATGTAGGATGTCCAACTCCTCCAGAGGGTGCTGAAAAAAGAGATGAACCAGTGCTTCAAAGGCAGCCCAGAACTCCCTGGGTTCTGTAGGTGATTCACTGCACATAGGAAGCCCCTCTCTTGCTCCAGTGCCGGGACAGATTGTGCTGCCAAGCCCAGCCAGCCCAGCCAAAGCCATGCAGAGGGACTCCAGGACACTGAGCAGATGGCATTACCCATCCCCACAATAAGGGGGGATCCTGTATAGCTCTCACAGGGAATGTCCTGCCCAGGGCAGTCTGGGTTCTGCCTCCATTGGGACCAGCCCTGACACAAAGCGGCAGCACCAGCTGAGCTTCCCCTGCCATGTGAGAGCTCCTGAAATCCATGACAGCTCCTGGGGTCTCTGTTCCCCACTGAGCTGGAGAGGCAGCTCCTGCTCTGCCTCTGCTGGGGGGGGGGGGTGGGGGGGCAGCAACAAGACAGGCTCTTTATGGCAGTCAGAGCATCCAAACAGAGTCAATCCAAACAGAGTCAGGAAGAGCAGCTGTTGCCAAAAGGATCTGCTCCCTGTGTTCCTGGGTAGTTCCAGCACCATGGCATCCTTCTCCTCTAAAAACTGGGAGCACCACCTGCACACCCCATGGCACAACCACAGCCCCTGGGCTGGGAGCTTTGGCAGCAGGACTGGTCCCAAGAATGGGGAGCAGAACCATGGCTGAAGACAGGGTCACCACAGGGTCACAGGGCAGGGCTTTGGCCAAGTGCTGTTGCACGGCCACTTATGTGCTGCATCCGGCCACTGAACAGCAAAATGCCTTGAAAAGGCACTGGCTGGGGACAGGCAAACTGTCACAGGAATGCATGTGTCACACACCTGGAAAACACAAAGCAAAATGTCCCTGCACCCACATTGCTATAGCTGAACAAAACAGAGCAAAATTGTCTATAAAGGCTTATCCACAGCTATCCCAGCATTTAGGGATGCATTGCAGACTTTCCTGGGATAACACACTTAAAAATTCTAATCTGAGTGTTGTACTTATCTGACCTACTCAGCACCACATGATCTGTGCAGCAAATCATCTGGATACCAAGTAATTACAGCCTGGTGCTAATAAATGAGCAACAAACTCATAATTATCTGCAGAAGTTTTGATGAATGATTTTTGGAAAACCCTCCATGACTCTTGCTAAGTTTGGAAGGACTCAAATCTATCTGTGCCTGCGGGAATGAGCCAGTGGGAAGGACAGTCGCTCCTGGCAGTAGCGCGGTGCTGTCGCTGATGTTCTGGCTTGCGGGGGAGAGTTCTGCGCCCCTTGAGGTCTCTGGAAAGCCCCAATTCTTGGTTCCTGTGGAGCAGGGCAGACAACCTGTGCTTCTGTGTGCAGAGCACAGGGACAGTGGCACTTGGGCTGGCCCTGGGTGGCTCTGGTGGCCATCCAGTGCATCCATCTGGTGTCCCATCCAGCCGAAGGGGGCAGGGCAGGCACCATGGCCCAGGGTCAGTGGTGAGGGGCTGGCAGGGAGCTGCCCTGCAGTGCCCTCGTCCTCACTGGTTTTCCCAGCATGGCTCCTGCCATGCTGCAAAGCCAGGAGAGCTGCCTCACACCCAAAAAGGGCTTGGCACCACCTGATCCCAGCCAGAGATAATGGCAGCACTGGGTGGGAACCCACCCAGGGCTGATTCTGGTGCAGGCAGTGGGCAGGGCTGTGCAGCACTGCTCTGCAGGTGTCCAAGGGCATTCCCAGGGCCTCTGGGGGAGTCCTGCTGGGGCAGATCCCACTGGTAACATGGAGGGGGTGAGGCCACCTTCAGCCAGACCTTCTCCTGCAAACATCCACTGTGCTCATCCCTGCTGTGCTCAGGACTGGGTTTGGTCCCCCTAAGGTGACCCCTGGGCTCTGGTCCCTCAGCACCACATCTCTCTCTGCGCATGGGGGATGAAGGCTGAGGATGAGGCCATATCAGCTCAGCTCCATCACCTCAGTCTCCCATCTGTGGTTTGTGCTTGGGCCCAGCACACACCCAGTCCCTTGGGACTCTTCTGGGTTGTGCTGCTGCTCCCATCAGGACAGGCAAGCCGTGGGAGCATGTGGCATTTTGTGGTGATGCCCTGCAAAGGCTATGGGCAGCTCTGGAGCTCCTCTGCCCACTGCAGCCCACACAGCAGCACCCTGGAGTTCCCCCCATCTCCTGCAGAAAGCTTGGGAAGGTGCTGAGTTCAGCCCAGTCCATTGAGCACCAACCCCTTCCAATAGCAACATCCCCCCAGGAAAGCAGCATCCCATGCACTGAGCCAGCTCTTCTGCCTTCCTGAGCTGGTGGAAATACTTTTTGTTAGACCTGTAAACCTTTGTGAGTGGCTATAAAGTTGCAAAAACTCACCCAGGGCACTGCAGCACCTGTGAGGACTGACCCAGCTACTCTCTGGGGCTGCCTGATGGAGGGAGTACCAGGCAGTGCAGCTCTGAACACTCTGCTCACTATGAAAATGAATTGAAAGCAATTTTTTCCTCACTCTGTCAAGCCAGCAATGTGTTCCCCAAACACAACTCTCAGTTGGCTGATGGGTGTCTCAGAGGGCTTCTTCACTGACAGAGTGAAACACCTGAAGCAGAAGTGCTCTCCAAAAGTCCTCGTAGCCCTGATTTGTGATGATTTATCCTTGGCAGTGAGGCAGAAGCCATTACATGGATGTGCCTGTGAAGGAGCACATTTCTTGTGAGAGCTGCAATTACAATAATGAGCTGTGTGAGAGGGAGACCAACTTTTCCAGCAGCAGCAAAGCAGCTCCACAAACCTCAGGATGCGACCAGCATGAAGGGACAGTGTTGGGAAGTCTACTTCCATCAAACAAGCATCAGATCTCCTTAAAACCTTATACTGACATTCCCTTTGCAACTGTCAGGTGCTGGGAAGGCAAGAAACTTGCCTTACTTTAAGTAGGTGGTGAGGTATGACAATCCTGCTGGAGCTTTAAAAGTAACAAAAATAGGTGTGAGTGCCCTGCTCTGTAGGAATTTGGCGCCAGCTGAAGACTGAGATGCTCAGATAGCTGCACAGGGGTTTGGTCAAGCAGGAGCCTCTCAGGAAAACAAGGAGATAAACCACCTCCATAACAACTTCCAAGCCCTTAGATGTGAAGTTTTTACCTTTTATCTCCATCCAAAAGAACAATATTTTTGTTTTGCCGTGTCAGCTGAATGGAGCATCCCCAGAGAGTGGGGGCAGCTGGGGTGACCAGGCAGCTCACCACACTGATCAGCTCAGCTCTGGGTCCCATCTCTCTGGGAATGAAGCACAGGCTGGTGGTGTTCAGAGCTGGTGGTAGAGATTCCACCACAATCCTCAATAAATGGTTTGAGTAACTAATCACCCTCCCAATGAGCTGAGTGAATTGTGTTTCCCCTCTGAACTGCTGGTTGATACTCCCTGCTCAGCTCTTGTGCCAGACCTGTGCTAGGTGAAAGAAGCTTTTCCCACTCAGCGTCAGCTCCCCATGCAAGTTTTCACGGGCTGGACTGGTGTCACCATGTCCTCTGCTATGGGAAGTAGCTGAAATTTTGAAGCTTCACCACAGCTTTTCAGCTTCTCTGCATAGTTTTAGCTCCCATAAGGGATGTCCCTTCCCTTCATCAGCCCCAGCACCAATGGAGGAAGCAAGACAGTCAGTGTATGTGTACACCTGTGCATGGCTCCATCCTCCACCTCCTCTTCTTCCTCCTCCAGACTTCAATTTCCCATCAAGCCTGAACATCGCTTTAATTTGGAGCCGGCACACACAACTCTGCTCCCGAGCCCCATGCCTGCCGAGGGAGGAGCAGAGCAGCACGCAGTTGCACCCTGTTGGACCTGCTGGGCCAGGTGCCTGTTCCCCAGGGAATTCCTCTCCTGACACCGGGGGAGTCATAGCTGGCTGGGGGAGGAGAGTGGAGAAGAAGGGGCTGGAGCTCAGGGAGGCTTCACTTGAACCTCGCATGTGGACCTGAGGGCTGACAACCTGTCATGAGGGGGCAACCATATTCATGGGTATAGAATAATAATCCTGATGTTTCCGGGTGTGTCCTGCCTGGCTTCGTCTAGCTCTCGCTGCTGGGCCAAAGGCGGCAGCTGTGGCGTTTTACCCCAGAGATACCTTTGGCCAGCTGGGTGCTGCAGCTGGGTGCTCAGAACAAATCCAGGCAAAGTAGGAACTCAGTTTACCTCTGGTGGAAAAGGTTCAGGTGACGGTGAAGAGAAAAAGAGCGGGTTCTATCGTAGAGTCTTAATCCAGAGTTTTATTTCAGCATGGTAGACCTCTGAATGCGGTAACAGCTCGCAATAGAACTCCTGGCCGCATGGTCTCGTGTCCTTTTAAGCCCCGGGGACAGGGGGAGGGGAAGGGACAGGTAGGGGCCAACCAGGTGTGAGGAGGGGAAGGCTCAAGGGATACAGACACTTGGACAGGCCAATGAGCCCAGACCTGAGGGGCATCTTTTGAACTTCTGTCAACCACACGACGCCCTTGCTGGAATGTTAAGATTGATGGACAGCTCTTAGGCAGGAGGGCAAAAGAGGGAGGGGGGAGGTTGGCACACCTGGGGGGGTTGGGATAGGTGAAACAGGAAATCACACTGCAACACATGGGTAGGGTCTTCTCCCACCAGACTCAGCCACATCCATTGATGTCCTTGTCACCTCATGCAGCCTCACTTACTGTGTTTTCAGCATCAGTTGCTCTCCCAGCTCCTCTCACTGAACAGCAGCACATCACATTATCCTTGAGATGAGCTTCTCTCGCTCTGATTTGCATTTTGTTCTGTTCTGCATGGCCTGCCCCAGTCTCATCTGACTGGCTTGCCACAGTTGGACACAGTGAGGCAAGCTCCATTCTCCAGGCTGCCTAAAAGCTCTTGGCCTCTCTCCTGGCTGGAGAGGAGCCAACTCCCTACCCAGGGCTGTGTCCAGCTCTCTCCCTGGGTTTCAGCTGTTCCTAAGGTTAGCTGCCTCCCAGGAGGCCTGCCTGCTCCTGTTGCCCAGATAAACATCTGGGCTTCACCGGCTGCAGTCTCGCCATCCCCACACCTGTGCCTTGGCAGCCGCTCTGCCTGTGCCACCTCTGCGCAGAGACTGTGGCAGCCAGCCCACGCTGATGTCTGAGACCACGCAGCCTCTATTTCACAACCTGATTCAGTAAATGCCCTCAATGTGCCTTTTGCTCCCTCCTCTGCCTCAGTAACAAAGACAGTGCTGTTTAGGAACATGAGTTATTTACTGAGGGTGGGCAGCGGGCTCAGGACAGCCTCATGGGCCCCACACATAAGGATGGGCACCTGCTCAGCCAAAACAGGGATCCTGCTCTGGCAAACCTCAGTCCTTGTCTTTCCAGTTCCCTGGCCAGCACGTGCTCCTACCCAGAGGTGCTACTGTGAACCCCAAGGCAGGATCTGCTGTCATTTGTCTCTCTTTAAATTCCCTCAAGCTCAGCATTCATTTTTTTCCTCTCTACTTCCAGCTGATGAGGCGTGAACAGGGAGGAGGAATCACTTGCTGGGTGCTGCAGGCAAGGGGGTAGGGGAATATATAAGCTGGGAGAGCACATCTTTCCTTTTTGGAAAGTCTTTGATATCCTTTGAGTGCAAGTGATGACTGTTGAGGAAATTTTGAGTGCTCTGAATTGAGCATATTGCTTTTTTCTGGTTATAAGCCTGACCTAGGTCTTACTAAGTGCATATTTGCTTTGTTTAATTGCTAAGATAGCCTAATGCTGGGGTGAAAAAACTATAGTAGTGGAATACCTGTTACCTGTCAGTGTGTGAGGCTCAAAGAAAGTGGGAGGTTCATGTAAACATGGAAGGGCCGCCTTGAGTGTGTGTGAGCCATGAGCTGGGAAGGGGGAATGCTCCTTGCAGCATGGTGAGTCAGGGCAGCCCTGGTGATGCCAGGAGCTGGGATTGAGGAAGGCTGGTTTGGCTGCTGAGAGCTGGCTTCTCTTTTGCACAGCACAGGGGTCTGAAACATTCCCCAAGCCGGTGTGGTCACTGTGGAAGCCTCGTGACAGCAGCCTGAGCTATCCCTGGCTAGGACCTGGTGAATGCAGGTGTGGTGTAACCTCCCTTTCCCTTTGTGCTATCACAGGGATATGTGTGTACACAGGGACATTCTCAAATGCAGCTTTGGAAATATGTCAGAGGGAGGAGAAATTCTCATAAAAACGCATTAGAAATCTCTGGGCTTTGAGAGCCAGTATTCCCCTTGGATGCTCCATTGAGCAGGTCCAGCAGCTGAAATCAAGTTCATGGGGAACACTCCAGCAGGGCTGCCCTGCTCCTTGCAGTGCATGTCCCACTGAGTGCAGCACTGTATCTGCAGTGCGTGCCCTTGGGAGTAACTTCTATACTTCTTTCTTGTTTTATTTCCTACTCAATTGATTGTTTAGGGGTCAAAATCGTGTCCTTGGGTATGGATGCCAGTAAACCGTCTGGGAAAAAGCTTACCCCACTCCCCTGGAGGGGCAACAACCTCTTGGTCATGGCAAAGAAAAGAAGCTTCCTCCAGAATGCATTGTTGTTTTATGTTGATTCCATGTATCCCATTGGCCCTTCCCCTTAGTTCTACTCCTGTGCCCTCATCTCATTCGTTCTGATGTTCTGCTCCACCCCTCACTATCCCTGTATAAACCCCTGCTCTCTCTGCCTGAGTGAGTTCTTGGGACCCGGACCCCTCTGTAGTAAGAGCTCAATAAAGACCCTCTGTGGAACCCCAGAGGAGGGCTCCATCCCTTCCTTCTGCATCGCTCGTGGCTGTGAGAGCGAGACGTGCCTGTGCACCCAGGATGTCTTTTAAAGCCACTTCTCTGGGAAGGTCAGGGCACTTGGCCACCTCTGCCCACTACAACCCTTGGGTGCAAGGCTGGACAGGCTTGGGCCCTTTCCATCCATGGGCTGGTACAGGTGCAGCTCAGGCCAGCACAGCTGGCTTTGTGCATGGGATGTTGTGCAGAATGCAGAATTACAGGTGTGTGACACTGACCCCTAAGCTCCGCAAGCATCATGCAGGTTTTTCCCACATGAATGTGTGACAGCGGGGACCCAAAGCTCAAGGATGCCAGGGAGAAGTACAGGCAGGGTGTCATCCCTCTGCATGCCTGACCTGAGGGACTTGGGAGCCTTTTCCTTGGCACAGCAGGTCTTTGTGAGCAAATCTGCTGCTGAGCTCCAGCATAGGAGAGTGCAAATGGCATTGGCAGTACAGAGATGTGCAGGAGATGGCTGGAAACCTGGCTGGATAGTTCTCACCTATCAAAGCCTGCCTCCTTTCCCTCTTGAGGTCCTGGAGGAGCAGAGCAGATTGCTCACAAACAGGGTGACACAAAAATCCTGTGACTCTTCTGAAAGAGTTGGACTGGATTGGGGAGCATCCAGGGTTGGTTTGAATGCAGAAAAGGGATGGACTTGGGAAAACAGACTTTCCTCTTCAGAAATCAACCCTCAGAGCCTGTGAAACAGCTCATCTGGCTGCTGGGGCTTTGGCAGGTCTGTCAGACCACGGGGCCTTAACAAAGGTCTTAACACTGCCACTGAGCCCTTGTGTGAGGATGAGGCATCGCTGTTATCCAGCAGAGTAAATTCCGGGGCAGGATGAGTACTCCACCTCCCTCGCCATGGGAGAGAGGTGGAGCTGGTAGCAGGCTCTGAAATTCCAGGCCTCAACATGAGGTGGTGCACAGCATCCACTCCTATCCCTGCTTTGCCGCTCCCTTCGCAGCAGGAGGGAGCCAGAGCAGAATGCCTTTGGGGAAAACTGGGGATAAAGGAGGTGCTAATGAGAACTGGAGAAATGAAATCATCAAAATGTATAAAAGAATCGAGAAGAAATTCTTCTGGGGGAATTCATCCATCCAGCCCTGCTCATCTCCACACTGCCTGCCTGCTCTTCAGAGGGAGTGGGAAGATGGATGCAGAGCTTAAAAGGATTTTTTTCCTCTCTGCTTTCCACTGGAAGAACAAATTTTCAAGGGGGAATCCTGCTTTATAACCTCGTGTTATTTATTCAGTCGGCATCCCAGGCACATGGCACAACTCAAGTGTTTCCATTCCTGTCTGTGCAATGAAGATGTGAGTGCAGACCAGCCTTGGGCAGGAAAATCACAATTCCCTGACTCCAAGCAACACACTCACAGCCATGTGATGCAGAAACTGAGGTGGTCCCTATTCAAAATGCACAGGTCCTAGAAGGGCTGCTGAGCACTTGCCACTCTGACAACGACACTCCTTTGTGGGCAGATGATCCCCCCACCCTGGACTACTACATCAGTGTGAGGAGGTCTACCCTCCTGCTGCCCTGCAGCTCATTAAAGTGCCATTTGAACCCTACCCCTTCTGTGTTTTGAGTACATGCACAGACACAACACCACAGTAATTGTAAATATTTGCCCAAGGTCACCTCTGCCACCTCTGCCGATTTAATGCAGGATCCCAGCTAATCCAGCATCCATCAGGCCTTGAGGGAGGCTGGCATCTGCAGTGATCCATGAGGAAAACTGTCTGAGGGACTTAAATATACTGTGTCTCTGAGCTATGATCTGGTGGGTCCCAGCCCACTGTGGGCCTTGGCATTGGGTCTGTTCAGGCAGCTGGAGCCGCAGCTGTGCACATCCGGCACAGCCCTTGGCTTGGGAGCCCCAGCAACAGCCAGATCCTGCAGAGCAGAGGAACCACAGGGGCTGATCTCCGTTGGGGCAGCCCAGCAGCTGCTCCAGCCCCACGAGCTGGTTCCCAGTGTGCAGAGGAGACACTGAGACTGATCTCTGCTGTGACACCCCTGAAGCTGCTCCCTGGCCCTGCTCATTTTGCAGTGAGGCTGGCACTGGAGCTGGGAGCTAGAGGGACATAGGCACACCATGGAGCTGGCCACCACTGCGCAGTGCCGCCATCTGGGCTTTGTGTCCCTGGCTGCTGTGGGAAGAAGGCTGAGGCTCTCAGAGATCAGGGCTGAGCTGCCACTGGTATCTGCACTCCAGCAAGTGCTGGGCAGTCAGGTTGTCGCCTAGAGTCCCTTGGTGGTGGGACTTTGTTGTGACCTCCAGCCATCTGTTCATTGTCACTGCTCTCAGTTCCCTGCAGCCTAATGTGCCATGTCTGGGGGCTGCATATCTCTGCTGTTGCCCAGCCAAGGGCTCCAGCTCTGCTCAGAGCCTGAACCCACCCCTGGCTACCTGCTGTGCGATACGGGTGGCTCTGAATTTGGAAAAGTGTCTTTAATTTCCTGCCTGTCCAAGGGTCAGAGGATGGGGCTCTGGTCAGGCTGTTCACTCACCTCACATTGCTCTGCACGGGTACATAGACAAAGGCTGGTCCCAGGACAGCTCTAGATTCTGTGATTTGGCCACAGCTGCCTGGGCTGTGCTTTCACTGCTAGAAAATCAGAGATGGGGCTTAATGCAAACAACATGGTGCATATTAACTCCCCTGTTGTCAGACCCTGCTGGAAGCAAGCATTTGTGATCTCTCTGCACAGTGAACCAGGTGAGAACCAGGCCAGCCATGGTGGTGGAGGCAGCCTTGGCTGCTCAGCAGCCTTGCATGTGTCCTGTCCCGCTGGAGAGCCACAGCAGGACAGCTGCCGTGTGCTCAGCGTCCACCCGCACCAACACGGTGCCTGTGTGTGTGTGCAGTGATGATGGCGCTCAGGGCACACAGGAGGCGCCTGCTGGTCCCGGCTCACTCCCAGCGCCTCCTCCAGCACCTGCCGGCAGCTTGCCCGGCCTCACCTTCAGATGCACCAGGAGCCTGGATGTATTTTTCCTCAGGTTTATTTTTAAAAGATGGCTCATTTTACACTCTGGGCAGCCTTCAAATATAAATAACCCGTGCCACATGTCTCCATATTATGAAGGAATAAATTACAGTTCTGGGTTCCCCCGTCATGTTTCCCTTTGATGTTATTGCTGTGGATACATATATATGTGCACTTTGCAGGTAACAATCCACCCAGAGCTGGTTTGCTGTATGGAGAACACTGGGTGGGATGTCCCTTTGTGATGCTGAACCAGGTGGTGAAAAACCCATTTAATTCATTTTTCGCTTTGAAAAAAATAAATCCGTTGAAAGACCCGCTGTCAAGGTACCAAGTCTCACCATAAACACATGGACACACAGTGCCATCCATCGCATGGGAACACACAGCTCCCCACATCTCACAGGGACACACACTGCCCCCCACCCCACAGAAGCACACGGTGTCCCCATCCCATAAAGACCCACAGTGCCTCTAAACCCACAGGAACACCGAGTGCCCCCCACCCCACGGGAACACTCTCTGTCCCCTGCCCCAAGGGAGCACACAGTGCCCCCAATCCCTCAGAGCATGTAGTATCCCCAGCCCACAGAACATGCCCTGCGCCGACCCCAGAGCGGCACGCAGTGTCCCCAGAGGGGTATGCAGTGTCCCCAGAGTGGAACGCAGTGTCCCCAGAGGGGGACGCAGTGTCCCCAGAGTGGAACGCAGTGTCCCCACGCCCCACGGTGCCGCCCAGGCCCGGGCGCGCTCCCGGCGCCGCTGCCGCGGCCTCACCTGCGGCGGGGCGGGGCCAAGAGGGAGGGGCGGGGCCGCGCGCTCTCTCTGGCCCCGCCCCGCCCGCCCCGCGCGCGCCGCCGCCGCCGCCGCCGTGTCCCCGCGCCTCCAAGATGCCCGGGCAGCGGCAGGGAGGCTCCCGCGGGCCGCCGGTACGTACCGGCGGCACCGGGGCGGGCGGGCGGGCGCACCGGGGCGGGCCGGGGGGGCTCCCGCGGGCCGCCGGTAGGTACCGGCATCGGGGCGGGAGGCGGCACCGAGTCGGGGAGGGGATGCCCCGACACACTGGTAGGTACCGGGGCGGGAGGAAACACCGAACCTGGCCGTCGGGGCACCGGCGCGGCCCTTCGGTTTGCAGCGAGTGCCGGGGCGGGGGACTGCCGCCCTTCCCGGGAGCCGTTGGCGGCTCCCCCCTCTCCCGATCGCCTCTCCCCGTTGCCGGGTGCGTCTGCCAGCCGGCTCCGTCACCTTCCGCCGCTTAGCGGGGAGACCCGCTTGGCCTGTCCCCGCTCGGGGCTCCCCGCGGCCTTCCCGTTCCCCCGGTTCGCTGAGGGCCGTCCTGCTGGGGAGCGGCGGTGCGTTACCGGCGGAGCGGATACGAACTGGCCGGCTCCCGGCTCCCCGCCCGCGGCTTTAGGGACCCCGTGCGCACCTCGTCGTGCCCCCGCCGTTCCCCCTCACCCCGGGTTTCACGGCGGAGACTGTCGTATCCCCTCTCGCTGCCCAGCCCCGTGCCAGCTCCCAGCGGTTTGTGGTGCCGGGTTGTCGTCGCCGCCGCAGAGCCGGTGCGGGGCCGGTGCTGCCCTGATCCTGCTGGGATCCCCCCCCACACCCCTTCTCCCAGCGGGGCTGGAATCTGATGAACTCCAGGGCCACGGAAGTTAATCGGTAGCGGGCTCCGTGATCGGTGCTTCGGAAGCCGCAGAGGAGAGACACGGGCACGTGTGGGAGGTCTGCCAGCGCTGCCCCCCCGGGCACCGGGGGTCGGGAGACGTTTCCGGGGTACTGCCCGCACTTTGGGGTGTCACTGCTGAGCTGGCAGCGGAGTGTGTTTGCTTGAGCCGAGGACCTGTGCAGCTGCTGGAAAACGTGCCCAAGTGTCACCTCGTTCTCGCGCTTTATTTTCCTGTTTTGCCTCAAAAACATCCCAACCACAGGTTTATTGCCCCTGTGTGCACAGCAGGCGAGGGCTGGAGCACAGCTGGCAAGGGCTGGAGTGCGGTGAAGGGCCGTTCTGCCCAGCGGTCTGCGGAGTTTCCGGCGAGGGCAGATGGCTCTGCTTGCTCCGTCATTCCCTCAAGTCCGGACACGCCGGCGTTAATGGCTCCTGCCCTTCCTGGCTGCCGCCCAGCTCTCCCCAGCCAGCCCGGAGGTTTCGGCTCGGCTTTTGTTGTCGGAAGGCGGCTTCAAGGAGACCGGCTCTGCCGGAGGAGCTGCCGCAGCCGGGTGGGAGCTGGCAGCGGTGCCTGGCGGAGCACAGGGCACTGTTGGCTCCCAGTTGCAGGGGGACATCATCGGGCAGTATCTGGCAAACCTGGGAGCTGCCACCGACCTGTCGGCCTGCCGGGGGGGCGTTGAGTGTGGGCTCGAGCTGCTCCCAGACCCTTCTGCAGTGCCCTTCCCTCCTGTACCCCGGCTGCAGCGGGCAGTGACCCTCAGTCTCTGCTGGAGGGGCTGTGCAGAGCTGCCTCCGCTCCCCCGGGTGGCATGGGCTCTGTGCTGAGGTTGTCTGTGCTGCATTTCACCGTCGAAGAGCAGACTCGAGGCTTGGCTGGTGCCCCTGACCAAGGGGTAGTAAAACAGGCCAGAGTACAGAGGGAGGGAAGGAGGGAGGCTGGCCCAGGCAGCAGTGCTGGAATACTCTCGCACTGAGGGGATGTTCCCTGAGGATGCTCCTGGGAAAAGACAGTAAGTGCAATAGCAACACAAGGAGGAAGGATGAATTGATGCCAATGACAGCAGCAGCTGTCTCGGTTCAGGCAGGTGGCTACAGAGCCCTGGATGTGCTGGCTGCTGCGATCCGAGCTGGGTCTGTGCCCTGTGCAGCCTTCCATGGCGGCTGGGAGGCCGTGCCTGTGCACAGCCCACGTCCTGCCTGGTTTGGAAGTGCTGCTTTGCAAAAGAGATGGAGCTGCAGTGGGTGATAAATCCCTGCCTTGCAAAGCATGCACTAGGTGAGCTGTGCTGGCCCCCGAGGTACAGGCACGGCTCAGGGGTATGTGTCAGTGTGTGTGCCAGTTTGTGAGCAGAGTGGGATTAGCCCTGGGACCATGTGAGATTGATAAATGACTTAGTTTTAAAGCCAGGATTATGTTGTCTCCTGCTCCATCCCCTCCACGGACAGATAGGTGTTTCCAAACCCAGGGGCCAGGTGCTGTGACTCCCCTGGACTTTCCGTGGGTTTCTGAACTGTCACTTGGGGCTTCTGTACTGGGGAGGGGCGCCTTAAGCCTTTTAGCTCCTGGGTCAACCCCTGGCTTTAGGGGGTTGTGCATCCCAAAGGCTGGTCACTGGAGAGACCAAGGCTGTTCCATCAGAGATGCTGGAATCAGAACTGTCTCTGCAGGCTGCACAGCTGGTTCATTAAAGGAAGCTGATGAGCAGTGTGATTATTTTGTTCCTCTGTAAGGAGTTGCCGCTGCCAATTAGAAACCCACCTTAGCCTGCTCAGAACCCCTCTGAGGCTGGTGCTCCCCACATTGGGGTGAGAGGGTCTGTGGCTGCTCCCCTGAGCTCCCTTCTGGAGGGGGACAAAGCCTTGGGGAGGCTGGAGCCTGTGTTGCTGCTTTCCCTTGTTTTTAGTGTTCTTTGCCTGGAAAGCGAGTGTGTGTTGCAGCCTAATGAGTGCCTGGCTGTGCCTGTCAGGCAGCCCTGGCAGCCCCTCTGACCAGCGAGCACCCTCGTGGGGATGCTGATGACCAGTCTCGGGCTGCTGCTTCCAATGCCATTGCTCGCTACTGTGGAGCCTGGGTCCCAGAAATGCCAGGGCAAGGAGGTCACCAGCAGGAGAATGGTGTGTCTGTGTGGCTCTGAAAGGCGCCTTGTGCTGTGCGAGGGCAGGGGGCTCCAGTGGCATGCAGGGAACGTCTCACCCCTGGGATCCTGGGCGCCTGCGTGTGTTCCTACACAGTGCTGGAAACATTGGGTTGAACCTTCGTGCCAGTGGCCCTGGACGTGCCTCTCGTCCTTGGGTGCAGGGAGGGGCACGGTGCTGAGCCCGGAGCTTGTGGCTGTATCATCCTTTGGAGAATGCAGGACAGAGCTAGGCATGCTGCAGCCCTGGCTTTTGGGGTGCCAGTGGTGGGGCCCTGCCAATGCTGGCAGGATGTGGGGGCTTCGTCTTCTGCGCTTTGCTGTCTTTGTCCCAGCCCCTGGCCCAGGGAGCATGGCCAGTGGCAGAACTGCCCTTTTTGTGCCTCTGGATGCACTGCACTTTCTCAGGAAACAGCCAGTTGGGCTTGCTAGCAGTCCATCACTCTGCCTTGCTCTGGCCCCCTGTCCTGGGGCCAGGTGCGTCCTGTGACCAGGATGGGGACACCCTTGCCCTTGTTTTCTGGGGCTACCAGCTCCCTGCTGTGGGGAAGGCAGCCCCCAGCCCCCAGTAATGCCTTTTAACACATCAAGGACAGGAGTGGGTTGCTGGCCCCCAGGCCTGCTCCAGCGACAAAAATCTGGGATGCTGTTGTGGGGGTCAGGCTGGACCACTTTTTATCTTCTTTTCTTGCAGTCTCAGCTCTGTCGTGCCAGTCAGCCTCCATGCAGCTCACTGATCCCCCTGTCACTGTGGGCTTGGCTTCCTCCCACAGCAAACAAACCTGAAGTGCCCTGGGTGCCAGGAGGGCAGGGGACGTTTCTCTCCTGGGGGAGTTCCCTGTGTTTCAGTGCTGCTGTCATCCCTGTCACAGAATCATAGAATAGGCTAAGTTGGAAGGGACCCATCAGGATCAGTAAGTCCAATTCCTGGCCCTGCACAGACACCCCAAGAATCTCATCATCTGCCTGAAAGTGCTGTCCAAGTGCTTTATGAGCTCTGACAGCCGTGGGGTCATCACCACTTCCCTGGGGGCGGGGGTTGTCCCAGTTTCAAGTCACCTGCTGGATGAAAAAACACTTCCTGATGTCCAGCTTAAATATCATGTCCCTGTCCCCCTTTCCCTCCCCCTAAATGATGTCCCTTTCTCCTATGTGTGTTTGCTCACAGGGGATGTAGGCTGTCCCAAATGCCCCCTGGTGCTACACCAGTGACTGCTCCCAGAGCCCAGGACTGGGGAGGGGACACTGCCCCACTGCAGGTGCCATCAGGTCCCCCATTGCCCAGGTGTGTGGGAAAGCCTGGTGTGTTCTGTGTCTGCTCCCACCTCAGCCAAGGCTGCCTTGCCAAGGTCCAGGAGCATTTTGGATTGTGCTGAATCTGGGGAGTCTCTTGAAGTGGAAAAGGCTTGTGGTGATTCTGATGGAAACTGTTTATTATTGAACGGGAGGCTGCCTGGGAGGCCCCAGTGAGAGGCTGCTGCTGCAGGAGCCCAACGCTGCCGCCAGGTCTTCCCAACTGGGTGGTGGCATCTAGTTTGCTTCCTTTTGGGCATTTCCCGTGGGATTTCCACCCTTGGACAGGAAAAGGGTGTGGGTGGGATCTGGCTGGAATGGAATCTCAGCTAGAGCAGCCTGTGAATGAATGGGGATGCTGCTGCCACTGTGTGGGTTAAACAACTTCCGAGTTTTTTACTCTCAGTAGAGTGAAGGGAAATGGGGGAGAGGGAGAGGAGGGGAGAGTTGTGGGGGGTTTTTGTTTGTTTGGAGGAGTTGGAGTTTTTGATTTTTCTGGGATTTTTTTACAGATGTTGCAGTTGGATGCTATAAGCTCTCAGGTCTCAAAACTGTATTTTATAGATCTCACTATCTGGTGACTGCTAGAGAAGGAAAACCCACACCCACAGGCTTGTGAAAAGCCAATGTGAGAAATAACAAGGAAACTTGCTGCATCACTGAGACTGAGGGCAGATCCAAGGGACTCGTGCTGCATCCATGCAGGAACACACACAGCTGGTCTGTGTGCCAGCTGTGTCAGGGATCCCCCAGCTTCACACACTTTCTGTGGGATTCCAAATGAAAGGGCTCCTTGCCTTTGCAGAATGTCATTATTGTGTTTATAACTGAGATTTGTGTCTCAGAGAGAAATAAATTGCTCAGTCTATTTCTCGTTTTGCAGATGCAGGAAATCAACTACTACACAAACCCAATTTTGAATTGGTTGACTGAAGGGGGAAAATTGCATTCAGGCAGGAGGCAGAGGCCTGGCTGGAGTGGGGTTCTGTGGGGGCATAGGGGAGGTGACAATGTGCCAGCTGTCACAGGTGGAGCCTGCAGCATCCTCTGACACCACAGCAGCAATATTGAGGAATAAATTAGCTTCCTTTTTCAAAGAGACACAGAGCAGCTTAAATGC
Organism: Molothrus ater; assembly: GCF_012460135.2. Taxonomy (NCBI): domain Eukaryota; kingdom Metazoa; phylum Chordata; class Aves; order Passeriformes; family Icteridae; genus Molothrus; species Molothrus ater. Next base: position 410,024 of record NC_050491.2, read on the forward strand.
ATTTTGTGGATGATCCTCAAAGAACCCCACAAACCTGGTTGTATAACAGGACTGAATGCAGCGAGGCAGGGAAGGGTGGTCTCAAGGATGGTCAATAACCCAGAGCAGGGGTGGGCTGGGGCAGTAGCACTGGCCTTTGAGCTCAGGGCATGGGGCTGTGAGCAGCTGCTCTCGTTCACTGCCCCCTGGGCCTCCTGGCAGGAGGAATGGGCGGGGGTTTTGAACTGCTTGGTGACCTGGCTCAACATTTCTCTAAGGAGGCTGGGGTTTTGACTGGATGCTGTACAGGCTCAGGCTGCCACCCGCACTGTTGTGCTGATGCTGGGATCCAGCGTGACACTGTGGTGCTGGCACTGCTGGCTGTTGTGCTGCTCAGTGCTCCAGCACCTGGATGAGGCAGACCACAGGCCTGCCAGACTGAATATACATCTATACACATAACACTATTAATTTTTTAAGGTGGAATTTTTTAAAACTCTTTTGCTCCTGTTAGTACTTTCCCAAGCCTCTGGCCACCATTGTGGTCAGTCCTGGAGTGACCCTGCAGAGTGCTGTGCTCCCTCCAGCACTGCAGGAATTTGTGTCCACTTGTCATTCCTCAGCAGGTGTGTGCTTTGCCTGTCTGTGGAGCCGCAGTTGTTTCCCATGGGGAATCAGGAGTGTCAGGTGCTCTTGGAGGCACCTTGGTGTGTCAAACCCCCAGGGAGGCTCTGGAATCATCTGTGATCATGACAGATGCAAAATTTGGGACGTTTTGGGCTCCTTTCAGATCATTAAAGAACTTATCAGTGTGTGAGAGCAGGTATTGTCTGTGCCCTGCCTCTTTTCGCCAGCCAGAAGCCTCTGCCTCCCTCTGGCAGCCCACAGGGAGGGAGCAGGGATGGCAGGAGGAAATTACCTTTGTAGTTACCTGCTTCATGTCCTGAATTGCAGCTGAGCAGAGCTGAAAGGGATGGCAGGCAGATCCAGAGCTCCCAAAATTACCTTGGCTGCCCCTCAGAGCAGGGAAGGGAACTTTGGAGAGATGCGGTGTGGTGGAGGCAAGCTGGCTGGGAACAGGGGTGATGGAGGCAACCAGCATGGTCCAAGTTCTCCACCCAACTGGGTGGGGATGGTGGACTTGTTTAGTGTGCTCTGGGATGCAGCCTGTGCTGGGTTCAGGGCTGTTCCCTGGTCCATTGCCACAGGCTGATCCATGGGGTGAGCTGCATGGTTCTCCCCTCGCTCTGTGAGCTCCGTGCCTGCCTTCAGCAGTTAGTCCCCATGCTGGCATGAGCCATGGAATTCACGTCCTGCAGTGGCACGGCTGTGCTGGTGCCCTTGGCTCAGGAAACCGCTCCTGCGTGGCTGGGGGAGTGAGCCTGGGGCTGGTCCCAGAGGATGCAGTGGTATTGCTGGTGGAGCATCCTTTGATGTGCTTCATAAAGTGCGAATGACAGCACTGTGGGTGTCGATGACATTCACAGCAGACCATGGGACATGGGGACAGCCAATGGCTCTGCCATACCTGTCCGTTCTGTGTGCTGGAGCCTCCTCCTCCTCCTCTCTAGAGATCCAGCCCCTTGACAGAGGATATTGCAGGGGGAAGCTGAGCCAAGGGGAATTGGTGTTTTTTTGTTTATAAATGTATTTTATTTTGAGATGATGGGCAAAAGTGCTCTTGTGCAGCAGTGGAGAGGTCTCCCCAAAGAGATGCTAATGGCTTTGAGTCACCTCAGGGCGTGGGAGCATTTTGTCTTGAAAGGCTTTAAATGACCTGTGTAATGCGCTGGAAAAGTGTCCAGGGAGCGCTGGGTCGCTCTGTCATTCCGCAGCACCAGGAGGGGGATTAGGAAATGCGGCTGGTCTGTGGAGCACTCCCAAGGGACTGGGGTAGGAAAAAGGATTAAAAATTGCTGTAGTTTGAAAACAAGCCCTAGTTGGGCCTTCGCTGTGATGGAGAGGAGCTAACTGTGAAGAGCAGATCTCCGGCTGGCTGTGGAGGGAGGCGTGGGGGCCCGTGGGTCCCTTCCCGCAGCGATGGGAGCTCTCCCTGCGCTTTGCTCGTGGCTGACCCGAGCAGCGCTGGTATTGCTGGCTGTGCCCTGCTGCGAGCTCCATCTCCAGACCTCCTCTGCTGGGACCCTCCGTGCATGGGCCCAGCTTGAGCCAGGCTGGCTCTGGGAGAAACGTGTCTCCAAGACTTGTGCTCGTGTGCCTGGAAGCCTGGAATGGTGAAGCCCCTTTAGAAAGAGGCAGCTTTCCTCCTTTTAAATCATTAATCTCTTTTAGGTGGCCCGGGAGCCCAGTTATGCCAGTCTGAGTGCCTCTTCCTGGGCATTGCAGGGTGGGAAGGGGGTGCAGAGGGAAGGAGGAGAGTGGACAAATATCTGCTACCTGCTTTGTTTCTGCACTGGGCATTAGCACTAATTATCCCCCCATTGTCTCCAGTTCCTGCAGGAAGTGTTGTTTATCCTTTCAGCCTCCCAGGAATGCAGCCCAAGGAGCTGTGCGGATATATTTAACCTTGTGCAGAGCAGCACAATGGCCCTTGGATTTCCCGGCCCCGTGGTATCTCGGGGAAGTGGAGCTGATCTGTCGCTTTGGGGCGGGGAAGTTGGAGAGGGCGCTGGGTTGGGACCGCGACCAGGCTCCGGGCTGGCTGCACAGCCTCCATGCAGTGAGGCCGGGATCTGCCAGGGGGTCGGAACTGCTGCTTTTGCGGCTGCACTGAGCAGCAAAATGGGGCTGAGCCGATGCCATCGGCAGCGTGTGTCCCATGGGCTGGGGGCTGGTGTGGTGCCGGGGTTACGTGTGCTCCTCAGAGCTCCATCAGCACACTCGGCAGCCCTGGGCCAGCAGGGTCGTGACAGAGCCTTTGGTTCAGACAGCAGCTCCCATCCCCTCTGGAGCCCTTCTGGCTCCCTTGGCCCCACTCAGTTTTCTCCCTTCCCAGCATGAGTCAGGTGGTGCAGAGGGGCAATGCCCAGAACAGGTTGGGGGTACCATGGTGGGATACCCCTCTTGGGCTCTGTACCTTTGCTGGGTTGAGACTGTGCTGCGCAGGGGCAACCCCCCTTTCTTTGATTGAGGATCTGTTGTTATTCTACCCCCCTGAAAACATCCCTGTAGCAGAGCTTTGAGTTTTGCACAGCAGGAGGGGTCCTGGGGAGCACTGGTGCGGGGCCAGCTCCTTTGCTGGGGTGCACTGGCCCCTCACTGTGGTCACGCTCCTGTGACAGCAGCACTGCTACCTTCCCAGGTCTGGGTCTGTGTTTCCTGGCTGTTTCCCATGGTGGGCTTTGCCACGAGCTCAGCCTTGCCTTCACTCTGGTCATGTCTCTGCACCTCTTTGAACTCCACTCCTCTGTGGGTGAGTTGTGCCAGTGTCCTGCGCTTGGTGTCCTCTAGGAAGCACTAGAGTGGGGATAACCCTGGTGTGCCTCGTGGGGTGCAGACCCTGAAGGATGCTGGTCCCCTAGTACAGCACTGGGACTGTGAGCACAGGAGCTGGCTGCTGCTGCTCCAGCCTCTGGAGAGACCAAGGGGTTTGCCTTGCAGTGCCCTCCTCCTCGGCAAGGCAGACCTCTGTGCCGAGCCTGTATGATCTCTGCAGCGTCCATGACTTGCCATGGCTTGCTCTGGAGCCCAAAGGTTATTCCAGAGCACCAGCTGCCACTGCAGCTATGCCCTCCCTCATCTTTGTTGGCCTGGGGGCTGGTGGCTGTGGTAGGGACGAGGCTGGGCTGGAGCTGCATTGCAGGCGGTGGCTGAGGAAGAGGGGAAGGATGCAGAGCCACAGGGTGCGCCTGGAGAAAGGCTCAGATCAAAAGGCTGCTGCCATGTGTGCTCTGGCAGGAGCCAGCTGGGAGCGGGGCTGTTTTCAGGAGCTGCTGGGTCTGCTTGCCGGCTGTACAGCATCAGCTGGAGAGGCTGGCAGAGCAGGGTGGCAGGAGAGCACAGAGCTGCAGGAGAGGTAAGGGAGGGGAGGGGGTGGTGAGACCTGGAACAGTGGAGTTCTGTGGCAGAAGGGGAGGGACAATTTGCAGGGAGGGGGGGTGGCAGGGCTACCAGGGCTGTGTGAATGCTGGACGTGCCACTTTGGTGGCATGCCTGGTCACCAGCTGCTTTTCTCAAGGGCCAGACTGGAAGGGGGTCACTCCCTTCTGCAATGGCCTGGTGGGTCTGCTCCTGCTAAAGCCACGTGCCTGCAGCTGTCCCTGACAGTGCCACAGCCCCCTCCCAGCCCTCAGAGTCACTGTGACCCCCCCCAGCTTCAGCCCCTGAGCTGTGGGGGCAGCTGCTGGCAGAGAGGTAGGGACTGTGGGTTTCATTGCAGTGGGGGTGGATGAACGGATGGACAGACATATGCAGCGTGTGGGAAGGAGGGTTGCTGTGGTCTGCGACCTGCCAGAGCCTGAGACTGGCTGCTGCAGCCCCAGGTTTCACAGATTAGGGAGGCAAGTGCTGGGGACCTTGGGGAGCTGCTGTCTTCCCCAGGAATTGGAAGCAGCTGTGCTGTGCTCCGGGGATCTGCCACAGTGGAGGGACTGGAGAGGTGCCCTGAGCCTTTTGTGTCTTGTCAACCCCCAGGCCACTGATGAAGATGGCAGGGGAAGGTTCCCACATGGTGTCAGTGGCAATTGCCCCATAATGTCCTGGAGAACAGTGTGTGCCATTGCTGCCTGGGGTGTCTTCAAACCCCTCCAGCTGATGAGGAATCCACATGGCAGGATTCCTGCTGTATGGCTGCAGGAGCCAGGGAGCAAACTACAGGGAATCCCTTCCTGATCCAACCTGCAGCTCAAGGGCTCCAAAATGCTGCATCCCCTGGGAGCCCTTTGTGGACACATGCTGTGCTGAGGTCCTGTGGGAGCACTCCAGGAGCTGTCACCTTCCTGGGCGCTATTTGTCAAAAAGAGGCAAACTTTTCCCTTGTACCAGGATATCACTAGAGATCAAACAAAGGATCTTTTCTTGGTGCTTGCCTCTCTGACATAATGGAGGTGAATGAGGTGGAGACCTTGTAGGCTTTAGCTGGAGCATCCTTGTCCCGTGCAGAAAACCCAAGACAGCCCTTCCCAACCTTGGAGCCTGACAGGAGACATTCAGGAGTAAAGGGATTTTGTGATGGAGCAAAATGGTCTCATCCCATCAGTGAAGGCAGTGATGAAGGTGAACTTCCCAGAGGGAATAAGGTGCAGTGCAAATGGAGGAGTTAAAGAGCACAAATGGCCAGTGCCTGCTGGGCTCTGGTGGCTCTTCTGGAGGGTTTAAGAATGAAGCAACTGAACTGCCAGCACACAGGGGTCTCTCATTGAAGTGAACTGCTGCACAGGAACCCAGCCTCCTGGCTCTGTCCTTCATTTAAGAGATGCAGGAAGAGCAGTGGAAATTATGTGGAGCAACCTTGCTTTAGCACTAAGCAAATTGGCTTGGAAAATAATTAAAGCTGGTATGGAAATGCTGTTTCAGTTTGATGGATTAGGGACAGCAACACAGCTTTTATAGGGGGAATCCAGTTTAACTGCAGCAGGTGATGTTCTTTTTCTAGTATGGCAGTAAAGTGATTGGGGAGGGCAGCTGGGAGACAGATCATTGGGATTTTCAGAAAGCCTCAGACAAATCTGTGGAGTTATTACAGTGGGAGTGGTGGGAGGAAAGGCCAAGTTCTGTTTGATGTGTTCAGGTGTTCTGGGAGGGAGGAGTAGAGGTGATGATGTGGCCAAGGGATGCTCTGTGCTGGCTGCAGCTTTGAGCTTCAAATTTGGTGTTAAATATGCACAGCTGATGGAAATAAAGCACAGAAGGAATAAGTAACGGTGGATGTGAATTGGCTGGAGGAGCCTGGAGGCCTTCCCTCTCCCTGGGGTGCCTTCCTTAGGTCAGAAGCTGTTGCTGATTACACAGCTGGGGCTGTGTTCCTCCTAGGACCCTGTTTCTCCTGGAACAGGCCCATCCCAAGGGCAGATTCAGGCAAGTTGGTTGGGAAGGCTTGAGCTGGCAGGAGCACAGGGTCATTGACAGAGCTGGGGAAATGAAGGGGGGACCTCTTCCCCCTGAGCTGCAGAATAGGTCCCTGCTGCCGTGGGGGCTGCGCCGGGCTCCTCAGGAGTGAGATGAACGAGATGTGGCTGCTGCACGGGCTGTTCTGTCCTCCCCTCAACACTGATCCGGTTTTGAACTAATTTTCCCAAGGACAACAAAAAGGATGGAGACAACTGCTGCCCAGATTTTGTATCCTGCTGTCACTGTGCCAATTAAGGAAAGGGTTGCCATATTTTATTACTTTCTTCGTTAATGCACGGGTGGAGCAGCATAGCTCTTCTAAAGCCTCATTCTTGGAAGGAGCTGAGCAATCTCGGCTGGAGCTTTTTTGAGGGGGAAGAGAAGTTAAAAAAAAAAAAGAGGGATAAAAAGGGGAAGGGGAAATAAATAATCATATTTGGTGTGGAAAATACCAACCTGCAGAATTAACATTTGTCTGAACACATCTGGATATCCTGGTGTGGGACTCTGAAGGCTGGCCAAATTCTGCCTTGGGTTGATGCTGGGGGAGACCAGAGGGAATTTTATGTGGACTTGGAAAACATGGGTAAAAATGGGGCCTGGATGCTGCTCAAGGGGAAAGCATGAATTTTGGGTTGGGTGCCTGTGGCCTCAGGTGATGTACACCAGGATGTCTCCCTCCCAGGTATGGATGGGGTGATGTGGGCAGCATCTCTCCTTCAATATCTCTCCTTCCTTCTTCCCTTGGTGCCAAACCTCTGCATCTCTCCTGGCAAACCCGTGAGCTTGAGGCAGTGATGAAGAGCTTTGATAGTGTGAAAATAATTATCTGGGAGAAGAGATGGGGGAACCCTTGTATCTAGGAACCCTTGGTGTAACTTGCCAAGGGTGACCCATGTACCCTCACCCTGCTGCTCCAGGCTGGCACACAGTGTTTGGAGACCATCTGGGCTGGAAGTAAAAGCAACAGTCACTGTGTCCCAGAGGATCTGGCACTGGCTCTGCACTGGGCCTGCATCATCCTCAGCTCTGCCCCCCTGGGGTTTGCTGCCCTTCCCCATCTTTTCTGTTAGTCATTGATTTCCCACCCCCTCCCCCTTTTCCCTTAGTTTTGGGCAAAGCTCAGATCAACACAGAAAAATGTTTGGTTGGATGTCACATGCTGTTAACTTGCTGCTGCTGCACAGTGTCATTACAGGCCAGCATGGACAGGGCCACTGACTCTTGGGCACAAAGGACACGGGGCTGTCTATAAACAGTGGTAGTATTTTATAACTTTTATATTTAGGGAGTTAATGACTCTAAAGAAAACGCATTTTAATCTAATCAGCTATTCCATGGGCTGTGTCAGTCCTGGACATCAAAGAGAACATCAAAGTGAGAGGCATGAAAGGCTCTGATGGCAGCATGGCTGCTTTGCCAGGTGTAGCATCTTGGAGCAGGGCTCCACTTCCTCCTCTGAGGGGGCTCCTCCAGCAGGGCTCCTGCAGCTCCAGACAGGCTCCTGTCCCTGCTGCTGTACTGCCTTTGAGCAGGCTCCTGTGCCTCCTCCACTCCTCCGAGAGGGCTCCAGCTTCTGTCCCAGCCTGAGGCTCCTCTTGGGTATGTCACAGGTCTTGTCCCAGGAAGGAAAACAAGATTAATGTACAAATGTCCCTCAGTAACAAAACCAAAGGCTGTTTAAACTTTCTGCATTGTTTTCCCTTGGATAGCAATGGAGCTGCGTGTGAAGCCTGAAGTTGGATATGGGAGATGCTGCTCCGTGGGACATCTGGCTCTAGCAAGGTGTTGGGGAGCCTTTCACGTCAATCCTGATTTTTAAATTCTTTTCCCAGTCTTAGGCTATGAAACAAATCCTGTTCTTGTCCTTTCTTTTTTTTTCATCTTTGTGTTTGCTGACCGGGGAGAACCCGTGAGTGATGGGAGGCAGGAGAGGCTGTGCCCCCAGCTGGGCTGGCACAGGGATTCTTGGTCTGGGGCTCTTGGTGCCAGGCTGCAGCTCTGGCACAGGGAGAGGCTGGCGTGGGAGGTGCCTGGAGCACTGGGGGTGTATTGGGACCCCTCATCCTGCCAGGCCTGCAGCATGGGGAGCCCACTGGATCCAGGGCAGCCCAAGCAGCCAGCAGGCTCAGGGCCAGGAGCAGTTTCCTCCCCGCTGCTTTCCCATGGCTGTGGCAGCTCCGAGGCTTCAGAAACCCTCCGTGGGCTGTGCAGAGGAAGCTGCTGGGAGCCCTCACTCTCCTCTGCTTGTTTGGATCCAGCGATCCACTTTCTCCACTGTCTCTCTTGGGGAAAGAAAAATAATTTTAAATGTGTGTATGTGTTTGCAAGGCTGCATTTGGCCAGCAAGAGCTGCTTCAGCATGAACGTATGAAAATATCCAAGGGATTTATTTTATAAGCCCCTTGAGCTGGTGCAGGGAAGAGCTCAGGATTTCCTCCAGGCACTTGCACATCCTATTTCAGACAATAGGGAAGACATGGTGCAGTGGGGTGGGGGTGATGGAACAGATATGTTCAGTGGGATGGGGATGGGCATGGCCCAGTGTGGCACCTGTGCAATTTGCCATTTGCAGGTGCTAGCAGCAGCCTGGGGCTTCGAGCAGCTAGACCCTCTCCTGCTGCTGGGTTATCCCCCTAGGCTTTGGTTACAGCCCTTTTTCATAGAATCCCAGGCTGGTTTGGGTTGGAAGGACCTTAAAGCTCGTCCAATTCCAATCCCTTGCCATGGGCAGGTACACCTTCCACTATGTCAGGTTGCTTCAAGCTCCCTCCAGCTTGGCCTAGAACACTTCCAGGGATCTAGGGACAGCCACAGCTTCTCTGGGCAACCTGTGCCAGGGCCTCCCCACCCTCACAGGGAAGGGTTTTCCATCTTATCCCCAAGCAGAGCCTGTGCACCACACCAGGATGTTCCAGGGGTGAAAACAAAGCTAGGCTGGAAGCAACCATGTTGCTTCCCACAGGGTCAGTTCCTGCAGTGCCAGGGTGAGGGGTCCCTGTGGCTGTGACTGAACAGGGCTCTCCTTACATCCACAATGAGGGACACCACAGTGGGCATCACTTGGAGCCTGTCTTGCTCTGGCTGAGGAAACCAGGAGGTACCACTTGTGCACTGGATGGTGGGTGAGAAAGGAGCGGCTGGATCTGGTTCCATGTCACTGCATGACTGTTTGGGAACATGCTGGGATGCTGGCAGAGGCTGGGTAGCACTTGGGATGCAGCTCCTGGTGCTCTGCAAACCAGAGTTGGGAGCAGCAGGTTGAGTTGCCTGCTGGGAGCTGTTTTCCAGCCTCGTGCAAGGGAAGGGAGCTAAAAATACAGCTTGTTTGCCTCCAGCTGGAGTTGATTTAGGTATCCCTGGCTGTTGTGGAGTGCAGCAGAGGACAGCCAGTAGTGGAACTTTGCCAAGTATAATTTCACTGCTATGCCCTCCCCACCCTGCTCCAAAAAGCAATGGCCAGGAAAAGCAGGGAGCAGGATGGGATGTTAAGAGCTCCCAACCTGCTCTGCTCAGAGTTTCCACGACATGATTTGCCTTTTCTCCTTCACGAGAAGCAGGCCTGGAGCTGCTGGAGGGGATAAGAGGTTTTTCTGTGCCATGCAGAGCAGCATGGAACGCCAGCACGGCCACACCCTGGTCTTGGCAGCACACACCAACACAGACATGAAATCATGTGGTTTCTCCTGATTTTGTCTCCAGCCTTGTCGTCCAGGTCCTGCCCTGGCTGGGCTGGAAGGTGTGAGAGGAGCTGCTTCTCCTCCTCTCCCATCCCCTCCATGTGGCTCCTGTCCCACTGCAACTCCAGGCTCTGCTCCATGTGGGATGAGACAGCTCCAGCCTGTGCTTGCAGGGGCCTGGCAGGGCTGGAGTTGACAGCATCAGAATGCAAAGGGTGTCAAGGTATTGCATGGGTGATGTGTCCAACCCCCCACGCACCTGCTGCTGGAGGACTGGAGCAGCCCAGGAGTGCAGCTGTAGCCTCACATCTCTGCTCTCCTTCCTTGCAGGTTCCTGACAACCTTCCCTGGTTTTTGATGCTGAATCAGGATTGTGTTAACTAAAGATGGAAACACTGGAGTCAGAATTGACCTGCCCAATCTGTCTGGAGTTATTCGAGGACCCCCTCCTGCTGCCCTGTGCCCACAGCCTCTGCTTCAGCTGTGCCCACCGCATCCTGGTGTCCAGCTGCTCCTCCAGCGAGTCCATCGAGCCCATCACCGCCTTCCAGTGCCCGACCTGCCGCTATGTCATCTCCCTCAACCACCGGGGCCTGGAGGGCCTCAAGAGGAATGTGACCCTGCAGAACATCATCGATCGCTTCCAGAAGGCGTCCCTGAGCGGCCCCAACTCCCCCAGCGAGAGCCGCCGCGAGAGGACCTATCGCAACAGCCCTACCATGTCCGTGGCCGGCGAGAGGATCGCCTGCCAGTTCTGCGAGCAGGATCCGCCCCGCGACGCCGTCAAGACCTGCATCACCTGCGAGGTGTCCTACTGCGACCGCTGCCTGCGCGCCACCCACCCCAACAAGAAGCCCTTCACCAGCCACCGGCTGGTGGAGCCCGTGCCTGACACGCACTTCCGTGGACTGACGTGCCTGGAGCACGAGAACGAGAAGGTGAACATGTACTGTGTCGCTGATGACCAGCTCATCTGTGCCTTATGTAAACTGGTGGGCCGCCACCGGGACCACCAAGTGGCATCGCTCAGCGATCGCTTCGAGAAGCTGAAGGTAAGGATGCAGGATTCCTCCAGAGTGCTCTGAAGCTGTCTGTGTGGGAGCGGAGGTTGCGGTGAATGTGATGTGAACCTGCGTGGATGATATTTGACCTATATGAAGTTTGAATTCCCTCTCCACCCCCTGTGCATTCTGAATAAGCCTGCAAAACACTTTTCACTCCTTTTTTTTAATGAAAAAAAAATTACAGCAAGTCCCATCTGAGGTCATGCTGGTGAGGCGTGACTGTGGCAGCAGTCATGTTCCCATTAGAACCCTGTTCATGTCTTTCTCAGCTGCTGCTTCCTCTGGCCTTTCTCCCTTCATGTTCCAGGCTCATTCTGCCCCAAAAGTGCTTTTCTGGGATCTTTGACCTGTTCATGTTCAGAACAAAACCACTCTCTCTGCTCTCGTGTATTTTGAGGGCAGAAGGAATACTTCAATGCTCCAGCAAAAACACAGAACACTTGGGGTTTTTTTTTGTGCAGACCAGATTATTTTTTCCTCCTTGTTTTTAAACAAACTGGTGCCTGGAAAGAAATCTTCCTAGATGTCCAGTTTCTTGGGCTGGTTTCCTATCTCCCCATCTCCAGACTCTCCTGAACTTGCTGCAAGGTGCCCAGTGCTGTGACTTAACATCCCTGATGCCATGAGGAATGGCATGGGATGTCCTGGGTGTTTCTTCTTCATATTCCAGCCACCAGGATTGGCTTTGGGCTAGTCCTGCCAAATAGGGCTTGGGGAGCTTGCTTTGCCTGCCTGTCTCCCATCTCATCATCCTCACCTAAGCTTCCCCGGTGTGCAGAGCTGCGCCAGCAGCCGTGTCCGTAGTCCAGGACATTCTTTTTCCATGAGGAAACGTCTCAATTAGCAAATTGGAAACCTTCAAAAGCAGTGACCATGTATGTTTTCATGCAATAAAACCTGGGCAGAGAAATTAAAAACCTGGAATATTCCTCCCTGATCCAGCCTGTGCCAGCCAGGCAAATCCTTTTGAGGAAGCCTAGCAGGTTGCCAGAACACTTTTCCCTTTTAAATAAGTCTTAAGTGATTCTGGCCATGGATGGAAGCTCTCTTCTGCTGAAAGCATTCTTTCTGTGCTGTTCATCCTGCCCAGCTCCTCAGTCTCTGCAGGGCTGGAGCTGCTGGGGGAGCAGGGCTGAGGGTGGCCGCAGCTGCCTGGAGAGGACCTCAATGTGTGTCCTTCTTCTGGTTCATCCTCCAGCACATCTCTGCCTCTGGCTGTGCCATGGTGGGGCTGGTTTTGGCTGTCTCTTTTCCTGATACTCTTCCTCCACTGCAGAAATTGCTCAGGATTGATGCCTGGGCTTCACCAACAGAGCCAGTATTTGTTTTGGCATCTTGTGCCATCTCCTTACATGGCCTCAGTCCAAGCTCCGACCACTGTGTGCTCCTTGGCAGCAGTGAAAATCCTTGCAAGTACCTGAAATACTTGAAATCCTTAAATGTGTGCTGATAGGATGCTGCGGCCTGGGAATCTGTGGCCAGTGGAGCAGCTGCTGCCTCCCTGGGTCTGCCCCATGTCCCTGCCCACGGTGGGGCTCTGCCCCTCTGTCCCCTCCTCAGGACGTCGCTGCTGAGCTCGGTGGCTGCTCCCAGAGCTCTGCAGTGTTCTCAGGCAGCCAGCAGTGAGCAGATGCACTTAATCCCTGGCTTTGATCCCGCATCCTGAGTGAGCTGGGAACGCCTTTCAAGTTAGATTTTTTTGATGAAAAATTGGGTTTTTGAAGTGAGTAACTTCCTGTTGTCAGAAGGGCTGTGCTTTCCACAGATATCTTTGGTGGGGAATTTTTTTTGTCTCTTTAGAAGAGCTGAGTGCCTGAAACTGGACTAGTGTGTGTAAATGAGAAACCTTCTCCCAGTGCTCCCCTTTCTTCCAAGCTGGTTTTACATGTAAAGTCTCCAGCATATGCCAGCAGCCTGACTTCCCTGTGGATGCTCTGATGATCCATCCATACTGTGTTATACACCTCCAGATGTTTTAGGAACCATCTTTAATCCCTTTAATGCATGTGATGGGGTTTTTTTGTGCATCTTCAATTCCATTTGTTAATGTTGTAAATTACAATTCCAGCCAGTGTGAGCAGTTTTCTGGATTTAAGCAGGGACCATGGGGATGCCAGGCAGGATGGGGCAGAGGATGGAGTGCTGAATCATGTCCAGGAGCTTTCTGAAGCTGGGGTGCCAGGGATGGATGCGGTGTCATTTTCTTTACCTGGGAAGGTTCATGTCAAGGGTTATCAGCTGCAGATACCATTCCATGGTTCTCTGATTGCCCAGTGCTGAGGCAGCACCAACACCGCCGCTGTGTGAGCATGGCTGGGAGCATCTATCAGGATGGTGCTGCTGGTTTTCCCTCTCTGTGGGTGTGGGATGGGTCGAGATGCTGAGCACTGGCTGGAAGTCGACATTAAAGACGAAATTAAAACTGTGTGTAGATTAAGAGCAAAACTAATGGCCTGACCTAGATACAGCGAGTGCCCAGGACAGCAGTGCATTATCTGCTGAGTGAAATCTCAGCCAATTATAAATTCAGATTGCTAGAAATTTGTAATTGGCATCCTCTCTGCAGTGCCTGCCTGAGTCCTGCCTGTGCTGCTGCCATGCCGAGGCTGGGGCAGAGCTACACTGGAGGATACAGCAAGAGCAGCTCTGTGTGCAGAGCTCCAGCTGGCTCCCCCATCCACGATTTCTGGTGGAAGGAGTATTTGAAGAAAGGATTTTGCCTTAATTACTGGCCTCTGTCGGTGGCTTTTCTGTGAGCTCTTCTCCCTTTAAAGAGCCAGAGAAGGGCCAGCTCTGAGGAGGCTTTTCCTTTGCTGGTGCTGTGTCTTCTGTAGATTGACAGGCTGGAAATATGCAAAAGAAAGAGAAGTGTGGTGTTTTGTAACACATCTGCTCTCTGCTGGAGAAAGAGCCATGAGCCAGGTGGAAAACCCATCCTCTGTTACCTGTCAGAGCAGCACTGCCTCCCGTGGGGCTGTGGGAGTGAGACCGGGATTAACAAAGCCTCCCTGTGCTGACAAATTGTGCAGAGAGCTGGTAGTGATTCCAAGGCTTTTAGGAGAGTGGTAGGGTAGAAAATTGAGGAAAACCCTCCATCACACTTCCCCATGGGACTTGTTCACCTGGGAGCTGCGAGTGTGTTCCCACTAGTGCAGGGTGAGTCACAGATTGCTGCTTGATTTATAATTTACTGCACTGCCATGGTGCTCAGAGGAATTTTGGTGTGTATATCTCTTATTTCTTCACACCAAGAAGAGTCAGCTGAGGACAAGGGCTGCAGTTGTGACTGCTGAGACTCCCACAGAACAGATGGGGGCAGTTCCCAGCAGGAATAGAGTTCTGGTGGTGTCGGAGCTGTTGGCACCTGAGCCCTGAACCAGGGATGCTTTGGCTGCTTTATTTCCAGAAGGGGAGAGAAGGGGATGCAGCCCCAGCCAAGGCTCACTCCAAGTCAGTGGTGCTGGAGGCTGGAACCCCCCACTGCTGTGGGGACCTGAGGAGGGAACCCGTGTCCCCTCAGGTGCCACAGCCTCAGCTGTGTGGGCCTTTGGGCCCCCCAGCTCAGCCATGAGCTTCTCAACAGCTCTGGGTGTTTTTAGTGTTATCTCAGAGCCACGCTGTTATCTAGTGACCTCCCTGAGCAGGGGCACCTGTGCCACACACCAGGGTCCCACCACAGGGTTCTCATCCCCATCGCTACCCTCAGAGGCAGAGCAGCAAGTGCTCAGCTGACACTGAACACCCAGAAGATCCTCCTCATCCCTGCTTAAATATTGATTGTTTGGAGGTCACGGGGGCCAGGAACCAGCACTGAGGGCTGGGATCTTTGATAATTTGCTTTGCTTCCCAGAAATCTTCTTTTTAGGGAGAGTTTTCCTTTTTAATCTTATTAATAACTAAGCTATTATGGATATTGAGGTAGCAGAGCTGCAAACTGCTTTGATTAGATTAATCTCACTTTTTCCAAACCTACGTTCACATCCAAGATGATTTCAATGTTGCTATCTCAAGAACAGTTTGAGCTGGAAAATGAAAGCATAAAACTGTGTGAAAATCCCTTGATGACTCTATGTTTGGGATGAGGCTGGAGGATTCATCTCTAGCCTTTGTATCCTGGGAGATGGCAGCCCAGAAGTGAAGTCCAAGCTCTCTGGAGGGAGAAAGATGGTTTGTAGATGAGGTTCTTTTTAAATAACAGGTGTTACCTTCTTTGATCAAAGTCCTTGTGTTTCTGCAGCAGGGTGTGGTTGCCTGTCTGCTTTTCCCTTCTGTAGGTTGTTGAGCTGTTCAGAAAGGCCTCCCTTTCAGGTGACCCTCTTGCACAGAGGGACTGTGGAGGGTGCGAGTCTCCATCCTTCCCCATCCAGTGGCTGCATTTCTGGAGAGCTTACAGCTGCTGCATTTTATATTTTATTTGGGTTTTTTCCCTCTTTCTGCTCCGGGCACTTCAGCCATGTCAGTGACAAGCCCTACCTGAAGGCAGACTGTGCTAGGCAGAGCTCAGTGAGATGGGACCAGGGGTCACAAGCTGCTTATGTTGGAAGGTGCCACCCTGTGAACACCTGATTTGGGGGAAACAAAGTCTATTTTTGCTTTTAAAAAAGGCATGGCCAGCAGTTTTGGAGAGCGTAGCCCTACTTGAAGGCTGGGCAGCAGTGCTGGCCTGAGAGCAGCACTGGACTGCAGGGTTGGGTCAGTGAGCTGTGCCCGGGGCTGTGTGCCCTTGCCCCTCCTGGGCTGCGTGCACGGTGGCTGCTGCAAGGCCACCAGTGCTCCTCCCCCTGCACCACCTCCCTGGGAGATGGAGAAGCAGCAATGCTGTCCCTCTCCCCATAGCTGGCAGCCCTGCATTCCCCAAACAACCAGCAACTTTGCCGAGGGATTGATATTCTTGCCCTGAGTAGCTCTTGTTTAATATTCAGGATATATTGCATTTGGGCACAATGAATATTCAAGAGTGGGAATGAGCAGAGCTCAGCTGATGCTGCTGGCTGAGTGCTGGGGGTGATGCTGGCTCTTCTCAGGCTCTGTTTGGTGATTCCTGGCATGTGTGTCCCTGAAAAATGGGTCCCAGCAACGTTCAGTGGCTTTGAGTAATTTGGAAGGTCGGCTACGTGCAGTTGAGTGTCAGATGAATTTCTCAGAAGGCTCAAAACCTTGCTCTTTGATACTGAATATTGCTATTATTATCACATTAGCCTATGAAACACCTGACAGGTGTAATTAAGTGATTTTACCTTGACAGCTGATGTGTTGTTTTTTTTAAAAAAAAACAGCTTGGAATATCCAATTGAAGTAGTTTGATGTGCCTTTTTGTAGAAATCAATATGCAGTAGCAGCACATCTGCTGATAAATCCTCCTGTGTCAGGAGTGGAGATTGATCTCAAGGACCTTGAGAAGGAGGAGGTGGGGTTACCTTATGAGCTGTAGGCTGGTTCTTCTGAGTGTCCCAGCTCCTGCTTTGTGCTTTCAGCACCTCCAGGGAAACCATCCTCTTGCTGAAAAGTGATTGTTGGCTACTGTGGAGCTGGGCACGTCCCTCAGAGCTGACAGATTCTCCTCCCCATGGCAGCTGTGACCTTTCATTTGACCTCAAAGGTCTTTTCCACCCCAAAGGATTCTGTGAGCAGCAGCAGATCAGCCCATCTGGGTTTGATCTCTATCAACAAACAGGTAGGTCTGTGATGAGGAAAGAAGAGGTGTGTCCCCAAAATTTTCTGAGCTGGCTTCCAGATGAACAAGTTCTTGCACCTCTGATACTGCTTCTGAGCTCTTGGCTGGGTGGTCATAGGAGGGCTGGAGCAGCTGGGGAGCCCTGTTCTTGCAGGGTGTCATGCCCCTGCCATGCTGTTTGATGTGCAATGGGAGCATATAAAGTCTGTACGTGTGAGGTAGAGCATTTTGTCAGGAGGTGGAAGAGGAGGCTGTGCAGCCAGGCTGGGTGGCAGCACTGGAATGGTGCCGTGTGAGTTCCTGCTGACTTGTTACTCTAAAGAGGCACTCAGTGCCCCTGAGCTGCCTGTCCCCTGTGCTGGGCTCTGGTCATGCACAGCAGGACTAGGGCTGTCTTTGGGTCTTCACAGTGTCTGTGGGAGCCAGGCCCTTTGGGGCATAGGTCAATGTCCTTGGCTCTGCTGCATGGAGCAAACAGAGTCTCAGGTATGAGGAGCGGGGATATTTCCAATCATCTTAGTCTCTATGGCAGGGATTAGGCATTTCCTGGTCCCGCTGCTTGCCTTCCCTTCGCTTGGTTGGTTTGGGAGAGTATTTTGCTTTGATGGGAACACGTCTAGCAGTGTTCTTGGGAGGGATATCAAACACCACCACTGGTGTGAGCTCCCCTTGGCTCTACCTCCGTCAGCTCTTTGCATGTGGGGCTTCATCAAATGTTTTCCAGGATAGAGAAACCTGGGCAGCCGAGGGCAGGACGGGCTCCTGCCCCATGGCCAGAGGTGCAAGCAGCCACAGTGGCCAGGGAATTGGGTGGGATGTCCCAGCAGGAAACACCTTTAACTCCTGAGAAAGCAGGATGTAGATTTATCCAACAGCTATCCCATGCACCCTGCCATCTCCTCTGAGCATGGCCCTTTTTGAGCCCATTCTGAGCACTCCAACTTTTCCAAGCATTCACATCTGCTTGTAAAAGGCTGAGATTTGGGCATTTTAGTGTTCAAAATCATCACGATATGCAGCCAAATACTTGTGAGCCAGCTGAACCCCTTTGTGTTCTTGTGCACATCTCTGGTTTATGGGATAAGCTCAGCAAATAATGTGGAATAAGGTGTGTGTCATGCAGGATGTGCCAGAATGATAAATCCAGATTCCTCCCTTGTTTCTCCAAAGGGCTTTTGGGAACCAGACATCCGGTATCCAAAAGAAAACATGCACGGGTTGTCTTTCAGCATGAGTTCTTTGGCTTTGTTTGTTTATTTTTGTGATGATGGTTATTGGAAACTAAAGGTCGAGAGACAAGAGAGCCTGATGGATGTGCTCACTGCAGCTTTGTGTCCTGGCTAGAGTCAGATGCTTGTGGTAGAGTGATCCATAAAAATCCAGCCTATAATGGAAAACATGAAAAAAACAAGTCCATTCTTTGGCCTGCCAAGGAAGGAGCCGTGTCCTGCCTGAAGCTCTCCCTGTACTATGGAGAAGGAGAGGTTTCCAAATGGTTCAGGGGTAATGGAGCTGCAGCATGACGCCTGACAAAACCCATACCTCTTTCTGAAGTGTGTTTGTAAAGTTTCATCTCAAAATAACTCACCCTGAGTGTTTCCATACTTCTCAAAATGGTGTTTTTCCTGGATAACTGGTGCACAGAACCATTTTTTATTAACACTGGATGGAGGATTGTGAGTTTATTGGGTGCAGAAATTGAAAGCTGGCTATTCCCTGATGGCATCTGCAGGCATAAAGCTGGGCCAGGATGTTGGGAAGCTGTGAGCCCATGTTGCAGTCAAGAATGCTGATGTTCTAGGGGACTAATGACTAGGTTAAAGGCAGGAGAGTCTGAATTTACATCTGCTTCCAACAGCCGTGGCTTTGTTAGCAGTCTCCTGACAGTCAGATCCAGCAGGAAGCCATGCAAGGCTGAAAAATGGAAGGATGCTTAGAGAGGGTGTTAAGGAGAAAGCAGCTGGAGCAGGGGGGGTTTAGGAATGTGTTTTAGGAATGCTGTTTGCAACATAAACTCACTGGTTTTGTTTGGAATGTGCCAGGTGAGGACAGAGCAGGTTATTTATGCATTGCAGAGATGGAGGTGAGACGTGTGTTGTGGCTTTCATTGCATTCTCCTCCCAGAGACTCTCAGGCACCAGTACAGGGACCATGAGGTATTGTCCTCCAGTGGCAGGGCTGGAGAAAAGGATGCAGTGGCATCTCTTCCCCAGCCCCTTGGGAAGCATCAATCTACTGGCAAAAGCTAAGGGGTTGTAATTCTACCCTCCAGCTCAGGAGGCTCTGGAAGTGGTGGGAAACAGGCAAACTGAATAAACTAAGGACTCAGCCCATCTCCAGGGTCCGTGGAACAGAGCATGGCATGGCATGCAGTGTCCTCTCACCAGGCAAGGTCAGGCTCTGCCCACTCCCACAGCCTGTGTGTATCTGCGGTGTGGCTTCCACATGGCATCACACTGCTGTGGGCCTTGGCAAGCCCCTGCTTTGATGCCATCCCAGGGGCAGATTGCTCATGGGATGCTCCTGGGCTTCCTGCGCCTTTGGAGTGCCAGCTCTGAACAGTGCATCAGCTGCAGGGGGGATTCACAGCTGCTGTGGGTCGCTTCACAGTGCCACAGGCTCGGAGGGGGCCGGTGCTATTCCATTGCTGCTGGAGGAGTCCTGGGGTTTTGCTTTAATCTTACAAGTGACGAGATGAAAGGGTGAATTTTTAGCAGAGCCAGGCTACAGGTGATGTGTGCGAGGCTGAAGTCTCCCACTGTGCATAGTTTGCCCAGTCCCATGTGTGAGCTTCGATGTGCCAGCTTCTCCACCCAAGGGGCCAGAGCACTTCCCTTGGGAATGCCCTCTCCCTTCCCCTAGGAGCATGCCCACAGGCCGTGCTGAGCTTGCTGAGTGCCAGTTGCTGGGGACCAGAGCAGTGCTCAAAGAGGAATCTGGTGTTGGTCCTTTGGCTGGTGCTTCCACTGGAGATAAAGTGCCGGTTATTTGTTTCTTGGTCTTCTCTATGTTTGGTCTTTCCTTGGACACATCTCCCAAGCACTCCTCAGGGGAAGCCACCCTGCAGGCAGCATTCCCAGCAGTTCATCCCCATGGAAGCCAGTGGTTTTGGAGGTTTTGGGCATCTCTGTTCCTCCTTCTCCCCATCACCATCTCTAAGCCCTGCAATCTACCTCAGGTGTAGCATAGTTGTTATGCTCTGGAAGAAGAGAAATTATTGTCTTGAGCTCATTTTTATCTGTTTTCCTGATGAAATGAGAGGGAAATTTCTTGTTTCCCTTCCCACACAGTGATAGTGTGGCAACTGGAAAAAAATCGATATTAAAGTTTAGGACTGGGAAGAGGGTGAAGGAGGGTGGCACAGCCTGGGGCTGGTCCCAGGGAGGCCAAGGCCTCCATCCATAGCAGGGACTCCCTTCACCCTTTTTAATGCCCCTGCCTTGGGAAGGCCAGGCCTCTGCCCAAGACTGTGTTTGCTCAACCCCTTCATCTCTTCTTTAAATCTAGCATTTCTGTTTCATCTGATGCCACTTGGTTCTTAAAGCTGTGATTCGGAATTTCACAGTGTTCCTTGTCAGTCCCAGCAGGAAATATGTTTGGGACCAGTTGGGAAACAGAAGGGAAAAAAATTACCAGAAGGGGTTTGTTTCACTCCTTTGATCTACATTTATTTATTTATTTATTTATTTATTTGTTTATTAGCAGAAAGCGCAGCGAGAGCACAACTCATCTCCCACAATCTGTTTGCTGCTTGCTGGGTATTAGAGAATGACACCAGCTGGGCTGGTAAAAAAGTCTTAAAAAAGAATAATCCCAAAGCCACATTAGCAATTAAGCATGTCACTCCCTGAACTCTGGAGTTTAATCCATTTTCTTCCCACTTTTTCTTTTCCTTTTTTTTTCGATTCTCTCTTGCTTTGTTTCTGGGTTCTGGTCGGAGGCCGTGCCAGATGGGGGTTGTGCCTCAGACTGATGCTGAGTTATTTTATATTCTCCTCAGGATTAATTAATGCAATGCATGGGCAGCTCCTGGGTGACAGCTCCATTCTGAGGGGCATGGGGTGAGCGGGGGTTTGGGTCAAAACTCTGAGTGCAGGGTTTGAGACACTGAAACACGGAGTCCTTAAAGTTGGAAAAGACCTTTAAGATCCAGTCCAACCATCAGCACCATCACCTTGTTCATCACTAACCCATGCCTTCCCAAACCATTCTATGGTTCTAACGCAGCAGCAGGGACAAAGCCCTTACTATATGGGACCACAGCCTTGAGAAAGAGACATGGGAAGCCGATGGGGTAACCACACCCTTCCCATTCTGGGCAGCAGGAAGGTAGGAGGGGCTGTTCTCCAGCCCCACCTCCCCTCGGCTGGGCTGCAGGGGTCAGGCTGGGGGGTTTCCCATCCCTTCATCCAAACTGGGTGTGAGCAGAGCAGAACAGGGGATGCCTGGGGGTCCCGCCTGAGAGGCAGCCCTGGCACTGAGCTCCATTCACTGCTGGGCTGAGGCACAGGCAGAGCGGGGAAAATTAAGGAGAATAGAGAGTAATAAACGTGACGGTTTGGGAATAATTTAAATCCAAGTCATGCCCAGCCAGGGAGTTTATTGTCCAAACTGCCCATGGCTGAGCTTCGTGTAACCTTGGGTTAGTGAAGGGATCCTGCACACCTCTAGTATGATCTGTGGTGAGTTATTTAGTGCTCAAAAGCTACTTTTTATCTGTTGTAAAAGATCATGAACGAAAAATAGAAGTTCAATTCTAATGGGACTGTTCCAGAGCCCAGGCTGAGGCCTCTCATGGAAGCTGTTGCTCACAGCAGCCCTGCCAGCACATAAATCTGTGGCGTCAGAGGGAACAAAAAGTTCCCATTGGCAAAGATAGTCTCTAAAGAAAGATGAGGGGACTAATGGGGGGAAGAAAGGGAGGAAAAGCAAATTAGATCAAGGTTCAGTGAGTGACCCTCAAGGCTGGGGTCTCCCAGTGTGGGAGGGTTACTCTTGTGCTTTGACACTGTTCAATGCTGAAATAGTCTTTAGACCCATTGGTGGATGAGCAGGAAAGGGGCTGCTGGAGCCAGATGGGGCCAGCAGTGGGCAGGGAAGGGGTTGGGAGCAGGCAGGGAGCAGGATTCCTGTGTTAGCCTTTCATTATAATAACTCAGGATTTGCTGCAGAGAATGGCCCAAATGTTTTGGCTGGTGCAGCTGAGCTCCTGATGTGGTGGCAAAGGATACAAAGAGGTGAGGCTCCGATTTTCCTGGATGTGGGAGTTCCTGTTGTTCCTTCCATGTGCATAGTCTTCCTGAGGTGTTGCTCCACTGCTGGACTTCATAGGGGGCTGCTGCAGAGACCTTTGGGGTTCCCAGACTCTCTCTCCCATTGGGAGTTGGGAGTCAGGCCAAGACCCCAAGGAGCTGGGATGCTCTGTGCAGCTCCCTGTGCTGGTGATGCTGGTCTGCTGCCCACCAAGCCAGGCCCCAGTGGGACTTACTGGGCTGAAGGGTGCCTCTGGTTCAGGCTCCATCCCAGCTATCCAGGGGATTTGGGAAGCCCCTGCTTTGGGAGGAGAGGGGATGTGAAATGAAAATCATGTCAAATCAAGCATCCCAGGGCTGGTATGTTATGCTGAGACTTTGGAGAGAAGCTCAAACCTTGACTCAAATCCACTCCAAAGGCTTGGGAAAAAAAAAAAACAAAAACAAAAAACAAAAAAAACCACAAAACAAAACTCAAAAAAACAACAACCAAAAAAAACCCCAAAAAAACCCCAAAAACAAAGCAAACCCACAAGGTGTTTGTTTATTTTCTGAAACTCTGGGATTTTCCAGCCAGCCTCATGAGTCCCTCAGGCTCTGTCTGACTCACTGGGATGGAATGGAAGGCCTGTGCTGGGCAGCCAGGGTTGGTGGGCAGGGGCTGCCTGGGGGCTGCTGCCTCCCCCTCCAGAGCCCTTGTCTTGCTGCTGCATGCCAGTGATGGTGGCTCCAGCCTGACCCAGGTCTCTCTCAGGGAAACAGCTGGATGCTCTTGGTCCACACTGGGAAACCTTGTGCATGTGGAGATGGTTGCAATTGTGAGGAGGGGGTGATGCTGCCCCCTTATCAACCCACCTGAGGGTCCATGGGTGGCCCTGGGGTCCTACCTGCAATGTTGAGGCTCCCCTTTACTGGCTGTATCATAGAGCAGATCTGTTTCCTTTCTGGTGCAGAGGAGGGAAGGAAACTTTCCTTTTATCAGAAATTGATGGGCTTTTTCTGGAAAAGTGAGCAAGGGCTGATGGGAGTTTTGCACTTCGCTGGGTGCAGCTTCAGCCAAGTTTGAAGCAGCTGGAGCAGGTTTTGGCATGAACACTTACCCTGTGCTCAGCACGAAGGCTCCAGTGGTCCCTCCCCTCCGCACTTCCCAGATGTTGTAACTTTTGGAAAAGTCTGCCTTGGGTTGGTTCCCGGTCTAGTTCCTGAAGGTACTCTGTAGAGAGGCTTGGGCAGCGCCATGGCACGGGTAGGGAGCTCCTGGGGTGCTTGGTGCCACTGGCTGGCATGTGGTCATGGTTTTGGGGGGCAAGGAGGGGCAGCAGGGCTAGCTGAAGGCAGGCTGGGCACACGGGCTCCCTCTGCACTGCCCAGAGCTGCTGCCTTGGGGCACCTGCCAGCAGCGCCCCAAGGCGCCCAAGGCAGGGCTGTGTGCTCCAGGAGGGAAAACCTGTTCAGGCATTTTCTCTCGTGCCCATTGCCGTAAGATATTGGAGCTTGAGTAATCCATGGGGCTGGTGCCCAAGATCTGCTGGATAAGCTGGCACTGGCAGCCCAGGAGCGTGTTGGGATGTGCTGGAGGAGGCCATGGGCTGGGACCTCCGGGCTGGTGTGGGCCTCAACCCATCAGGGTCACCAGTGGTGCCCTGGCTGTGCAGGGGGAAGTGCGCAGACTTTGCTGGCCCAGGATTTCTGTGGCAGCCACAGTGCCACGTGGTCTGGTGGGACTCTGGGATACAAAGGCTTTGGAAATTCAGTGTCCCTTCCACATCTCTGTCAAGTCTCCTCTAGCACCACGTGCATTGCAGAGGCAAAAGGAGTCCCCAGGCAGCGCCAAGGCTCTGGCCACAGAAGAAACTCCAAAAATGCTATGTGTGCCACTGCTTGGTGATGCTTTTGGTGACTTTTTGGTAGGTTTAGGCATTTTGTTTACTTTTCCAGAAGTAAAAGAGCATAGGGATAAAGGCAGAAGGACTGGGACTCTCTGCTTGCGTGTGCACAAGGGGTTAAAGCCTTCTCCAGCATTGGCACATTCACCCTGAGGCTCAGTTTGTACCGAGTACATCTATCTCAGCATCTCCAGCGCTGGTTTAAACAGTCTCACCGTGGCTTTACATAAGCAACAAATCAGCCAAAATAAGCCCCATCCCAGGCAGTTGTTGGTGTGTTGGTTCTACTTCTCAGAGAAACCCAGGGGTTTGCATCCTCCTGCATGCTTTGGCAGCGCCCACACGGAGCCCTGCCCGCCTGGGCATGGCTGGGCCAGGAGCAGGGAGTGCTCCCTGTGCCAGCTCCCCGCGTTCCCAGGATGCTGCCTGCTGCCCCCGCAGCCAGGTGCTGGGGCAGGGAGCCTGGAGCACCCACAGAGCTCACCCAGCCAAGCAGCTCCCACTCCCCTCGGCGTGGCTCGCAGCCAGCCAGGGAGAAACTCAGGGCAGGTTCCCCGGGAAATGTGGGATGGCCCGGCTGAGCGTGGGGATGAACGTGCCCCCGGCAGCTCTCACACTGTGCTGCTGCTGAGAAGGTGGAAAAGTTGGTTCAGTGCAGGTATGTCCCACCCAAAGCAACAGTTTGGGAGGAGGTTATTTATGCAGCAGTCTCCATGGGGTTTATGCTTCATAGGATCACAGAATATCCTGTGTTGGAAGGGACCCACCCCTTCTGGCCAGCTTTTTCCATCCAAATTTGTTCTTCTTCCAGGGGAGGCAGGGAAGGGAGACCCAGGTTGTGGTGTCACCCTCCAGCCTATGCCTGATGCTGCTCCATGCCAGCCTCTCACAGCAGGAGATAACTGTAGATGAGAGAGGAGGTCTGCCAAGGGGCTCATTGGGCTTAATTGTCCTCATTTACTCCTGTCCTGCCTTTCCCAGCAGTGGGATGTGGGTTTCTAAACCATCCTTTTGGGGGGGGGGGGGGGGGGGGGGGGTCTTCTTGCTCACTTGGGCAGGAACATAGCAAGGCCCCATGGAAGAACACTCATCAATGGCTCCCAATGCTATTCCCCTTTGTCTATTCCCCAAGGTATTAAGGGAAAGTGGCAGGTTATTTCCTTCAGACAGGCTGTTCCCTTGTCAATCCAGAAAAAATAAGGTTGCCAGGGCTGCGTGGGGACATGCTCCAGGATCATCCTGGCTGTCCTTGGAGTGTTCAGGCATCTTTGGGATGGGGAGGACTTTGTATTGCTCAGTGCTGGGCTGTGTCTTCCTGCTGCTGCTGCCTGCCTCATGCCAGCTCCCTCCATGGGGAGGAGTACCATGGTACTCTGGTACCATCGGTGCTGGGTGCTCTCTCTTATGGCCCCGGTGCCTGAGTGCTCACACAAGAGCAAGGTTTGCAGCTGCCTTTCAACCCTGACACTGAAGTTTTGTGGCAATTAATCTTGCTATTTATATCGGTCTAATTAGGAGCGTTATTAATATTATCGAGGCGCCACAGTGGTAATTATATGTCTGCTTAACATGTGCTATCAGTGCTGTTCCAATCCACTGTGATTCTGCCTGACATTATCCCACCATTAGCATTGTTTGTTGTGTGCTGCAGAAGATAATTTGATGCTCCTAATCACTGCAATCCTCATTAGCAAACTGTCCCCACGTGCCCAAGCTTTTGAGAGTGATGCCACCAAATGCAAGGGATGTTTCTCTGGGAAATCTTCCCTGTTTTGGGGGTTTCCTGTCCATCAGACTCTCCCTCAGAAGGGAGGCAATCCTTGGAAGATCCTGCCCGCTAAAATAAAGCAAGTATATCTTTGCTCTGGCATCTGCAGGAGCTTCTCTGGTATTTTGCCTGGAAAACGTTTTAACCTGAGAGGAATTCTTTGATATGGGACAGGTGAGGAGATGTGTGTGATTCCTGACATTCTCCTGCTGCTGCTCTGCCTCACCTGTCCGGTGGCTCCCGCTCCTCCACCTGCTGCTGCAGAGGTGGGGGAAGGAACGGGGAAGGCTCCTGAGTGTGCGCAGGAGCTGCATCAACAGGGAATTAAAACCCAGCTGCTGGAGCATTTGATCAGCTTGTTTGATCATCGGAGCTGGAAGATGAATTTTCAGGGCATGCTGGGAGAGGGAAGGCTCCCGAGTGCGGGCTCTGTGTTCTGTTCTCAGGCGCTGGCAGCCAGCTCAGGGCCCCTTTCCAGCACAAGCCCCTGATGGGGGCGAGGGGGGAGGCTGTGAAAAAGGGGGGCTGAGGAGGTGATATTCAGGAGTCCTGGCAATGACTCACTTGCCCTGTGTCATGCTGGGAGGGGGCTCCCTGGGGCAGGTGGTTCTGGTACTTGTGGCTGCCCAACTCAGTTCCTGCGAGTGGGATGCATCCCAGAGATGGGATGGCTATCACAGCCCTGGAGATGGTGTTTCAGCCCAGAGATGGGTGTCACATCTTCCAGACAGTGTGTTTCAGCCCCGGAAATGCTGTCACAGCCCAGAGGTGGCTGTTGTAGCCCACAGATGGGTGTCACAGCGCCAAGATGGGTCTCAGCCTCAGAGATGAATGTAGGCAGGGTGGTCTCCTTCCCTTTGGGTTTCTTACTGAGATTTTCCTATCAGATGGTCCCCCCCCCATCCTTGGACATTGTCACTCAGCACAACCTCTTCGTCTTTCTCCTCCTCCTCCTTAGCCCTCATTCCCCGTGCACTTCCAGCTCTCATCCCTTCCAGCATGGATTGTCTGATTTCAGGCTCTGCCTGTATCCAGCTCCCAGATGGAGGAACTGAGAAGTAATCCATAGGGACAGGAGCTGGATGCCAGTGCCATGGCAGGTAACAATGAGATGCTGATAAAGGCAGTAGAAGCATGAGGAGGACGAGACACCAAACAAACCTCAGGCTGGGACAAACAGGCGAGCTGGAGCCTGAACCATTTGCAGGCATAATTTATGCATTTATTGCCAATTAATATTTTAGATTAAAGCTTGTTCTGCAGTGTAACATTTTAGATTAAAACTGTATTCTGCAGTATTTTGGCTCAGTGAAGCTGAATCCTGTGGAATGCTCACAGCACAAGTCAGGCTTGGTGTCACCCCTGTCACTTGTCACCGACCTCTGGTGCCAGGTCTGGCTGATCTCTGTAGAGTGATCTCCTCTGACTCCTGCCGTAATTTAAAATGCAGGAGCTTTAGCTTCACTCGGCTAATTTTGTATTTGTAATTCAAACCATTTCTTCCTGGTGTTTAGGTGTGAATTAGGCGTGAATTCAGCCACTTTATGTGTTTCCCGTTCAGTTTGGGAGCAGCCAGATCTCAATCTTGATGTGCAGCCCAGATAGTGAGGAGGTGGGGAGCAGGTACCTTTTTCAGAATTCTTCCTTACTTTTTGCTTAAATTTTGCTAATTTAGTTTGGGAGGTGAGATAGGAATTGAATGAAGTGATTAGTAAATCTTTGATAAGCCCATTATCTGGTGAAAATCGCAAAGTAGCTTTTTTGATGTTGAATGGAACCAGATGTTCTTTGGGAATGTATGAATCTTCCATGATTTTCTCTCTAGCACTAAACTCCCTGCTCAGTGTATTCCCTTTGAATTGCATCTTTTAATTTCTGCCACAGAAGCTTGGATGTTTATTAAGTGCGGAGAGGAATTTGCATAAATGACTTGCCAAATCCCAGATTTCCTTTAGCTGCCTCAGATGGGTGTTTGTGCCCCTGAGATTATATAGCTGCTTGGAAAGGCTGTTGGACCCTGTGGAACCCCAGCCACGCTCTGAGCCAGTGTCACAGGTGCCCACGGGATGGTTCCATGGCTCCTGAGAACACGTCCCATATCACAGGACTTTGCCTAATGAAACTCCTGGTTGTGAATCACACATGGAACCCCAGAGGATGAGGAGGAAATTTTAATGGAAAAAGTGATGCTCTTTCAGGCAGTTTATCCTCTTCTGCCTTTAGTAATTGTTGGTGACACTGAATCTCCTGCTATTCAGACACACCTGTGTACCTCACATCAGTATGTGTCAGGCTTTTTCCCTGGAAATTCCATCTCTGAATTCTCACACACCCTGAGAGTATTCCAAAGGGCTCTTCCCAGCCAGACAGTTACCTGCAGCAAGAGCAGTTAACGTGATTGCAGTGTCCTTAGAGCACCCCTGGAGACTGCTGTTCACTGGAGTTAGTGTCTTGCCCTGCCCTGCCTTTCCCTGCCCTGTCCTTCCTTCCTTTTACCTGCCCTCCTCTTCCCTCCCCTACCCTCCTCTCCTTTCCTCTCCACTCATCTCTTTTGAGGAAAACTTTGATGGTGTTCTTTGCCTACCATGTATTCATAGAACTCATTCAAAAGATGCATCTTCTTTCCACCAGTTGGCTCTTCCAAGAGGATATACATATTTATGGCATGAAGCATTTTCTGTCTTTTATACTTTGAAAGGGTTTTGTTCACTTTGCCTTCAGAGCCAGCAGTGCCAGGGTGCTGGCTTATGCCTGACAGTCAATCCTCAAATGTGGGGCTCTCAAGATGTCTCATGGTCTGATCTCTCCTTGAGCTGCGTTGTTGTTGGTTTGTCCTCTGGTTATCCCTCTGCCTTCTGACAGCCCTTCCAGGCACATGGTGTGTTCTGGCTCCTAGTTCTTCCCCGTGCCTGAGACTGTTGCTCTGTGTTTCAGGCTGTGGGTTGTGCCTGTCCTTTGAAATCTCTGTCCTCCCAGGGTTGTGGGTGACTCCTGCTTGACCTTGCTCTGGAGCTTGCTGGGCTGCTCTCCCTGAAGTGCTGCTGCTGGAGCTCTCTGGCAATGGGACCCTGTGAGCCATCCACCCTTGGGGGTCTTGCAGACCCCAGATCTGGCAGGATGTGCAGCAGGGATTTGTTCACCTGGGTGTCCTTAGGACACTGAGGATCTTGGGAAGGATCTGCACTGCTGCCAGCACTTGGATCCTACAGCTCCAGCAGCAGGAACCCCAAGAGGTAGAAGGAACTTGCTCCCTTGCAGCCTCCACAGAGCGATCCTCCTGCCCAGGAGGGCTTTGGGCATCATCCCCAAGGCCACAGTGACCCAAGGGGGTGACAAATGAGTCCCTTTTGCTGCACAGGAGAGACAGAAACCTGAGAGGATGGAAGGCTGGATGGTTGAGACTGAAGGAGCAGGTGGACATCTGCAGCGTCTCCTTTCAGTTTTTTTCTCTCTTTCCTCTATTTTTGTGGTCTCATCACTGTGGGAGAATAAAATAGGATCATTGTTAATGGTTTACTTTTCTGACAGAAGGGATTTTTCAGGGAAGCAGGAATTCCAGTGACATTCAGCTCCATTGGGGACAACAGAGCTGCTTCCTGAGTTCCTACCAAACTGAGCTCTGGGGTTTTCTGGGGCCAGCGGGGGAGACCACAGCTGGTGGGGAGCTCTGGGGCTGCTGCCAGCACTGGCTTCTTTTGCTCACCATCACCCATCCTGCAGTGAACTCAGAGAGGGGAAATGGGGAACTGTTCCCTTGGGCTGTGCAGCTGTGGTGGTTCCTACAGCAGAGCATCAGAAAATGATCCCTCTATAACTCCTGGTTTGGAAGGAACCAGGAATTACTCACTGGAGAAAAATTCCTGGAAAAAGGCATTGCTTGGAGCACCGGAAATCTTTTCCTTCTACTCTGTCTTTTTAAAGGAATAAATAAAAATAGTGGGAAATGCACAAATATGCTCCAGGCTCACTGTAGTTTGGGAATTTTTTATAGCAAATGTAGCACATTTAATAAGATGTCTGAAATCAAATTCTTTTAAGCTGAAAAACACACGGCCTGAACTGGGGAGTAAAATCTTGGTGTTTAACTAGGACAGCTCCGACAAGCAGATCATGCTTAGATGACTTCAGGAAAAAAAAACTGGCTTGTCACAGTGAGGACGAATTTAATAAAATATTTAAACCATTTTCAATACTTCTGTAATGGTACAGAAAACCAGGATAATACGCAAGCGGAGAAGAATGGCTTTGGAGAGATTGAAGGATCACCATACACGTTTCTGCCAGGATCAGCCATACACGTTTCTGCCAGGATGAACCTCTGTGATGCCCAGAGGCTGCCCCATCCCTGGAAGTGTTCAAGGCCAGGGGCTTAGACCAGCCTGGTCTAGTGGAAGGTGTCCCTGTCCATGGCAGGGGGTGGAACTGGATCAGCTTTAAGGTCCCTCCCAACCCAAACCATTCTAGGATTCACTGATTCTGGTGAATGCTTGGGGAATTGGGGGACCTGCCCAGATGCAAACAGCTGCCTTGGGTGCTGCTGGCCCCATCATACCCATCAAAGCAGCAGGCAGTGCAGGGTGGCATTAAAATGTCCTCTTCAGTCTGTTGGGTGTCCTGTGAGAGCTGCTGCCACCTTGCTTGTTCACAGGAGTTCCTCACCCTGGGCTGGTGGGGATGCCTGGTGCTCCAGCAGCCGTGGGCCTCACATGTGCCCTCTGACTGCTGGGGGGGCTGGGGCCCAGGGCCTGACCTGACACATGTCCTGCCTCTCCATGGCCTGGAAGTGGGTGCCAACATCTGTCCCAAAATGTCTTGGTTGATAAGGAAGGATGCAGGAGAGGGAACACCCAAAAGTTGCTGTGCTGTGCCCTGTCACAGGAATGAAAGGAACCAGCCTTTGCTATAAGTGTATTTGGTGGAAGCGTGGAAGCTGAACTTGTCTTTGGGCAGCTCCTGGTTTTTTCTTCCAGTTCCAAGAACCGCAGAAATGTGCTGTGCTTTGCCAGGCTTCTGCCTTGTGCTGACTTTTGGGTGGAGCTGCACACTTAGGATGTAGGAGAAGGTCTGGTCACCCCCTAACAGGAAAGTTGTCAGCTGCCTTATTCCCATCCTTTTTCTCATAGCCAGGAAAACAGCTTTTGGGAGGAAGGGGTTAAAACCAGAAGATTTGGTGAGGAGGAATACTTTTGCTCAGTGGCCTTGCAGCTGGGAATGCTAAGAACATCAGTGTATTATTATGCCAAGTGTTGTTCATCCTCTGCCTGTTTTGAGAAGTAGAATTCCTGTGTAGGGGTGACACACTTTGACAGACATGCTGGAGCCTCCTGCTGGGAGACAGACCATAAAAACACAGCCTTGTGATAAACTGCGTGTGCACAAAGCCCTCTGATACACTGGGGCAGGCAGCCCTGCCTGCTGGGATGAGCTGAGCCTAAAGGAGCAGTGTCCCCGTGTGTCTGTGCTACCCAGCACTGAGGTAATGAAATGCATCTGCTCCTTGCATTTCCGCTGTGGTTTGGCGTCCCCTGGTTACCTGTGTGTGCTGATTGCCACCAGAGCCTGGTGTGGGTGCCGAGGAGTAGCTGGTTCCATGGGAGACATGAGGAGCAGCTCCTTCCACGGAAGATGTGCATGTGTGGCCAAGCTCCAGCAGCAGGGATTCTCTCCCACCACAGCCATTTCTCTTGTCCCTGCCTTGAGGAGGACAGCCGTTCCAAGGACTTCCAGGTGTTCGGGCTCTTCCGGTATTTTGCCTGAAGGAATATTTTTGGAACCGAAGCCCCTGCTGCTGTTAAGTTGCACAGGGACAGGGGTAAACAAGGAACAGGGAATGTGCACCCTGGAGCTGCACCAGGCAGCCAGACACAAACCTTGCCAAAACAATGCTCAGACCAAGTCTGTAACTAATCAGCGACTTTGGAGAAACAACACCATTAAAGTAATTTGTGTGACTTTTCCCCCTTGTGACTTTTCCCCAGGATACTTTGATTTACAGGAGAACTAGCAGCACTCCCTGGCCCTCAGGTTGTCATAGGAGCAGGAACATTTGGTCATATTCCTGGGTAACAGAGGCCAAAGAGTGAGGCACTGGGAGGAGGTGAGTGGGACCCTAGGTCATTCCATCAGCAGGTGATGGAGCAAGTTTTACCTGTAGCCATTTCTGTCCCTCTCATTTCTTCAGCTGAGATGTACCCTAGAAAGGGAGGATCTCTGCAGGCATAATTAAATGCTGGAGCTGCCACAGATGTGTGTGCTGGTAATGGTTTCCCATGGGAGTGTGGGTATGAGTGACACCTCCCCATAGGTGAGGCAGCTGCATGACAGATTCAGAGTGTGCTTTTAGCTCATGTGGTGGCACAAGCTGGTTTTGCTCCCCAAAACCAGGCAGGTTTGGGCTATGCTGGTTGGCTCAGCCCAAGAGAAGATGCTGCAGAAGAGCCGACAAGACACAAATCCAGGATGTGCTGATTCGGCAGCAGCACGTGCAGCGCCTGCAAATCCCATACTCAGCTCACCCTGTTTGCTCGAGTTTTTCTCTCAATTTAAATTCCCAAGGAAACACAAGTTTGTACTGGTGCAGCCCACGCAGGAATGCTGTGTGGAGGAGCATGGATCCCACCTGCCTGCCTGCCCCCATAGTCCCTGCCCAGCCCAGCACAGCTGCTCCTGTGGGCTCTTGACAGTTCCTTCCTTTCTTTCATCCCATTTACAAATTGGAGTGTGGCCACTGAAGTGGTGGATTTACCCCACTGTGGGCACTGAAGTGGTGGATTTACCCCACTGTGGGCAGGATCTAGCCTTAGGTCTTGCCAGGCTGGGATTACCCTGTGCTTTCTGTGAGGTGAAGAGGCTGGGGCCACCCCCAAGCTGGGCACTGGGGACATGGCTGGAGCACTGTGTGCCCAGGTAGCATGGGTGACTCCTGCCATAGGTCTCATGGTGCATGTGGCTGGGAGCCCTTGCTGTGACAAACCTACCCATGTGCCACCTGCATCCCCAGCCCTGCTCCCCACAGGGAGCTTCCCTCCAGAGCTGCTTCCCAACTGAAGGTGAGCGTAGAAAGAGCAAGTCAGGGTTTAAGCCTAATAGATCATCAGGGATTAAACCTGATTAATGGATTTGGAGCTGCTTTTTTATTGCTCACACTGATCAGGGGACATGGGGCTAGTCACCGCACCCTCAGGTGTGTGTTGGTCGAATGCATCCCCCTGGTCCCCATCCCCTCCATGCCAGGGTCACTGCCAGAGTCCCTTTGCCTGGCTCAGGCTCTGGCTCTTGACTCTTCAGCACCATCAGAGCCCCCCCACCCCCATGCTGTGCAGAGCCACTTGGTTTCTAGGTCAGCTCTGCCAGTGGGTGACAGCAGCCCCAAATGCTGGCAGAAGTTTCAGCTCTTACTCAGTCTGTTTGGCTCCAAAGTGACTTAAAATGCATTAATGTCACACATGGCAGCCCAGTCCCGTCCCTTTGTCACTTGTGCCATTGTCTAGGGACATTCTCTGACTAAAGCCTGGTAGCTGACTGGCTTTGCATATTTTTCCCCAAAGTTTTTTTCTTTTTTTTTTTTTTTCTTGGTGGTGGGAATTTAACTAAACATAGAATTGTGGAATCACAGAATGATTTGGCTTAAAGGAGACTTTAAGCTTATCTTGTTATACCCCTTTTCCTGAGCAGGGACACCTTCCACTATCCCAGGTTGCTCCAAGCCCTGTCCAACCTGGCCTTGCACACTACCAGGGATCCAGGGGCAGCCACAGCTGCTCTGGGCACCCTGTGCCAGGGCCTGCCCACCCTCCCAGGGAAGAATGTCTTCCATGTATCCAACCTAAATTTCCCCTCTTCCAGTTTGAATCACCTGGATGTGCTGCTGCCAGGGCTGGCAGTGAGCAGTGCTGTGGTGAGCCCTCTGTGCAGCCATGGGAGGCGGGAGTGGGAGCATCCGCTGGCACAGGAGCAATGCCAGGCTCTGGACCTGCTGTGGCCACTGAGAGGAGCCTGATCTGTGCAGTGCTGTCAGTGCCTTGGAAGTGTCTAAGGCCAGGTTGGACAGAGCTTGAAGCACTCTGGGACAGTGGAAGATGGGGTTCTATGATATGAGCTCTATGGTCCCTTCCAAACTTCTGTGATTTTAGTTTGGCAGTGCAGAGGCAGCTGCCAGTGGAGTGAGAGGATGCTGTACCAACCCCACTGTCACTGTCCTGCTCCAAAATCCCCCCAGAGCAGATGGGGTTGGAATGACCCTGGTGGGAGCTACCTGCAGATTACCCTGTCCAGCTGCTGCTTCCCAGAAAGCTATCCCAGCATTCCTGAGACAAACCACATCAGTTCCATCATCCCTACAGTGGGTGCCTGGGGCAGGAGCTCAGTGCAGAGCAGTGTTTTGGCCAGGAACAGGGACATGGGTGGAGGTTCCCACAGCTCCAATGCGATTACAAATGTCTCATGCTATCAACAACGTTGGGGTTTTAAAAAGTGAGCAACTCCCTCCGGAGCTCCATGGCAGACTCCTGATGCTCTGGGCAATGTCGTGGTGACATCTGGCTTCCCTGTGCTGCTCCAAAACAAGTCAGAGGACATGCAGCAGGAATCGTGCCCCGTGCTGGGACCTGGCAGCACATCCTCAGCCCCGAGGGCTTGACTGTGCATCCCCAGCGTGGCAGCCATCCCGATGGCCGCTGCGAGGGCTCATTCCCTGCCCTGTCCAGGTGAGGCTGGGGAATACTGGTGGCTTCCAGGAGCTGGTTTTCCTGACACTTTGGCATGCATTTTGAGGTGGGTTTGACTTGGTGCCTGTGTGCCTGCACATGGTTTGTGGATGCACACATGATATGTGTTTGTGGTGCGCAGGAGGATCGGGGCAGGGATTCACCTCCATTACTGGAAGTGATTGTAGATGAACAGAGGCAATGAGATAAGCCCTGAGTAAATCACTGGAAGTATCACTCTCCAGTTTTGGCTGCCTTCCCATGAAGATAAATGCAGAAACCTCTCTGGGGTAAGGCAGAGCCAAAAGACACCCTCCCTGCCATTGTGCCAGGCTGAATCTCTCACCCCTCAGAGCCGTGCTGAGGGATGGAGCAGACACCCACCACCCCTGCATTCCTAGGGCTTTCCCCAGCTCCAGGGTTCTCCAGGTCCTCCCATCCCACACCCACAAGTTCATGCCACTGGAGATCTGAGGCTTGCATGGCCCAAACCCCTGGGGACTTGGACTCCCCTCAGGTCTGTGTGACATGTGGGGAGCCTGTTCTTTGGCCACCTGTATGGGGCTCAGAGCCTGCTCTGTTCCATCTCTCAGCTGGTTAAAGCCACAAGGCTGACAGCATTTCTCAGAGTGAACCAGCTGCCAGACTGGTGGATGGGCTGGGAACCGGCCATGGAGGGCAACTGTGACCAGGCACAGGCAAGGTTGTGTTCGATGAAGAACAGGGACCAGGAGGACACCATGTATTTATACTTCCTGAAGTTGTCTTGAGCCTGCAACCTTGATGGATTCTTCTAACAGAGAAATAAATCTTTAGTTGGAGGAAAAAGAGTTGTGTCCCATTGTGCCCATAACTGAAGAAACATGAGCACTGGTACTTGCAGGTCAGTGCTGTGTGATTACTCTCCTTTGGTGGAGTGGGAATGGATTTATTCTGTATCTGGTGACTGGCAAGTAAAGGGGTGCAGGTGCTGAGCTGCTCTGCTGGAGTTGTGGGAGGGTTTGATCCTGTGGGTCCTTGACACTCAGCATGGGGGAGGCTCAGCCCCTGTCCCAAGGTGCCTGGGCACTTCCTTCTCTGGTCCTGCTGTCCTTGGGTGACCCAGGCCCTCCTCCCCTTTCAGCACCAGTGACTCCTGCTCAAGGCCTTTTATCACTTTTTCTCACTTGTCTCCCCAGTTGTAGAGAAATCACCTATTGGTATTTCAGGAGAGAAGGTGGAGGTTTGGGGAAATGACGGGCATTTTATAAAGCAATTAAAACCCAACCCCTGTAATTGCTGCAATTTATATATACTACAAAATAACCAGCTGGTGTGATCCAGGCTTCAAGCCCATTTTATTAATTTCAGCACATCAAACAGATGGAAACATTCCATCTATGTTTTCCTGAGAAGCAGAGGGGTTGGCAGCAAGGGTCTGTGGGTGCACTGAGGGGCAGGGGAGCAGCAAAGGGCTGTGGAACCATGGCTGACACCAGTATAGCACCTCTGATTGCCTCAGCATTGCACAGAGGATGTGTGATGAAGGGATTGGTGCTCAGGGACGGGCTTTGTGTGTGTTTGTGGATGAGAGGAGTGATGCCATCCCCTAGAAAACTTGGGATGCTGCAAATGGGGTGTGGGCACGCGTGCTTCAAAGCTGTACCCCAGCCCCCCGCCCTGCCCTCCATCACAGCCTGGAAGATTAAAGCAGATCGGTGCAAGTTCAAAGCTGCAACCTCAGTGCAGCCACACTGGTGATGAGGGAGGTAATTAGCAAGTGAAATGTTCATTGCTGTAGTGAAATGATGTTTATAATATTGGGTTATGAGGAGAGGGGGGTGGGAGCAGCTGGCTTTTCCATTATCCATACAGCCCCACTCTGCAAACCCTTCTGGCATAACCAAGGCTCTCTGGGTTTTATTCCATTTCTCCAGCCTGTTCCTGTATTCTGCCTTGCTTGCCCTTGGCCAGCAATTTTCAGGGTTGCAAACGAGCTTGGGATATTTTAGGAGCCAGTGGTTTTTCAGGAATGAGTGCTCTGCCTGTGCTCTGTGCCTGTAATTCAAGTTCTTCTGGCTCAGTAGCCCCCAATTACCCATGTGTACGGAGAGGGGCCGTGTTTATGGGCCTGCTGGAGTCAGATGAAAGCCTCAGACTGCAGTTCCTACATGCAGATAAATGAACCACCTCAGGGACCCTCTTCCAGCCCTGGAGTTTAAAATATTAATAGGATATCATTTCCTGACAAGGGCTGCAACAAGTAGCAAGTGCTTTGTTGTAAAGCATTCCCGTTAGCAGAGCACGTGGAACTGGCAATGCTGTGTCTCTGAAATTGTTAACACCCAGAAACTGTGTTCCCCCCATGGCCACAGGTATCAATATCCCCTCAAATGAGGTCTTCATTGGTGCCTCACTGGATCCCCTCCTTCTCCCAGAGCAGTGCAGCCTGTGGGCACCAGAGCAGGCCCTGCATCCCTATCCTCTCATGATCTGCTGGCAGAGATCTGCTGGCCATGAGCTGGTCATGACTTCCTGATCAAGAGCTGCTGGCTGGGATCCACCAGCCATGATCCACTGCTCATAATCTTCTGGCCCAGATCCACTGGCTGTGATCTGCTGGCTGAGATCTGCTCTGGTGAGCAAAGGGCAGCATGGCTGGGGAATGAAAGCCAGCACAGTGCAGCTGAGCTCTCCCTGCCTGTGCCATTGTAGCTCCAGCTGGAGTGGTTGGCAGAGAAGACATCCCTCTCCCATGGCTCATCAGGCTTTTGTTCATCTCCCTCACCCTGTGCAGAACAAAATTGATGATGAAAATAGTCAAAATTTGCTCTCCAAAGGAGTGGCAAAGGGCAGACACCCATGCTGTCCTGTCCAGCTAGTGACAGCCCAGGGTCACCACAGTGCTGGGCTCTCCCATATGGCACAGCCCCCTGGCACGGGCAGGAGCTGCTGAGGACCCCCAGAGCCTTTGCCCAAGGTTATTCCAGTGTCCCTCCCTCAAGCAGTGTGCTTGGTGGCAGAGGGTCTCAGCTGCTGGCAGGGGACTGGGGACACTCCAGCTTTGCTGATCTCTATTTTTCCTCTTTCTCCCATTTCTGGACCTGCAGCAAACCCTGGAGACAAATCTCACCAACCTGGTTAAACGCAACAGCGAACTGGAAAACCAGATGGCCAAGCTGATACAGATCTGCCAGCAAGTGGAGGTGGGTGAGGACCAGGGGGGCTGGGGGAGGTGCCCGGGGCAGCTCCCAGCTCTAGGGGAGCAATGCATGGATCACCCCAGAGTCCTTTCCTGGGGCTTCCCTGTAAGCAGAGATGAGTGTGGGGGGTAGTCCCAAGCAGTGGAGGACACAGGGATGGTTCCCAGGGGTCCGAAGGAGTTGTCATGATTGGGAGCCACTGAGAAGAGACATGGGCTGCTGAGCTGGCTCCAGGCAGGAGGACCTGCCTGCTGCTCTGTGCTGGGGGCAGCAGCTGCTTTTGGTGGAAGACTGAGTGAAACTGAGTGTGAAAACAGGGCTCAGCCAGGTGACACTGAGCTTGTAACAAGGCTCATCAGCTGGGTGACACTGAGCATGCAGCAATTCCTTGAACCACCAGCTTCCCTCAGGACTGAACCCCAGGCTGCTGCCAGGATCCCAGCCATGGATTCAGGGGGAGTTTGCCAGTGCCTGAGAGAACACAACAATTGTTTACTTCACCCACAGCACCCCAGGCCTTGCAGGGTGTGCAAGTCCTGTGCCTCCCCTGCACTCCCCCAAGCCATCCCATGGGCCCAGCAAGATGCAGGAATGCTGTGGTGGGATGTGGGGATGTTGCCTCAGGATGCTGTGGGTAAGATGGAGGGATGCTGTGGCAGGATGCAAGGATGCTGCAGCAGGATGTAGGGATGCTGCAGCAGGACAAGGGATCCTCCTGTGCAGGGTGGAGCCATTTGCCCACAGCAGAGCATCTATGATGCCTTTGCCTAGGGAGCTGCAGCTTGTCCTTCACCACCTGAATCTCAGAGCAGCTGGGGTTTGGGGCCGTGAAGGTGCTTCAGACCCTGTGGTTTCTGCAGGCATCATCAGCACTTTGTTCTTCACTCCTTCAATAATGTCCTGATGATCTGGCAAGAGGAAGTGAGTGCAGAAGCCCTTTTTGTGAGTGCCAGCAGGGCCGAGTGTGCTGCCAGCAGCTGGCAGCCACTGACACAACGTGCAAAGAGAAGGAGGAGGGGGCTGAGATGCTCTGAACTTCCAGCCAAAATAAGGAGCAGAAAAATCCCACTTGGCTCTGCAGCACTGCTGGCCTTTTGTGTCACTGATGTTGTCCTGCTTCCCTCTGCCTGTGCATCACTCTGCAGTAGGAATGGCTTTGTTGGAATGGTCTCTCCTGGGCTTCCTCTTCCCCAGGGCTCAGTGGGCTTGGACTGATCTGGGAATGCAGATGGCAGGGATGTTTGGCAGAGAGAGAAGGAGCCAGGATGCCCTTGCAGAGCTCTGGTGGCAGTCAGCAGCCCTTGCTGTTCTGATGGGCCATGCTTTGGCTCTGAGAACCCACCAGAGATAGAGCAGGGATGTGGCTGGATGTCCTGGATTCCTTTGAATCCAGCTCCAATGTCTTAATGACCTGACATAGGATAAATTGAAAGATATTTGGTATTTCTGTCTGATCCTCAGTGTCTGAGACCTCTAAGCTGTCATTTTTGACACAGTTTGTGAGTTTTCAGCTTTGTCAGATGCTCTGCTTAAAATAACAGTTCAAATAACATTTCTCAGCTATGTTGAATGCACAGCCAGGCCCTTGGAGGCCCCTTCACAGAGAGCACAGTAAACTGTGAAAGAGAAAATATCTGTGCTCTCCATCAATCTGATTCTAGGGAATTTTGCTTCTGAGATATTTGCAGACATGGCACACAGGCAGGCACATGCAATTCCCATGTACTCTGCCCCCCAGAAATATCCAGTGTAAATCTCATGGCATGTCCAGAGAATGGTGCCACCAACACCTTGAGGGACAGGGGTGAGAAGGGCAGAGAGAAGAGCCCCAGAGAAGGGCACTGCAAGTGTCCTCAAGGCCCTGAGCCTGTGCTGCCCCTCAGAGTGACTCTGGTGCATGGGAGGCTGTACTGAGAGAGGTTGAAATGGCCAAATCCTCTGGCAGTGAAGGAAATGTGGACCAAGGAGGGCAGATAACAACCCTCCAGAGAAGCTGAGTTTGTAAAACAGGGATAGTACCAGCTCAATGTCCCATTGTGGGGAGAGCAGAAGCTGCAGGTGTGCCGTGGGACTGTGTCACAGCAGCCTCAGTGTGAGCTCCTGGTGTCCCCAGGGCACAGCTGCTACACAGCCAAAATCCTCTTGAGGACTGAGGAGGTAGGATGGAGTCCTCTGCTCCATCCCCGAGCTGCCGGGAGGAGGCTTGCCTGCGTGTGAGTCAGGCTGTGGGCTGAGATGCTGCTTCTCATTCCCATGAGGTGCAGGACAGAGCTGGTTTATTCCAGGACTGTTGTCCCTAGCACATTTTCCCCCAGCACTTAGGTGGGTGAAATATTTTTTCTCTCCCTTTTTACAACTAAAAGCTGCCCAGCTTTCTTGCAGCCATAGCACCTGCTGAGTGTTCACCCCCAAACCCAGCATTTACCTGGGAGCTGTTTCATCCATACAGAGTGCTGTGGCCAGTGTCCAGGTGTTTTTGAGCCAGGGCTTTGCCAGTGGAGCAGTCCTGGTCTGCAGTACTCCCTCCATGCTCTGCTGGCCCTTTGAGGGAACCCCAGCCTTGAAAATGCTCCTGTTTTGGTAGAAGGCAGCTGGGAAAGGGACTGTGGTGTCCTTTGAAACTTCACCTGCCTTCAGCCCCCCTAAACATCAACATAATTGAGGGGAGATTTCTTGCCCTTGGCAGGCTGTGGATGGCTACAGATTTACATTGTCCTGTAACCATCCTGGAAGGGGAACAGTCCAGGCCTGAGCTGGACTGTTGGACAGCAGCTGGTTGGAGGGATGGACCCAGGGCCAAGCTGAGGTGCCCCAATCTCCCCTCCTGTCCTTGGCCCAACATTTCTTTCTTGCCCCTTGCTGTGCACAGCCTTCAGCCTCAAATTCCCTCACCCTCATGTGTCCCAGAAGCTGAAAGAGGAGCTTCAGGTTTGTGCTCCTGGGAAGTTGGGGTGACAGCCATCCCTGTGGGCACACAGCTTTGAGGGACCAGGGTGCTGCCAGCTCTGCCACAACAGCACGTCAGCAGTGCCACAGCAGCAGTGCCGCAGCAGCTTGCTGCAGGCTCCAAACCCTGGGGCTGTTCCCCACCCTCCCTCCACATGCAGCAGATTGGGAAGATTTTCCACTGTTTTTCCTCAGTGGAGCTCTCTTTGCAGACCATCAGCTGTCTCCCACTCCAGTGTTGCATAATCTGCTGGCCAGGTTTAAAAAAAGATCCTGTAGCAAAAATGTGGTTCACTCTAGGCTGCCTTGTTTCAGAGGGATTTGGAGTATAAAATGAGGAAAACTGATTTCTGTCCTGTAGTGTGCTTTAATGCAGTGCTAGGGATAGAGTCCTCTTCCATGAAGTGCATTCCCCCTTGTCCTGTCCTGTCCATCCTCCCATGGATACTGGTCTTCCCTAGAGGCAGAGGACTGGAACCTCTGCTTGTGCCCCCACTGCACTCTGTGTGTGCCCCACTCTGAGCACAGCCATGAGAGCATGCTGTGTGTCCCTCCCAACACCTGTGTGCTGTGTGTCCCTCCCAACACCTGTGTGTCCCTCCCAACACCTGTGTGCTGCTGTTCTTGGCCAGGTGAACACAGCCATGCACGAGGCCAAGCTGATGGAGGAGTGTGATGAGCTGATGGAGATCATCCGCCAGCGCAAGCAGGTCATCGCCGTCAAGATCAAGGAGACAAAGGTGAGGGGTCCCAGCTCATGTGTCCTTGCTCACAGGTCCCCTCCTGTGCCCAGGGGTGGCCGCTGCAGGGTCTGCCCCTCCTGTCTAGGAGCAGCACTCCCGCAGCCAGTGACGCTGGGATGTGCCAGCCTTGGGCAGAGGGGCTGCAGCAGCGCGTGTTGCGTTGCCATGAAGGGTTTGCTTTGAGCAGCACCCATTCATCTCCTTGTCCAAGCTCCTGGTGTCCCCTGGTGCTGCCCTCCATGCCACCCCATATCCAGGTGTCCATCACTGCTGCTGCCCCAGGGCTCCTCTGCCAAGGACAAAGCATGTGCTGGCTGGAGGAGGAACTGTGTGTTGGTTAGCGTGACACGTTGGTGGAGAGGCTTGGATCACTCCAGACAGCTTCCTCAGGGCTCTTCACCACTGTGGTTTGAATAGAATAATGTGGAATTAATATTGAAGGACCATAGTCCAGTGCTGCAGTGAGAGCAGAGGCTGCATGCTCTGCATTGCAGCACAGCTGAGGGGGAGCTGCTTCTCACCCTCATCTTTGTGCGAGTGTTGGACCTTTCCTCCAGTGGCTCCAGGTGTTTCTCAGTGGTTTCTATGTGTAGCATCCCA
Source organism: Molothrus ater (assembly GCF_012460135.2). Classification (NCBI taxonomy): domain Eukaryota; kingdom Metazoa; phylum Chordata; class Aves; order Passeriformes; family Icteridae; genus Molothrus; species Molothrus ater. The sequence goes on from NC_050491.2 coordinate 451,512, forward strand.
CTCCACAGGGGAAGGGACCCAAGATTCATAGAGGCTCATGGTTGAAAGGAATGACAAACAGGTCAGGGTCCTGGGGGCACTGTCTGTGCTTACAGGGGGGACCTTTTTATAGGTAAGTTTTGCCTTCTGGGAGTTCTCACCTTCTCTGCAAACCACTTCTCATGCACAGTCCATTCTTCCAGACATTTCTGGAAATGGGTCAGAGGCTTCAGGGGTCTTTTGTGGTCTTGATTCCTCTACAGTCCATGCCACTGCTTCATCTTGCTCCTGTGCTGTGCTGTGTTGTGCTTATTGCCAGGAGCCACAGCAAGGATGTTTGTCCCAGGACAGTGCTGCCCTACCTCCCTGGGGCCCCTTCTCCAGCCCCAACAACCCTCAGCTGGCTCTGCAGCTGTACAGCTGTTCGTGTTTGAGACATCACCCTCACCTTCTGGGCTCTCCACGTGCATCAGCAAGAGGGGTGGAGGGCTATAACTCTGAGGGTGCCCAGGAGAGCTTGCATGACCCCACTACTGTTCTCAGTGAACTTTGGTATGCACTGGGGTCCCACCACGGTACCCATGGCCAAGCCCCAAATCCAGATGCTGCCAGGAGCAGGTTCCACCATGTGTGTAGGCAGAAGAGCCACCGGCACAGCTCCAGGACACGCTGGCAGCAGAGGGAGCTTTGAAATCCTGCTTCTACCCCAAGCACTCCAGGGAACATATTTTATGTAACGGTGCCGTCTGCCAGTCCATCTGTCTGTCTGCTTGCTCTTCCCACCCTCTTCCTTGACTCTTCCAGTCTCTGCTGTCCAGTTCCAGCCATGCTTAGAAAGACCTGGAAGCTCCAAGATATTGTTTTCCTACAATTGGCAGCTGGGTAGAGGTGAAAGGCACAGATTAGTGCCCAAACCCTCCGCAGAAGCAGTGGAGAAAGGAGCAACCTCTAGAGGCTGTGGCTGGTTCAGAATTCCTCCAGTTGAGGAGCAAGGAATTCTGCTTTCCTGATGGATTGCCATTTGGTTTTCCATTTGTTCTGCCCTGCTTTGCCTGACAAATGGCCCAACACATGTATGGAGCCTGGAAGAAGGGAGGGGGAAAATATGCAGATTCTCTCATACCTTGGTCACCCAGCAGTTCAGTTCATCACTTGTGAATGTGATCTCTTCCATCAGCTCTGTAAACACTGCCCCCATTCCTGAGGTTCCCTTGCCTTGTGCTGAATGGCTGAGAGGAGTCTCATGGCAGCCTGCTCTCCTTGGGCTGGCATGAGGGGACATGGTATTTGCATGGGAGGAGTGGAGAGAGGATGCATTGTTCTCCAGGGTCCAGCATATATGGGACCCTCAGAGCAAGCACAGTCTGTGCCCTGGGGCTTTCCCACCCCCAGCAAAATTCACATGGAAAGTGCTTTGCTGAGCTCCCTCCCCAGAGCCATTGGGACATTCCCGTGCCCTTTCACAGCTCCTTGCTCACCATGATCAGCTGCTGGCTCAGGGTTTCCCTCTGTGCCTCTCAGGCTCCTGAGCCGCGCTGTCCCCTCTGCTCTCGGCAGGTGATGAAGCTGCGGAAGCTGGCCCAGCAGGTTGCCAACTGCCGGCAGTGCCTGGAGCGCTCCACAGTCCTCATCAACCAGGCCGAGCACATCCTGAAGGAGAATGACCACGCTCGGTTCCTGCAGACTGCCAGGAACGTGGCGGAGAGGTGGGCTGGGCTCAGGACACTGCTGCTGGAGGTGGCCCCCATTGCAGGTCCCTGCCCAGAGGTGACCCAAGTCCCCTTCAGTCACTTCCCTGGAGATCCCCAGCCATCCCTGCTGCCTCCCACTGTGTGATCAGGTTCCCATCCCTCACAGGACTGGGCTGCATGGCAGGTCCTAACAATGCTGTGGAAGCAAGCCCCCTTCCCTGGGGTAGGAAAGTGGTGGAAATGCCAGTCCAAAGGGAGTTCAGGGGCCAGTCAAAGCTGTAAACCCCAGGGGTGGAGCCCTCCCACTCTCAGGGAACCCCAGGCTAGGCCACCCTCCTGGGTAGGGGCAGTGGTCTGTAGGTGCAAGCTGTTTTCCTGATAGCAGGTGAGGCACAGTGAGGCTGTCTCCATCCCTGTGTCTCCCTCATGCACCCTGTTGCATACTGATGGTCCCCTCTTTCCTTCCAGGGTCGCCATGGCAACTGCATCCTCTCAAGTCCTGATACCAGATATCAATTTTAATGATGCCTTTGAAAACTTTGCTTTAGATTTTTCTAGAGAGAAGAAGCTGCTGGAGGGACTGGATTATCTAACAGGTGAGTGCTCAGGTGTGCTCCACTCTGTATCTTCCCCTGAGTCCCTGCCCTGTGCTCCGCCAAGGGCTGGCAGACCTATTTTAGGATTTAACCAGTAACAAGCACCAGGTCATCTGTGGCAGAGCAGGGCCTGTGCTGTCCCCAGGACAGTGATAGGTCCCCATCCCTCTGTTTCACCCTGCTGTTCCTGGAGGACCCATGGAAAAGACCAGAAAGCTTAAAAATTATGGTCTCCATGACTTGGTGGGGGAGGCTGATGTCCATAAGGATGCAAAAAGGATAAGGATTATATGAGGGTCCATAAGGATTACAGGGGAGGAATGATGAATTAACTAATTATTATACTTCTATGGCACTCTGTGCTTTAACATTTCTGTTTTCCTGCCCTTTTTCTGGGTCACTTGCTTCTAAATTATGAACCCTTCTGGGTGGGACTTCAGTGGGCCCCTCAGGGCTGCCCTGATGCCCCAGCACAGACTGGTTGCTGCCCTCGGTGGTCTGGGAGCAGCAACGGCTGCTGGATCAGCCTGTGCTGGAGCACTGGAGGGATGAGGCAAGGGAGGCAAGGACATCTTCACTCACCCAAATCCGATTTTATCATCATGAAGCAGATCGGCTTTCAGTGAAAGATTAGCACAAGCGTGTCCAGATCAGTTATGGGATGAAATACTTACTCCACAACCAGGGCAGGGAAATAAGTAGATTTGGAAGTGGGTTCTCAGCCTGTTTCAGGGTGGGGGTGTCAGACCTGATGGAGCAGCAGTGAAAACCCTGTGCTCTGACCTCTGGATGCCTTGTTAAACTAAAAGGTTCAGTTCAGTGGGAAACACAATGACAGATTAAATGAGAGAGGTTTTGGTGTTGATAGTACTACTGCCACAAGCCCATCTCAGTCCTAACATGAGTGGAAAAGGCCTGGGTTTTTAAGGAAGGAAAGCCCAAACTGACCAAAGTCTGTGGTCTGTGCCATCCCACAGCACCGAACCCCCCGTCAGTCCGTGAGGAGCTCTGCACAGCCTCCCATGACACCATCACCGTGCACTGGATGTCAGAGGATGAGTTCAGTGTCAGCTCCTACGAGCTCCAGTACACCATCTTCACCGGCCAGGCCAACTTCATCAGTAAGTCACCACACTTCCCTTCAGCAAGGAGTCCCATGTTGCCCACACAATCTCCAGCTGCTCCATCCCTGGAAGTGTCCAAGGCCAGGTTGGAGCAACCTGGGATAGTTGAGGGTGTCCCTGCCCATGGCAGGGGGTGTCACTGGATGAGCTTTTAGGTCCCTTCCAACCCAGAGCATTCTGGGATTCTGTAAGGAAAAGGTTCTCAGTTTCATCAGTGGTTTTAAAGGCTGGGTATTTATGGAGGAGCAGCAAAGGATCTACCAAGGCCTAGTGGATCAGAGCAATAGACACCTCCTCATGTTGTGGGGGCCATCCCTGAAGTGCTCTGGTCTGCACTTGGTGTCATCGGCCCCAACTTGGTGAATCATCAGGAACATTGGAGGCTCCTGTCCATCTCACAGCTCCCAGATCCATGGATACCTGGGATCGTACGCAGGGCAGCGCTGGCTGCTCCATGGCTGATAACTATGGTGGTTTATAAACCCTCTGGAACAGCTCTGAGGCATATTTCCAGGTAATTTTTCATTAAAATTACTGCCATACCTAGTTGTTTTTCCACAGCACCACAGATTTGTCTCACAGGAATGGGATTTGATTTGAGGACTGAAGACAGAATTACTGATGGTCTGTGGCTTGTGAGAAAGTTTTATTCTTGGTTTTCCTAGCAGCACTTGCCATTGTGAGAAGTGCTGACAAGGTGCCTCAGAGTGGGTGTTTGGGCTGCCGTCGGTCTGTCCCACTGGCTGGAAAGACGTTGGCACCGGCAGCACAGTGTCACGGCTCCGGAAGGCTGTTCAGTGCACTCTGAACTGTGCAGGAAGCTGACAGAGAAAGTTCCCTGTGACTTTCCAAGCTGGATCTCACCTCCCCAGCCCTGGCCCAGCCTTTGTCCTTGTTTTGGAAAACAAGATGATGCATTTCCTTTCCGTGGTGGCTGTTGTGTGCTGGTGCTGCCACAGCCAGACCCGCCCTGCTTGGCTCTCCTCTCCCTCCCAGGTAGAGCATGTTGTCTCCAGCACTTTGTCCTCTGGAAGCCTGGAGAGCTCAGCCACCTCTCTGGCTCTGCTCTTGGATGGCCACCAGCTCCATGTCCCCTGCACTTCCAGCTGTGAAAGATTAGCACAAGCTAATCTAGCACAAGGATGGGGACTTGCTGGTGTCACCATGTGGTTTTGGTAGAGAGGGATGTCTCAAGGTCCCTGTGCTAGCTCTGTGCACTTTGGGCTGACAGGTTGCTCAGGGCTTGCTCCTTGAGGAAGGACTGTTCAGGGATGGAGCATCCAGTGCTTCCTCACCCTCAGTTAGGAGGATTTTGCCCTTTTCCACTCAGGATTTCCTTTGCTGCAGCTTGTGCCCTTGCCTGGGATGATGCCAGGGAAGGATCTACTCTCACCTTTTCCCACATGCCACTTTGGACACATGTCGCTTGGAGTCCCATACACCAAGGGACTTGGGAATGAGTCACCTGCCCACCTCTGGCAGGTGGGGCACAGGCATTGGGAAAGGAGGAGCTGTGGAGACCATGAGAGTGAGGAACAGTGAGGGCAGTGCTGGAGTAGAGCCCAGAAGGTCACATGTCTGAAGTGTCCTCCTTGGCCAGCCAGCAACCTCCAGGTTGCTCTTTGTAGGATGAGTGAAGAAAACATGAGTTAAATCCCTGAGAAGAAAATGAATAACTTACTGTCCCTCGCAATAGCACAGTTTGGGTCATGGCACTGTGTGAGCACTGGCTGAACTCATGTGAAAAGACACTGGAACACTGAACAGGGCCTGGGACCCTGACCAGGAGAGGAAATACCTTTCCAAGGTGTGCAGAGTTGGCCTGTGGAACCCATCCCCTTCACACTTCCATCAAAGCCAAGAGTTTGGCAAGAGCCAGACATTTTTGTGGAGGATAAATGCTACAATAAAAGGGATTTTTTAAAGCTTTGGCGAGGATAGGAGCGAGGAGGTTAGTCTTCAAGGCCAAGCTCTTTTAGGTTGTTTTGCAAAAGAAACCTACTTGGAAGGTCAAGTCCTTCTCATTGTTGTATCTTAGCCACCTTGTTCTTCCTGATGGAGCATCCCCAGCTGGTTCTTCCTGCAGGAAGGTGACACCGACCAGGCCGGGCTGGAAGCTGTGTGCTCCAACGGGAGCAGCTCCGCGTGCAGGCTGCAATCAGGATCACATCTGTTTTATTTTCTACTTCACATCACACTCCTTGTGCCCCTCGGCCATTCCCATGTGTATCCCAAACCAAATTGAGGATGACAGGGACTGCAACCTGCCCTTGTCCTGCGGCTGAGCCAGCCACTGAAGAGAAATGAATTGGAAGCCATTGCAAAAAAGATATGGAGCATTCCCAGCTCCTGCCTCCCAGCCCTGCACATGTTGAAACCCCCTCTCCAGTCACCCCAAATTCACAATGCACTCCTTACCTCTCACCAGATCTAGGAAGCCTCCAGCTACTTCTTCCACGCTTCCTTATTCCTTTTGGCTCAAAGCCCTACCCCTGTGCTGTGATAGCTGTCCTGGTTTCCCCTGAGCCCCAGAGCATCTTTGTCCCCCAGTTTAGCTACTCGAGTGCTCGTGCCAGCTGCAGGTGATCCTCATCCCAGTGATGCCAATGGCAGGAGCAGCCTGTGGCACTATGTAAGGCTTTTTCCCTTTCCTGGAGCACTGTGCCACCCCACCTGAGGTACAGCACTACATTTCCACACATGCCAGGCCCTGTAGCTCTGACACTGCAAATCACTGCAGCAGTCAATTTGGCACCTCCGTGGTCTTGGATTCTTCATTCCTTCCCATTTCCAGAAAGAGTTCAGCCTGCTGAATGGTTTCCAAATGTCTGGATCCCTTCAGTGGGAGCTCTTTTTCTTTGAACCACTCTGCAGATCAGTCTATTCAGGGAGCCAAGCATCAGCCTCCCTTAGCCATGGATTATTACTTCCCACACTGGAGCACTGCGGACGGGGCAGGAGCAAGATTCAGTTGCAAACACATTGATTTGGGTGCAAATGCATCCATTTCTGCTGCTGGAATTGCATACTGAGCAGGAGGGAGGCTGTCCTGTGGGACAGAGTGATGGTGGGATGGTGGTGGAAGGATGGTGGCCATCACCCCCTCCCAGGCACCAACAGCTTCGTCTGCCAGCTGCCCTGGCTGGAAGGTGCTGCTGGCTGCATTTCCCTTTGTCTGCACCCTTTCCCCATCACTTCCCATGGCAGCATCCCAAGATGCCAGCGCTGCAGCCCTGGTCCTGCCTTTGTGTGATAATGGAAGAGATTCTGTGTTGCTGGGATTTATCATCACTGGAAATTTCCCTGCCACTCTGAACTCCCAGGCAGGTGGTAAATCCTTCCGAGGGACACATGGTCATGAGCTCTGCATTAGCAGTACAAAAGCTTTGTATTCTGTCCTTCCTGGGAATAAATCTCTGCCCCTCTCTTGACTGCAGGTCTCTACAACTCCATGGACAGCTGGATGATCGTCCCCAACATCAAGCAGAACCACTACACAGTGCACGGGCTGCAGAGTGGCACCCGCTACATCTTCCTGGTGAAAGCCATCAACCAGGCAGGCAGCAGGAACAGTGAGCCTGCCCGCCTCAAGACCAACAGTAGGTGCCCAGGCACTCAGCTGGCCATGCCAGGTGGGGGAGGAGAGTTTCCAGGGCACGGGGGTGCCTGGGGTATGGCTGGGTGCTCCCAGTGAGCGGGCAGTGGCTGGCAGCGAGATGGAAACACTGTGTTGTTAAATCACTGGAGTGCCCATCTCCCTTGGTGCTTCTGTTCCTTCCCTACCTCAGGGATGGTCTCCTGATACCCCATGTGGTGCCAGGGGCTCCCATCAGCCCTCTGCTCTAGTCAGCACCCATCCCTGGGGTCTTAGGTCATAATGGTCCACTCTTCTGGTGGCTTTACATCCCTGGGCTTTTTGGGGCCAATGCAAGGGGCACAGAGCAACTGTGTTCTTGTGTGTGGCTTAGCTTGCAGAGGGTTGTGGTTTGGAAAGCCATAAGATTGAAAAGTGTCTCCGTGGTGGTGGATGGGGACTTTGCAGCCACACACAAAGCAGAAGATTTTTCTTTCCAGTGCCCTAGGGATGCCAAGGAAGGTTAAATGTGTTTAGGGAGAGCTGAGCTCTGACAGCAGTGGAGCTAGACCTGTCTGTGCTGTAACAGACAGAGCTCCAGGGTTTGTGGTAGGAAACCTTTTTCCATTGAAAGACAGCAGAAGCAGTGGCACCCATGCCCTGAAGGGTGACACGGGAGGGACAGTGTGAGATGTTGGGAGAGGAATAAGTTGTCTCTCCAGGCTGCCTGCCCTGTGCTCGTGCCTTCCCAGTGCTTGCATGTCTCTTTGTGGTCCTGGTGAGCACAGCCCTCCCATCTGTCCCTCTCCCAACAGTTGCTTCTGCCTGAGCAAGGCTTTCATGATGATTTATCACCTCTACCTCCTGCTTTTCTTTGTGCGACATTAAACTGAATAAAACAACATTGAGACAGTGGAGCTGAGGGAGCTGCTGAAGAGCAAACTTCATCCCAATCTGCCTGTTCATTAAAAATTTATCCCTCCTGCAGCTGCTGTTTCTCAGTGCTTCCCTGGCTTTGAAAGGCGCTCGCTCTGGGAGTGAGGGATGGGCGGCTTGGGAAGCTGGGAGCAAGGGCGGGTGGCCGTGATGGCAGCTCCCATAGGGTCTGGTCTCTCTGATCTAGCCCAGTGCCAGTCACCGAGCTGCCAGCACAGCTCTGAGCGCTCCTGCTTGGGGATGGACTGGGTTCAGTCAGAGTCCTGTCAGGTGTTGAGCCCCCCTTGCTGCAGGGATGTGTCTGCATCAGCTTCTGCATGTTTGAAACCTGGAGCAGCCCCACATGAGACACTGCACAGGTTATGTGTGATTGTGGGGGTGCTAAAGCCCCTTCCACAAGGACCTTGCTTCCCACTCAGGTGTTGGGGAGGAGAGGCATGTGGCATTGATGGGCACATCCTTCTCTGCCACCAGTTTGGTGTTCCTTTGCCATCTGTGTTTGTGGAAACTTCTGAATTCCTGAAAGTTTGATTTAGCCATATATATTGATTTTTCTCCTTCTGTGGCCATCCTCAGGTGACAAGGGCTCCTTTGGGTGTCTAGTGGTGCTGCAGCCCCAGCATACCCCCACTGGCTTTTCCTCCTGCTGGTATTTGCTACCAGGGCTTCTCCTTTTGCAGTGGACAATATCCAGAGGATATCACACCCATGCTTTCCCACTGAAACCTCAGTGGAAGTGTCAGCAGCTCAACACAGAAACGGCCCATTAACATATTTCACAGCCTGTTCTGTTCCTGAAGGGATGTCTGGAGAGATCTCTCCATGGCCAGAAGGTCAGTGTCAGGACACATCGATTTCCGCAGCATCAGCGCTGTCAGTGCTGGCACTAAATCTGCATTCCTGAACAGAGCAGCTTGGGAGGACATGTTTGGTGTAGTGACAGAGAGACCATCTTCTGCTGAGGCTGGGCCTGAGCAGGACTTATTTAGGAGCAAGTGTCCAAAAGTAGCTGAAAATGCTGGAATGCAGGGACAGGCCCAGCTCTGGACATAAATAAAATGCAGAGAAATGGGTTTTCCAGTCCTTGCCTTGGCCACTGCATCCTGGCCTTATTTTCCCTCGCAATTCTGGCTTTTCTTAATTTCTGCATATCTTGGCAAGACCTTAATGTGCTACAGGATGGCTCCCTTCACATCCCATGTGAGATGTCAGGAGTGTGTTTGCTGCCTGAGCAATGGGCTGCAAGGTCCCTATTACTGACTGAATCATGTTAGTGCAGGTGTTTTTAATGACAGGATGATTCCTGCAAAAACTTCCCAGCAGGGAATCTGAAAATTAAGATGTATTTATGGTTTTCCTATGACTTGATGACTCAGCATCTTTGTTTCTTTCTTTGCTGAAGGTGATGTCTTCAGGGAGGATAGGATGGTGCTGGCAGCTCTGCTCTGTGGGTGTCCTGTGCCCCACATGTGGCATCTTAGATAGCTGGTGGGTGTAGGGACACTGCCACTGCCATTACAGGCAGAGAGGAGGCACAGAATGCAGGAGAGCTGCCTTTGTGTTCCTGTGTCCCTGCTGCTTTCTTTGCTCTCTGGGCAGAATGTGGTGGATACCTGCAGCATCCTTGGGTGCAGAGTTCATATCCATCCCTCCTTTCTCTCCACACATTTTCAGCCAAACGCAGTCACCAGCTGTCCACCCTCTCTGCAGCCAGAGGAGTGGGGCACAGAGGAGCTGCTGTGCTGCAGGGCACCAGTGGCACCCCTGCACTGACCCCCACCCTGGGCTGGGCTGCTGGGCCTGGATTTGGCTGTGTTGAATGTTGTCTCCTGCTCCTGGGGATCTCATTCCAGTTATTTCTGGAGCTGTTATGTAAAGCAGCAGGCAGCCTGTCCTCGCTGTTCCTCTGGGTGGGTGACAGGAGTGTCCTAAGCCCCTGCTCACTGTGATGGATGCAGGAGCCCTGGGAGGTCCAGGGGAGCAGGGTGGGTGTCTGGGGTCCTGCAGGGTGGGGATGGAGCTCCAGCACACACCTCTCTCTGCCTGGCTCCATCCCTGCATTCCATTGACCTTGACCATGTTCCTGGCTGCCTCCTCTTTGCTCCCTCACACTCAGTGCCAGACAGGATTTCCTCTGCTCTGCTCTGCTCTGCTCACTCTGGCTCTGCTGGGAAGGGAGGGCTAATCCAGCTGATAAATGCTCCAGGGGTGCAGCTGGCTGTGTCCAGCCCTGAAGGCAGCTGCTTCCCCACAACTCCCGAGCCTCATGCAGGGATGACAGCAAAAGGCTATCAGGAATATCCCAGCAAGATGAATTTGTGGGATAAAGGTAATCTGAGTGACCGGCCCAGGAGCTACATGTTAATGATGAGACGAAACATTAATGATGAGAGGAATCATCAGTGATGAGAGGAATCATTGCAAGCCTTGGCTCTCTGCAGGGCAGGGCTGGAGAACAGTGACTGGGAGGCACAGAGGCTGCTGGTGGTGGGGGAGCAGGGAGTGAAGGCTACAGTCAGAACCCCCCTTCCTTTGGCAGCTCCCACGCTGGCGGGCTGAGGTTGGGACTGTTATGACCTCTGTGAAGTCTATATTTTTTCCCAGTGCCAGAGTGATATTTTGGGAAGGATAGCAGGTGCCTGGCTGTGTTCTCTGAAATACCCTCCGACCCCTCCAAGACTGCCCATCATACTCACTGCCAGTGCATGCACCTCAAGCACTTGCTCCAGGACATGCCAGCACAAACCAGTGATAAGGGCTGGGCTCCACTTCTTCACACTGACCTTAGCAAGAGGTTGCCTTCGGAAACAGAGCTGTGAGTGTCTCTGTCCTGATGGAGCCAAGTATTTTTATACCTCACTTCCTCAGAGCTTGTCTCTTTGCATTACTGCCAGGAAAAGATACAGCAGAAAGATCAGAGCAGCCAAAAGAAGGAGGGGGCAGGTCACTCCCAATTTGCAGTTTTACTTTCAGGCTTCTCAACTCAATTATTCAGCAAATTGGGCTCCAAGGAAAACCAGCACAAGCTACCATCAGGTTACAGAGCACAGCGCAGATGAGCTCCGCTCTGCAGCTACAATGGTTGCTGATGTTGCAGCTCTTTGCAGACATTCCCAGGTGTCCTGGTGTTCTCCTTGTGTGTTTCCTGGCTTTCCAGGGTTTTCAGGCTGTTCTGGGGGTCCCCAGCCCAGGCTCAGGACCCCATTGATGTGGTGGTGTCATCGTTTCTTCTTGCTGGGACTCTGTGTCTGCAGCCAAAAATGAGAGCGTGAAGGACACAGCTAGTCATGCCCCGAGCTGGGTACCAAAACATGAGGCTGAAGATATTGGTAGAATTTGGGGTGTTCTCTGCAGCTGTCATTTTCTTTGTCCTGAAGCAGGTGAATCCCTATGGAAATGCTGTCTGGTGCCTGTGTGCACTTTACTGCATCTCACATGAAACCACAGCAGCAAAACCCACCTGAACTCAATTTACTTCTTTGTAGCATCTTGGGGTTTTGTTTGCAAATTCAGGGATAGACTGACGACTTTCAGAGGGAAATCATGAACAAAAAAGGAGTCTGGTTGAAGTTCTGGGACATCACCCAGATCTGGTCTGGTTTTGGGGAAAACATCCAAGCAAACCGCCATTAAATATGCAAAGCTGAGAACATGTGATGTGAAGAAGCCCGATTCCTGCACCATGATGCTAATAACACAAATCCTAATCCTTGTGTCTCCTCCCTACAGGTCAGCCATTCAAGCTGGACCCCAAGATGGCTCACAAGAAGCTGAAGATCTCCAATGACGGGCTGCAGATGGAGAAGGACGAGAGCTCCTTGAAGAAGAGCCACACGCCAGAGCGGTTCAGTGGGACAGGCTGCTACGGTGTGGCTGGCAACATCTTCATCGACAGCGGCTGCCACTACTGGGAGGTGGTGGTGGGATCCTCCACCTGGTAAGGCACCACCTGTGTGGGGGGGGGGATGCTTTCCCGGTCCAGCCTTTGCCAGAGATGCCCACCCTGTGCCCCTTTACAGCAGGTGGGCTCTGAAAGCACAGGGTGCTGTAGCCATCAGGGCTGGGCTTGGTGCTGGGCCGAGGCTGGAGGATGCTGAGCACAGCTTCTCCTTTCCTGCAGGTATGCTATTGGCGTGGCTTACAAGTCAGCCCCCAAAAATGAGTGGATTGGGAAGAACTCCTCTTCTTGGGTCTTCTCCCGCTGCAACAACAACTTTGTGGTGCGGCACAACAACAAGGAGATGCTGGTGGAGGTGCACCCACAGATGAAGCGCCTCGGTGTCCTCCTGGACTACGACAACAACGCCCTCTCCTTCTACGACCCAGCCAACTCTCTCCACCTCCACACCTTTGAAGTCTCATTCATCCTGCCAGTGTGTCCCACCTTCACCATCTGGAACAAATCCCTGATGATCCTCTCGGGGCTGCCTGCCCCAGATTTCATCGATTACCCCGAACAGCAGGAGTGTAACTGCCGGCCCCAGGAGTCCCCATACGTGTCAGGAATGAAAGCCTGTCACTAGGCTGCCCAGGCCTGCCCGTGCCCTGTGGCAGCACTGGCCGTGCCAGTGGGTGAAGGTGGCCAGAGCTGCCCACTGGCAGCCGTGCCAGAGAGCCACTGTGGCGCCTGAGCAGTCAAGCACCATCCACACCCAGTTCCATCTTACTTTAATGGAAAAAGTGGAAGAACCTCAAACCACAGCTGGAAATGAACTGCTGTTGGTGAGCTCCAGGGTGTGCAAGAGTGGCTGGAGCAGCTCTTTGGCGGTTGCTCCCATCTCTCCCCGAGAAGATTGTCACCTGGATGGTTCTGTCTTCCCTTGGGGGGCTGGAAAGGCCAGGGCAGGTTTCAGGGTGACCTGAGGTGCCATGGTGGTCAGGGAATGGCTCGTGCATACCACGAGGCACAGATTGGGACAGGAGGGATGGGCTCTGGGGCCCGCTGACAGCTGGTGTAGGGACCCAGAGCACTGAGCAGCACTTTCCGGGGAGGACTTTCCATGTGGCTGAGGCTCGGTAGCTTCCCTGGTGGGATGGATAAGGCTTGGAGCACTTGGTGGGTGCTGGCAGTGGCTGTGTGGTGGATGGTGGTCCTGTGGAGGGAGGGTGGTGCTCTGTGGGAGTGAAGATGGCACTGAGGGTGTTCCCGGTGGCTGGCTGTGCTGCAGATGACATGCTCCTGATTATTTTCGGGGTCCTGCAGTGGAGAGCCACGGACCCCCAGCCCACCATCTCCTCCTTTGAGAGCTTCCCAGTATCCAGGGAGGCCTGCATCCTTGAGAAGCTTTGGCCCCTGGCACAGAGGTTTGGCAGCTGCTCCTTCCCAACACAGTGTCTGGCCAGCAGTGCCCTGCTCCACATAGGTCTCCAGTGCCCTGTCTGGTGTCCCAGCAGCAAAAACTCATCTTCCTACTCTAAGCCGACAGTAGAGTCCTTCTCAAAGAATACCTCTATGCTCTGTGACCCAAAATCTCAATTAATGACACTGAATCTTGACTTCTGGTTTGTTCTCCACCATGCCAGGGGATTGGACTGGGTGCATTTTAAAGATCCCTTCCAGCCCAAACTATTCCATGATTCTGTGGTGGTGTGAGTGTGGAGCCATACTGTTTATTCCATGGCAGAGGACTGAGTCTGTCCCAGAGGCTCAGAGACCCTGGTTACTGGGAGCTCTTTAGCTGTCTCCAGTATTCCCAGTAACCACAAGCATCAAGTCCCCTGGGCAAGCTCCAGTCTCGAGATTTATTTAAGAGGCCAAGAGGAGCTGGGCTGGCACACAATCCCTGTTGCCACCATGGGGGTCTGTGGCACAGTTTGGGGCCAGTGGGCATGTGAGTGTCTGGGACATTGTGGAGCAGGGATTTCAGGCATTATGGTGGCCCAAGGCAGCTGGTGCTTGGGCTTCGCTCTGTGACATTTGAAGCCCCTTTTCCTCCTCTAGATGTGGTGCCTCGGTGGGAGTGGGAACCACTGAGCTGAGACCACCCAGCTCTGCCAGCCTCTCCCTGTGGAGCTTGCTGATGGGGAACTACCCCTGCTTCTGTTTTCTTCTACAACAGGGTAACCCACCTGATTGATCCAGGGTAGCCATGAGATGCAATCTTTTTGGACTTTAGCAGGCTTTAGCAGTCTCTGACAGGATCCTTCTGGACAAAATGTCCAGCCCACAGCTGGATAAACACATCATGGGGTGGCTGAGTAACTGGCTCATGAGTCAGGCACAAAGAGTGATATCGGGCTGGCACTAGTCACTTTTGGGGTTCTGAAGTGCTCCATCCTCGGCCCTGTGCTCTTCAACATTTTCATTAACAACCTGCAGGACTGGAAGGGATACTAGGTCAATTTGCTGGGAGCACTAAGCTGGGAGGAGCTGTCAACGCTCTCAAGGGCGGAGAGGCCCTGCAGAGAGACGCAGACAAATTAGATAGATGGGGAATCACCAACCATGTGAAGTTTAACAAGGGAAGGTGATAAATTCTGTGCCTGGGATGGGGCCACCCTGATCATGTGTATGAACTGGGGAAAGAGAGGCTGTGGAGCAGCTGTGGAAGGGCCCTGGGGTACCTGGTCCAGTTGGATCTCAGTCAGCCAGGAGGGAAATCCCTGTTTTGGGAGCATCAGGCCAGCTGGATCAGGGAGGGGATTGTCATGTTCTGCTCTGGGCTGAGGCAGCCTCACCTTGAGCCCTGAGGGGAGTTTTGTACACCACAATATAAAAAAGGCATGAAGCTATTAGAGTGAACAAAGAAGGCCTGTGAGGATGGAGAAGGGTCTGGAGGGGTCTTGTGAGGAGTGGCTGAGGTGACTTGGTTTGTTCAGCTGGAGAAGAAGAGAGGGGAGGCTTCTTTGTCATCTTCAACTCCTCCCAAGGGGGAGTGGAAGGGCAGGTACCCATCTCTTCATTCTTGTGACCAGTGACAGGACTGAAGGAAACGGCTGGAGCTGAGTCAGGGGAGGATTAGGCTGGATGCCAGGAAAAGGTTTTTCTCTCAGGGGGTGGTCAGGCACTGCACAGTCTCCCCAGGGAATGGTCATGGCCCCAAGGCTGCCAGAGGTCAAGGGGCATTTGAACAATGTTTCCAAACACAGGGTGGGATAGTTGGGGTGTCCTGTGCAGGGCCAGGAGTTCAACTCAATGATTCTGATGGGCCCCTTCCAACTCAGCCTATTCTGTGATTCTAAAGCCCAGGCTCAGGGGATGAGTGGCTGTTTTGGACAGGGCTCTTGGGGCTCATCCCATGGGGGCTGTGCCAGAGACAGGTTGAATTCATCCGGAGCCAGTTCAGAATTCATCTGGTGACCCCTCCCAGTGACCTGGCCAAGAGGATGCATGTTGGTGAGTCTGGTGGTGACAGCTTTGCCCAGGAGGAGAGTGTTCCCCAGCGTGCCATCTCTCTGTGTGTCTGGACTGTGGTTTTTGGAAAAGGGAGGTGGGCAGCACCTCGGGGAAGGATCTGCTGCCGGCCCTGCCAAGCTGAGAGGGCTTTCCCTCTGATCCAGGCTGCTTCCCCATGGTGCCTGGCAGGGCAGGCACAGGGGATACACCCCTCCTTCTTGACTCCTCCTGAGCAGAGGAGCAGCTCCGTTTGCTTCTCCCAGCCCCGGAGTGCAGGAGCTCAGGGAGGGTGCAGCAGGGGCAGGCCTGCCATCCCCACAGCCTGGCTCATGCCCCCTTTCACTTTGGGAGGTTAAATCACCCTTTTAAGTTGGATGTTTTTCATGGGAAGGTCTCATGGAAGTCCCTTCCGCATGTGCTGGTCCCATGGGGCTGCTCAGCCTGTGCCAGCCCAGAGGGATGCCAGGCCCTGCAGGGGGATGGTGGCCTTGGCAATGCCGAGGGTGGCGCCAGTGCTGCTGGGATGGGCTCAGGGAGCATCCGCAGCTCAGAGACCATGAGCCCTTAATGTGACATTTGCACCTGATGAAATTGCACTAATTGTGGGACCCCCTGGCCCCCACACATGTCTCACACCCGGCCAGATGGGGACTGGGGGAGCCCCACACCCCGAGCAGGGGCTTGGCGGCCTTTCCCAGTCACCCACATTGTCCTCTTGTGGTACTGAAAGCAGAGCCCACCCAATTGTCACCATGATTTGGGGAGCAGCAGCCCCATCCCTGGGCCCTGCTGAGGACATGGAGGGGGGCCAGAGTGCTGCTGCTGGTTCCTCTGCGCCTGGTGACACCCGTGTTCAAGTTCGGGATGTGTGGACTCCTGGCTCCCCTCAGCCTCCCCTTCCACGTGTAACATTCCTGCTTCCATTTTACTTGGGGGAGGGCTGTTCTTCCTGTTGGGTTTTTCCCTTTTTGTTGGTTTTTTTGCAACTTCTTTGTTAACGTGTGTGTATATATATATATATATATATATAAATATAAATATAAAAATATAAATATAAAAATATAATATAATATATATACATTGCTGGGTATGTCTGTGTGTGAGGGAGGCCATAAGGTGAGGACAGCCCTGGGATCTTCTTGCTGGCCATCACAGTGTTCCCCAAACCTAGCAAAACATATGGCCATGCATGCACAGAGCAGAGGGGATTTGTGGTACTACCCAGCAGCAGCTTTCCTTGTGCTGGGCTCAGCCCAGACTGGAGAGCCTGTGGGGTGGCCAGGCACAGGGGGTGCTAAAGCTCCATCCAAAAACATCCGTATACATAAATACTGAGCACCCTACTGCCAGCCCCTGGATGATGTTCCCTTACCCAGGACACTGCATGTGCCAGTCTGCCCTTTTCCCAGTCCTGGATGGCCACAGGGGTTCTGGACATCTCTGAGTGCCAGCTATGTCCGGGTGCTCTTGCCCCACCAGTGCCCTGGAGAGGGTGGGGATGGAGCAGGTGCTGGGGCCAAGCTGGTGATGGGGCTGAGATGTGGCTGTGACAGCCCCCCCTGCACAGAGCCCTGCCGTGCACAGGGACTGGCAGGGAGGCAGGGAGGAGCTCGGTGGTTCCCCTCTCCCAACCCCAGCCCTGGGTGCACATCCCTGGGCTCTCCCAGGGTCCCCAGCAAGCAGGACTGGCCCGGGGAGTGGGGAGAGCCCATGCTGGAATGGTTCCACTGGGCAGAAGCTGCTGGAGAAGGGGTATTGGGGGCAGCCTCATGTGGGGGAGCACAGGCACACAAACCTGCAGGAGACAGAGCCCATTTTTGGAGCACATGTGCCTAAAATATTTGTTAAGTGGAAAACATACCAGCACTGTGGAATTAAATGTTTCTTACTTTATGCCTTTGCTCCAGGCTTCTCCTGTTAAACCACCAGCACATGGAACCTGCCTGGAGGATGAGTTGCTGGTTCAGCTAGGAACAAACCTGTGGCATTTGTGTTGGTCAGAGCTCCGCCCTTGCTGTGGGTTGTCAGTGCCACGCAGCAGTGATGGGCTGGGTCTGGTGCTGGTGCTCCTGCTTCTGCCACAAAGACCCCACTGCCCAGAGCCCCACACTGAGGAGTGGGGAGCTGCAGTGCCCAAGGCCCACAGCCTCCATTTCCAGACTTTTTATTCCCTGGTCCAGAGACTGGCAGGGTAGCCCCAGAGCACCACAGCTTGCCAGGGGGCTGTCCCAACCCCATCCCTTCATCCATCCCATCCCTCTGCTCCAGCCTGGTTTGCTGCATGCCCTGGGACAAGTGTGTGGAGTCTGGCAGGTATCTCCAGGTGCTCCTGAGCTCTGGCCACTAATCAAACAGACCCTGACACGGTTGCCAAAAGCCAGAGGTGCCCCAATCCTGGTGAGCAGCCCCCATGGCAGGAGAGACCCAGAGCCCTGCCACCCAGCCCGGAGCCCAGTGAGCACCCAGCAAGCAGCAAGGACACAATAGGAGCAAAAATATGGCTATTCCCACATATAAGGGGACACAGATCCTCTCCTTTCACCATGGGACAGTCTTCCCTGGGAGACAACCTGCTCCCCCCTCCATGGGATTGACACAGTGTGGGAACCTTCTTTTCTTTGAAACTGAAAAATAAAACCTTCCAAATGAGAAACATTTCCCAAATGGCCACAAATGGGCACTTGAAGGGCAGAGCCTGGGTTCTGGAGAGGTGAGGCACTGCCCGGCTCTGCTGTCAGCCCACCCTGAGCTGCCCTGAGAACGCCCCCGTGCAGCCTGGCAGGCCCGGCTGAGCCTCCAGACCCTGCGGGGCTTCATGTGGGGGGCTCATCCCGGCTGTCACAACAGCTCAACAGCGTGGACCATCTGCTCAGTGCATCCAGAGCTTCCAGAAAGGCAGGAATTCTCTGCGTGGATGTGTCTGACACGCTGCTCCCCCGTGCTGCTGGCAGGATTCCTGTCTCAGTGGCTCAGGCTGGCCGTGGGCGTTGCTGTGGATCACCAGGATGGATGTTAGCCCAGTGCCTGGAGAGCTGGCAGGGCTGGGAAGTGCTGGGAAAGGCACACCTTGGCAAAGCAGGGTGCCGGGGGTGCCAGGACTCACACTTGCCCATCCCTCCTCCCTCCACGCCGATGGAGTGAGAGGAAGCTGCAGAGATTGCTTCATTGTCCCTAGAACGACCGCGACCGCGTTAGGTGGGGAAATGAGTCCTGGGAGGGGAGGATGCGTTTTCCTCGAGGCTTTCCATAGGAGCACTTCATTATCCCTGAAACTCATGGGCTTCATTAACTAGAAATCCATCTCCAGGACAAACCACAGCCCGAGGCAAGGCCCAAAGGGATGTGGAGCACTGGGACAGCAGAGCCGGGAGCTGGTCCCTGCTGGGGCTGCTCAAGCTGCCTTGGCTCAGAGCCCACTTGGTGCCAGCCTGAGGAATGGGCATGACTGGGGGGTGCTAGGCAAGGGAAGAGCAGATGGCAAAGGATCAGCCTGTACTGAGGTGTTGACAGAGAAGAAATGTGGCAGTGCCACCCGTGTGTCCTCTGGCTGTGGCTAAAACTCCCTGAGCGCCATCCCCACAGTGGGACTGCTCCCACATTCCCTCCAGCCAGTGCCAAACACTGCTCCAGCCCTCGCCAGTGCTGGGGATGACCTGAGGCTCGCTGGCACAGCTCCTGGAAACCAGTGGAAGCTGCTCAAAGGATGTCATCCCTGGTCACCTCTTTGCCCAAAACAGCCAGTGACACAGCCAGTGTCAGCATGAGCCCAGGAAGGAGCTCTGCCCTTTCTCCTCCTGCTTTGTCTGGTGCCTTTCCCTGTCAACCTTGGGTTTCTAGGAAACTGCATCCCTCGTTGTGAAAGCCAATTTAAAACCATCACTCACGTGGCAGGTTGTTTCATGGAAAGGAAAAGGCTGCTCTGAGATGATGGAATGAGCTTTGCTGCTGCTTTCGAGGAATGTGCTTTAAACACAAGAGGTTTCAGCATCACAAATACTGAAAATCAAACCAGAAATGCATTCCACAAGTCAGCCAGAAGGGGAAAAAGCAGAGTGTGGCATGGGCTTGGGAAGGCTAATGGCAGGTTTGGGGGACTGAGTGGAAGGTTGGTGTTGGCCTTTTATTTCTTTTTTACTTTTCATTTCTTCTGTAGTTCACAAAATAGGAAATTTTAAAACTCCCTCCCTTGAGAAAGCTTAAAAACACACTGCCTGGGAACCCTGGGGCTTCCCCCCTGCTCTGGGAAGCTGCAAAGTGAAGAGATAAGAGAAATCACTGGGTTTATATGATGAGGGACATCAAGATATCTCATCTGTCCCATCTGCAGCAGCAATTGCTTGCATTGGGGTAGGATAATCCTCACTGGAATACATGCTACAGCTCTCCCATCCAGGAATGAAAATCCCTTTAACTGGTGATTTCACTCCAGGCTGGGGGGGAAAAAAACAATAGTTAAATAAATGGATGGAAAAGAAAATGACAACCTGACCTGCTCATAGACTGCACAGGGTGAATGAGTTAGAGTCTGAGCTGGCCCAAATTAATCCTTAATGGAACTTGAGATTTTAAATACTCATCTGAATAACCACCCCCTAAAACTGATCAAGTGTTCTAGATCATTAGACTGAGCATCACTTAATATTCTTGGTCTGGCTATGGAGTGATGGACAATGCCTGGAATGAGACCAGAAACCTTTATTGAATAATTCTGGTGTTTAAGGCATGTGAAAGGGAGGGAGGGAGGCGGGAAGGAGATGGTGAGGACATCAGTGCTTCTGTCTCAGACTAATAATGGCTGCAGGGGGAGCCTCAGGAATTCTCCTGAGCTTCAGGAGCCCATCTTGAGTTTCAGGACCTACCCTGAGCTCCAGGAGCCTGTCCTGAGTTGCAGGAACTGTCCTGACCCACCTGGAGCAGGCAGTTCGAGACTCCAGCCCTTCATCAGCCCTTGCAAATCCCACCTGGCCCCTCTCCTGAGAACATCCCATCCAGGCTCACCACTGCATCCTCCAAGCTTCGGAGTCAGGCAGGAGCAACACAGGGACTGTTAATGGAATTGGGTCCAGTTCTCCATGGCAACGAGCAAGAACTGGGTCAGTGCAGGATGCAAGGAGCCAAGCACTCCCAGGAGTTTTAAAAGTAAACACCAGCAGAAATTAAGGCACAAGGAGCTGGGGGGGACAAGGGGACCCTGGGACCCTCAGAGCTGCAGTAGAGCCCCCATCACCACATGTCACAGAAAGCAGTGGGGTCCCAGCCCTGTCCAGGGAGGGGGGCACAGGAAGGCTCCCGTGGGTACTTCTGCACAAGACAGTGGATCCAGGGCTGCACAGAGCAGGGGCTGCCTGGTCCCCAAGGCACACACAGACCTCCACAGCTACAGTGAGCAATTGAGCCTCAAAAACTCCCTCAGCCACAGCCTCCCTGCCCCCTATTCCCCATTGCTTTGAGCCAAGTGCCTTCTCTCCACATGGCCCTTGCCCTCCTGCCTCCCTGGCTCTAATTTGTCCCTGTTTATTTACACAGGCAGGCAGGCTGACATCCATCACTGGGATTCTCTGTGCAGAGGCTGTCTGTGTGAAAATCCTCATTACAGCTCCTTGCTGACAGGAGCTGTGCTGGGCTCCTTTGATCAGCCAGATGCTCGGGTGGAGCCTGGCTCTGTGTGTGCAGCCGCTGCCTTTGCTCTGCGCTCAGCAGCCGCGTGGCAGAGACTCCACCGTGCCCCTGCCAGAGCACAGGGGCCTCTGCCTCCACAGCCTGTCAGTAATTACCTGAGTGATGGGCCAGTGCTGAGCCGTCAGGGCAGCAGCGATGGGGGAAGTAGTTTGAGGGGGCTGCAGGGCAGAGCAGGAGGAACTGGATGGAACTGGAGGATGGAACTGGATAATTTTTAAGGTCCCTTCCAACCCAAACCATTCCATGATTTGAGGAAGCTAAACAACAGAACAATAAGAAAATTACCTGCAGAGTTTCCTCAAGGCCCATGAGAGCCACGAATTTGGCTGCCGTGGTTACTGATGGTCACAAGGAACCATCACCACCTTCAGCTGCTTTGATGATTTAATTGATACCTGGGCTCTGAGCTTTCATGTACCAAAATATATGTCCATCATTTGGCAGACCTTTGCCCTTCATTTTTCATTAAAATCCATCTGTTCGGTTCCCAGTGTGTCACCCTGATGTGAATAACTTCTCTTGAGTGGTGTCTTCATTTGTAAAATGGGCTTTTTAATCCTGCTCCACCTGATAATGAATTAAACACTCTCTTAACATTCACACAGCACCTGGAGGATGGAGAGAAGTGCTGTTGATGACAAAATTACAGTGCTATTTTATTTCACTCACTGCACAAATACACAGCAGCATCCTCTGGGCCCATTGAACATCTTCATCCTTGTGCCACAATGGAGACTGAGCCCTGTCCCCTGCACAGCCCCACACTGCCCCAGCTACATCTTCAGGCACTTCCCAACCCAGTCCCCACCACAGGGGCCCAAGGTGGCCAGCATGGAATGGCCAAAGCCCCACATGGCCTGGGAAGGTGGGCAAGGGGGGAAGTGTCCAGGTGGGGATGCTCCCTCTGTGTCACTGCAACCCTCACCTGCCCAGGGCAGGCAGTGCTGGAGCACTTTGGGGCTGGTTAATGGCATGGGAGCCCTTTATCCCTGATGGCATGGGTACATCAGATGTCATGTACAAACACCTGTGTTCTCAAGGCTCCTCAGCCAAGTGGGATTTCCCCCTGGATCAGCCAAGGTAACCAATCCTACCATGCATGGTTCCATGGGAGCTGGGATCTACCCCCTGTGCCCTCTGGGATCTACCCCCTGTGCCTTTCCCATGTATCTGGGCCTGCCACTGTATTTAACCTGGATTTCCCCTCAATCCTCTTAGAATCAGAGAATCAGAGAATCTCCTGAGTTGGAAGGAACCCATCAGGATCAAGTCCAATTCCTGTCCCTGCCCAGACCCCCCAACAACCCCACCCTGGGCATCCCTGGAGCGCTGTCCAAACCCTCCTGGAGCTCTGGCAGCCTCGGGGCTGTGCCCATTCCCTGGGGAGCCTGGGCAGTGCCAGCACCCTCTGGGGGAAGAACCTTTCCTAATCTCCCACGTAACCCTCCCTGGCACAGCTCGAACCCTTCCCTCAGGTGGAGACAGGCTCAGCAGGAGGCAGGTGGGAGGGGAGCACTTGCTGGACCTCCTCTCCAGAAATCCCTCTGCTCCATGCCCAGCTCCAGGCCAGTGCTGCCAGGTGACGCTTCAGCAGAACCCAAGAGATGCCCAATTATCCATGGACCCGAGTGACCGGAAACCAGGGGAGTGGAGGAATTTGTAATTAAATTGCCATTAGATGGGTAACAGATTGTCTGGCAGCTGACAGTGAGTGAAAATGCTCCATTCTGTCATGTTTTATCAGCATGAAAACCATTTGCAAGTGCTCTAATTACATTCCTAATTGCCAATGTGATTAGGGACCTGCAGCTGTTCATTAAGCATGTGTCACCCTCAGCCAGCAATCTGGAAGAGAGAATATTTAATTAATTGAATAGCACATTGGATGAGGAGATGGCCGGACCTGGAAGCTGGGAGTCTTGTGCTGAACAGAGCTGGTGGGCAGCAGCCTTCTCCTTCCAGCTCTGGGCACAGTGTCACACAGCCTCTGTTGGGAACCTAATAATATAAAATACACAGGAGCTCTCCTGCCCTGATGTCCAGCCAAATTTTTATATTCTCAGCCAGTCATGCTTCTCATCAGTGGAACAGTGTGAGCCACGTGGCTGCTGCTCCAGTGACCAGGGCTCAGCCCCAGAGAGGGATAGAGCCTTCAAGGTGCCCCTTTCCCTGACACTGCATCCCTCCTGGCCACTCTTCCCAGCCCTCCTTTGCCTTCTCCTTGTCTGTACTTTTTCATACCTCAAACACACCAACAGCTCGCATGGGGTTTCCTGTTGGAATAGGATGCTCAGAGAAGCTGCGGCTGCCCCATCCCTGGAAGTGTTCTAGGCCAGGTTGGATGGAGCCTGGAGCAACCTGGGATAGTGGAAGTTGTCCCTGTCCATGGCCAAGGGTTGGAACTGGATGTTTTTTAAGGTCCCTTCCAACCCATTCCATGATTGCATTTGCTATGGCTCTACTTCCAGCTCCCCCTGCTTGCCTGAGCAGCTACAGAGAGAGGGAAAAACACGAGTGCATCCAGATCAGCTCATTTCTTCAAATTTAACATACTCCGGTGCCTTAAAATATTCCTGGTCACAACAGGGAGAGTCTTAGGAGGCTTCACCTTAATCCCTGTTTAATTTCCACTTAAGAAAATGTCACTGCAGATGTTTAATAAGAATTAATTCTGGGTTTTGCACAGTTACTTTCAATTAAATAGCCCCAAGTGTTCCATGACTCTTCAAACAGACACTAAAGCACATTGAATCCTGCTCCCCATCCATTAACTCCAGTGCTTCTGTCTCTGCAGCCTGGAGCTCCCAGTCCTGCAGTCACTCCAGTGCTGAGGGATGATGTGGGGCTGCAGCCCCAGGCTGGCTCTATCCTGCCATGGGCCCATTTGGGATGATGCCAGGGTCCCTCTCAGCAGCCTGGACATCATTTTATCCCAAGCATTCAAGCTTTCTCTGAAGGGTGGGGGCTGCCTGTAGTCACAGTCAGGCTGTGAAATAATTCATCTGAGGGAGAGCAGAGCCTGGCACTGGGTCAAGGTGCTTGGGGGAGGGGACACCCAGAGAATATCCCAGCCCCTCTGCCCACTCTCTGGGCTCCCCACAAGTGTGCAAACCTGTCTCTGGCCCTGCTGCCCCAGGCCTGGGAAGTTGCTTTTATAAAAATGAGAAGTAAATAAATTAAAAAAATAGGGACTCCACTGCAGAGCCAATTATTCCTCCTTTAATCTTCTTGTGTGCTTTTTTTCTTTTTTCTGCTGCCTAAGTGCAGTGCTTTGCACTTGTTATTATTGAATTTTCTATCTTTGATTTTGGGCTATTTTTCCAGCATGTGGAGATTATCCTTAATTCCAAGCCTGCTTCTCTCCCTGCAAGCCTACAGCACACAGGAACATGAAATCATTTTCATTGAAAAAATGCTCTGAGGCCATCAATCCCAACCGTGCTCCCAGAACTGCCAAGCCCACCACCATCCATGTCCCCAAGTGCCACCTCCACAGGATCCATCCCCAGGCAGTGCCTCTCCCCTCTGCTGGGAAATGACCCCATTTCACTTTCAGACACTTTTGGGGTGCAAGTGCTGACAGTGATGCTGGTCCCTGCTCAAACTGTTCCATTCAGCAGCTGCAGCCCCAAATCCCCGAAAACTGCCCCCATCAACCCCCATCCATCTCTACCAGAAGCACCCATGAAAATTTGGGCACTCCAAGGAACCACCTCTCTGAGCTGCAGTGCTTCACTGGGTGAGTGGCAGCAGGAGCATGTGACAGGAGAGGAAGGAAACTGCAGCCTGATCAGGATGAAAACGATTTTTATATCCACTGGTGAAAATGGGTTCAATAAATATCTGCCCCACCACAGCCATTTCCCACAACAAAGGCCTTCCTTCTGTCCCACTGCCCCCTCTCTGTGCTGGGACGATGTGGGAGCCAAGAGCCACAGCTCTGAAACCTTGGCTGCAGAAGGAAAACACCTCCTAAAGTCACCTTTTCTGCTCATCCCCTCGCCCCAAGTAAATCCTGGGAGCTTAATCTGTGGAGCTCAATGGAGCTCACTGCAGCCCTCTAGGATAGAGTGAGGCACAGGAATCAGACAAAAACACCAGTGGAGAGGGAGATGGGAACACACAGTCTGGATTTGGCATCCTCATCTTGGATGTTTTCTTTGGGAGAAACCTAACTGGGCTTGGGCACCAGGCTCTGGACCCAGGGAGCCCCTGCTCTAACAAATCACCTCCAGGACACAGGGCAAGGAAAGGCAAATGGTGATTTGGGTGTTCAGACCATCCTTGATCCGATTGCTCCATGGGATGGGCTCTTCTCCATTGCTTCTCGTATGCTCCCCCACTTCCTGCTCCCAGTTCCTCTCTCTCTCTCCTTTCCATCACCTCTCATATCCTCCCTTGCATCTTGCTCCCAGTCCTTCTCCCTGTTCCCAGTTCTTCTCCCTCCTTTCCATCCCCTCTTGTACCCTCGCTTGGTCTCTGCTCCCTGTCCCTCTGCCTGTTCTCGGTTGCTCTCTCTGGCCCTGTCCCTCTGAGTCCCCGCCATCAGCTCTCAAATCCTCGCTGACTCCCTGTTCCTGGTCCTCTCCTTGCTCCCCATGGCTCGAGCATCCTTTACCCGGGAGCTGCCCCTCGGCTCCATCTCCCTCTCCATTCCCCTTCCCTCGCAGCTCCTGCACGGAGCCGAGTGCCCCTTGCCATGCCCCAAAGTCGGGACAGCCCAGAGGCGTGGAGTGTGTCAGACACTATCTGGGCACGTGTGTGCCAATTTCGCAGCTGGTTGCAGGCGCAGGGGCTCTGCAGAGCCCATTCCCAGGGGACAGGACGCCATCCCCGCCCGCTGCTCCGTGCCGGCTGCGCTCATGGACGCCAGGCAAACCCCGCTCTCATTAGCGCGGATTGCATCGTCCCCGCCCCTGGGTCACCAGAGTCAGACAGTGAATTCATCACAACCAAAGGGAGGAACGAGGCAGTCTGGAGCCTCCAGCTCTGCTCAGTCCCATCCTCTCCAGGGCTGGGACCCAATTAGAGCTCAGTGCCACAGGCGTCCGTCCACCAGCACCACACTAAATGACTGCTCCTGTTCACATTAGAGCGCCTGGAGAGACACTGGGCAACAATTACTCCCTCTAATTAATGGCCAGATTAAAACAGGGCTCAGTTCTACCCAGTAATTTGAAAATGAGAGACTCCATAACCATCCCCAGCACATGAGAGCATCATCCTTATAAAGACCTTTTAAATTAAGATCTCTGAGCTACTGTTACACAGAGGCCATGAATTACTCTCTGTGTTTAAAACAGACACATTATTTATTGAACCCATGGAATTAAGCCTTTCTAGTCTGCTGGAGACCTCGAGCAGATGTGATTCAAAGCCTGGTGCTGGCAGCCCTGGCCACGCAGCCTGCTGGGGCCAGGCACAGCCAGGCTAATTCACAGCTCCAGGTTGCTGCAGCATGACACAACATTAACCAGTTCAACTTCAGGAAATCCGTATTTGTATTGTTTTAATTAGACTGGTCTCTTTAATCCCCAAGTGCACATGGGACAAATGGTACACGGTGGCACAGAGGGGGGTGTTACCTCTCCCTCAGTCTGACCCACCTTGCAGGTTGACATTAAGATTCACACCCACAATGACACCACCAAGCACATGCCTTGCTCCTCCCAAATCATCAGCAAGATGTTTGGAAAGATTTTGAGAAGATAAACCTGAGGCCATTAGAGAAAAGACCTTGAACTGAACACGTCAGAGGCTCTGCAGCATGTTTGGTGTGCAGCATCCATGGTATGCAGCATCCATGCTGAAGAGGGAACGTTCCGTGCTGGAAATGAGGCCAGAAGAGGAAGGAGGCATTTGGAATATGTGATCGAAGCAGGGAGAATGAGCACAGGAGTGAGGCACAGGAGGGCTCTCAGAGGCAGCGAGAGCTTCACTGATGTCCAACACATCCACAACATCGGGGCTGGGAATTCAAATGAAATGTTGTGGAAGAGAACAGATGATGGTAAAATAGTTCAGCACAGCATTGGGCTGGTAAATTGAACAGGACTACACATATGGAGGATCCAGGGAGATGTCCTCTTTGTGTTGTTATCCTTCCCCATTCCCAAACCCTCTATGAGGTTGCAGCATGCTGTGCTGGCTGCCAGGGAAGAAATGTGATTTAAACAGAGATAAACCACCACAGTGGGGTTTTTTGGGGGAAAAAGTAGTGCACATTCCCACCTTTAGCTCAGCATCAAATGTGGTGCTTAAATCCCCTCCATCACCAAAGGTGCTTGACCCAAGCAAGTAATGGTGTGACATGGGAGCAACGGTGACAGGGAGGGGAGGCATCCCTGTGCCATTCCCACAGCATCCTCCAGGACAGGGAGGCATCAGCCACATGGTGCACAACACAGGGAAAAAAACAGAGTGTTGGTGACACAGAGGAGCCATGGAGAGGATGAGCAGGAGCAGCTGCCTTTTTCCCTGCACAATATCCCAAGCTTAGTGTCTCTGGCTCCAGACCTGCCATCACTGCAGGATGTTGTTACATTACTTCCAAAGATGCTTTTGTTGACCCAAGTTCTGAAAATTAAGCAGAAACTGCTATCTGAAAAAAAAATCAAGTCCCCCTCCAGTCCCCTAACACAGTCTTGGGTGGTGGTTCCTTGCCCTGCCAGGCTCTGACAGCCCAGCCTGGGTCCAGGGACAGCAGGGAGGGAGAGCCCAGCCCAGCCCCAGAGCCAACGCTGTGCAGTAAATCACAACACAACAACCCAGAGTGGCCCGTGGATCATTTATCATCCTGCATGCACAGGAAAGCAGCAAGGGGATGATAAAAGTCTGTTCAGATTAATGGCTAGAGGAATTAGAGAGGAAGGAAATTGCATCAGCACTGGAATTCCTCAGCCTGTGCTGGAAATCACCTTCCTGATAGTGATAATTGCATGAGCCACATAATCACACCTCTGCCATGTAACCCTTTAGTCTGGATGCTGTGTAACCCTTTAGTAGAGATACACTCATATTGCACAAATGTTTTCCTTTCTTCCCTAACCCCTAGCACAGGTACTTTCCATCACTTAGGACATATCAAGGTTTTGTGTCCGTCTCCTTCCCTATTCCCCAGGCTGCTGATGCTGTATCTTGATCCCAGAAACATCTTCAAGAAAATTAAAAATAAAAAGCAAGAGTTTTTTACAAAACCTGATGAAAAGCTGAAATAAAATTAATATACCTAAGGCAAAAAGAAAATAGCTGAATTCAGAATTCTCCCTTTCTCCCTTTTTTCCCCTGTGTGTGTACCTATATACACATATTTAGAGAACTTCAAACAATTTCCATTCCATTTCAGCTGATCTTTTAACTCATTTCCAAGCACTTTGTAAAATGAAAAGACATGGGAGCTCCTCCTCCTGGAAATGACAAGACCCAGTTTCTGCATCAACCATTTCAAGCCATTTATCCACTCAGCAGCTTTTTGGACTGAGGAGTCACTGAAGCTGCACATGCATCTGCAGGCAGCTGGATTTTAAATTTAAAAAATGAGGCAAAGCTTAATCGGGGGCTTCCAGGGGGTCTGCCCGTGAAGAGATGGCTGAAATGTGGTGTGATGTGGAGAGGGGCTGGTCTGGGCTGATGAGCTCCAGTGGGGTGATGGGCTTCCCTTCTCCGGCATCCTTCCCAGCCTGGGGGTCTCCAGCACGCCTGGCTGTGACACACCTCTCACTTCATCCCTTTGGACAGAGAGGGAGTTCACCCCTTCAGCCCCAGCTCACAGCCCCCTGCCTCCTGCTGCTGCTGCTTGAGTGTCTGTTTCAGCCCTACTGGGGAAAAAAAAAAAGGAATACAAAAGTAGAATAGAGGGTTTATTTACTCGCAGAAAAGGCAGTGTTGGAGCTGAGTTCTCACCATAAGCACAAGGAATATAAATAGCACAGAGAGAGAAAGGAAATTCAGGAGCTGTTTTGGGAAGCATGGCTTGGATGGATTTAACAGCTCTGGCTCCTTCTGATGGCATTGTGCTGGGACATCAGATTAAACCAAAAAAGCACAAATTGGGAAGCACTGCTTCTGCCCAGGAATCATTAGGAGACAGTTTTTGCATATGAGCCATGGCAGTAACTTCCCTCAGTAAAATCCATGGATAGTGATGAAGTTCTGGGGCATTCACTCCATATTTCCATCTTTTATGGCAACAGCTGCTATTAAATAAAAATTTTCTCTCTTGTATTCCCAGGCTGGTGACATCTCCAGCTGCCACCACAGGCATGGACACATCCACGGATTTCCAAACCCCTGGGAGAGTCCAGTGTGTGAAATGGACTGAAATGGGAGCCCTCTGGTGCTGCTGGCATGGAGTAAAGGTTTGTTGCTGTGCTTGGGCACAGCTCTCCTGAGCTCCCATGTCTGCCCAGTGCTGGCTGGAAGCTCCAGGCAAGGGGGGTCAGGGATGGAGTGAAAGGGATGTGGTGGGGACAGGGATCCCTTGGCAGGGAGTCCTGGCAGAAAAAATATCATTTTAACATCGTGTTTGCCTTAAATGAGTCTTCCCTTTTCCAAGTACCTTCCAAGGGTTTGGATCTAGATGACTTGACTGACCAGCTCATCCCCATGGATCTGCGAGAGATTGAGTGGCTGCTGCTGGCACATGGGAACAACATTATTATTGATTTTCCAATGAAAACCCAACAATACAGCCAGAGCCAAATAACCTCCCAACCCTTCATCCTGTTCTTGACATGTGTTTTCTACATTTCAACATTTTCTCCCCTCAGTACAAAAAGGGCTCCCAGACTCTGCAGCTGGCACAACTAACCCCTCCACCCCCACAAACACACACCAGATCGGGGCAAAGCATTTATTTTTCAGCCCAGTATTAAAGCAAGAAAACAAATAAAACCACTCTGGGTTCCTCCAAAATAGAAGTATTACAATTTTCTTATTGAACTATTTAATTGGGATGGAGTTTGTTTCATTTTAATCTGAAAAAAATCCCCACATTGCATTTAAGAACATCAGTTTGAAAAGTGAAATAGGCTTGTTTTCCTTTAAAAAAAATCACAAAATTAAACATTTCAGCAAAGTTGTTTTCCAGCAATAGGCCACCCAGTTCCTCTCACAAGCAGGAGAATTCTGTCTTTGCCAGGCCCTGCTCCAGCAGCTTCTGCCTTGTTTAAATTTCAGTCAGAACCAATTACCACTGCCACCAGCCCAGCCTTCCCTCAGCTGCATTTTTTGTCTGACAGGGTAAAATCCTATTCATGCAGTATTTTGCAATAATTTTCTCTCTGAAAACAATTTCCCCCTGGCTCCTAGAGACCTGATTTCCAAATTAATTTTCCTCTCACCAGCTTTTCTCCTTTCATTTCTTTCTTCTTTTTTTTTTTCTTTTTTTTTTTTTCATTTTCTTTAACTACTGGGGAAAAAAATAAAAGTTTTCTTCTCCTGATTTATCTGATTTCTCAGCAGTGCCAACCCCAGCCTTTCCTTTGCTGCCCCGGGGCCGCAGGCACAGAGGAGAGGCAGAGGAGGGAATGCAAAGGCGTTTATTTAAGAGGAGGGGGCACTTTCCCACCCCATGAAGGGGATCTGACAGCACTGGTTGCTGGGATGCAGGGCAGGAGCAGCTGCCCCGACCCCTCCTACAGGCTGAGCCTTCCAGACCCTTCCAGCCGTTTAAGCCATGCTCAGACAAGCACAGCTCAACTCTCAGCCTTGGCAATACCGCTGCATACCATGAGGAAAGAGGCTTAGGGAGGTGCTCCATTAAGAATTCCAGTCTGCACTTAAGGCTTTTAGCCTTTCCATAAAAGCCTGCCCATATTTTCTCAGCCCCTCACGCTCTCATAACAGCAGTTGCCAGAAGTGAGTTCCCGTGTTCCACGCTCTCCTGTCCATGTCCTTCCCTACAGGAAGCTGGAGACGTGCTCCTGCTGTCCCAGCAAGATGGACACTAGCCCAGCAGGCTTTCCCAGGAACGGCTTCCCATGAGGTTCTGCTCCTCACCCCGAGTGAGGCAGTGCCTGGATGGGGCTGGGCATGAGCCCTCCCCTCCAGTGGGCTCCAGGGCACTGTGCTTGGGGTCCTCAGCTCTAGGGAGAAAAGGAGAATGTGACAAACTGAGCACAAGGAATGCCACCGAGGAAACCTCCCAGATTTCCATTCCCTCATCCTCACAAGGCTCTGACTCCTTCCTTTCATTCTGCTCTGCGTTAGTCCAAGAGCCTCTCCCTTGTTGGTTTTGCCTTCCACCAATGAAGGATGCTGTCATGCCTCCACTCAGCTGTAACCTTGGAAATAACAGTTCTTTACCTTCCTAAGCTGATGTTGTTTGCCCAGTTACCGAGCTCACCAAACCTCTACTTAAACAGAGCAGAGGAGCAGCCAAGTCTACCCACTGCCAGCCAAGGGGGACAAGAGCTTTTGTCTGCTGGGGAAGCATCCAGGGCACTGTGAGCAGCAGAAGCAGTCCCCTGTCCACCCAAGGTCACTCTGAAGCCAGGGAGACCTGCCCACACCTGATGCACCTTGGGGACACCACTGTCCTTCCTGGAGGAGAAACAAAATTCACCCACGGAGTCACAGCCACGGCTGTGCCCGTGCCACTGCATCCAGCATGGAAAAAGCCAGTTCCAGGGACAGAGCTTCTCCTGCTCCAGTGCCAGCTCCAGTCAATGTCACGCAGGAGGCACCCCAGGGGATGAGGACCCCAGTACACCACAATCCCTTGGGCTGTTCCGAACCACTGGCTCAGGCACTGCACTTTATCCAGGGGGAGTTTATTTGCTCCAAACACTTTTTGGGTCACCTCAACAATACTAATGGCAACACTCTTATTTTCAGGCTTTTCTGCTAAGCTGAAGCTCTTTCCCTCTCCTCTTGAGTCATTTAAAGGCAGTTAATGAAGAGTAGAAGCCCTTAGCAGGTTTTTTTTCCCCACTATCATGCATAATAAATGTGGTTTTGATTAAATTTTTACATGCTGCTTAATGCATCAAACAGGAATTTGCTATTCCCCTGGCAGCATGACAGAAACCCCTCCTCAACACAACACTCATTCCCTAGACTGATCTGCAGTGTCACTTCCATGGGAAGAAAAGCTGGCAGTGACAGTTTCCTGGGGGATGCCGAGACAACAGCTGCTCCAAGGTTTTCAATCAGCATGCCTTCATTTCACAACTCCAGTGCAAACATGTTTATGGTAAATAACACATCTCATATGGAGAGAACCAGGTAACCCTCCTATCTGTGCAAACGCACATTTGTTCCTGGCAGAAACTTGGATTTTTGCTCATTCAGAGCCCTGTATAGCTGAGAAAACCCAAGGATCTGCTTAAACCAGCCTTATCCAAACTCAAGGCTCATTAAATAACGTCTCAGCTTTGGCTGGGAAACTATTTTAGGGAATGTGGGTGTTTTTCCAAAGGCCATGTGTGTTCTGCAATATCCCCAGGGTATTTACAACAGGCTACTGGGCATCCCAGGAAAATCCCTCAGGCACCTCGGCACCCCTACCCATGGCAGGGGGGTTGGAACTAGATGATCTTTAAGGTTCCTTCCAAACCTTATCAGACCACTTGCAACTCTTTCTCAATTCCCACCAAATGAGCAAGAGGAGCACCTGGGAGCTGCTGCTCCTGGAGCCTGACAGTGCCTGAGACCAGCAACCACAGGGCAGGGAGGGAGGGTCAGGTCAGGAGCATGAGGAAGAGACACAATCTGTTTCCAGAGGGTATCAGGTGTTTCTTGAGGTACCAGACCACTCTCTCAGGGTTTTCTCCTCCTCTGTGCAGCACTTAAGTTCTCTGGTTTTAGCTGGCAGAGGTTTGCTGGTGAATAGCTGGTGAGTGCAGGAGGGTTTTCCGTACATGTAAGGATTCTCCAGGAGTCACTCAGAGTTCCCAAGGGGCTGGTGAAGCTCCTGCAGCCTCTGAGCACGTGGACTTTCCTGAGATACACAGCCTGACTTAGCTGCTCACCTCAGGCAGCAAGAAAAGCCTCCATCAGGTGCATGCTTCCTGAGGGAAGCCCAGCCAGCCACACATTGCTCTCCTGTGTCAGCAGCTTCCATGGATCCAGCCTTCTGCTCTGGCACCCTCAGCAGGCCCCAAGTGCAGCTTTCACCCTGCAATCAAAGCTTCTGGGCTCATCCTGCTGCCATCCCCCCTTCCTGGTGCTGGTACTGGGAGCAGGATGGATGGACAGCCCACACCAGGTGTGGTGTTCCTGCTGAATTTTTCACCACCTCACGCACTGGAGAGCACCATTTCACTGACGCTGAGGCAGCCATGAGCACCTCTCAGGTCTCATTAACTTACCTGGAATTTATCCATGGAACCAGCCTGTGAGGACAAGCCTTTTTGGAGAGGGCAGCTTGGGAAAAGAGTGGGAAGGGGGAAAGAGCCCCAGAATGACTCTGGTATGTGTAGCCAGAGGCTCTCTCCCACCCAGTCCAGCCTCACTACTGGAGCCATTCCCTGCACTCAGCTTTTCTCAGGTTTTACCCCATAATTCCTGCAGGCACCATTCCAGACAGGATTTCTCACCTTGTGCCACAGAAGCCACGAGGTGCCAAGTAGGAGTTTCCTGCACCTTTCCACCAACACTGGCCAAATTGTGCCTATGAAATACTGATCCCAGGGTTCTCAGGCTTGGCCAGGTGGGCTGGGCTCCTCCAGGAGAGGCAGGAGCTGCCCTAGTCCAGGTGCATCCAGAGTGAGGAGGAACGTCCCTCACTACTCCACGTGCTGGTGGTGGGTCACCATCAGGCTGCCTTTAGAGCTTGCTAATCTGGAAGAAATACGTGAAGGCAGCGATAGAAAACAGCTCCTGGTCACAGGGTAACGGAGAGCAGCTCCAGCCACAGATCTTCCCGTGGTACAGGAGTGCCCAAAGGGAGGGTCTGGTTCCCCAGGACTCAGGGAACCCATGCGGTCCTTGCTGCCAGGGATTCCTGTAGGAGGAAGCTGAGCTGTGGGCAGTGCAGTGGGCAGGGATGGGGGCTCCAGCACAGGTCAAATCCACACAAAGTTCCACAGGGGTGGGACAGTCTCTGGAGCTCTCACTCCAGACTCTCAGCAGCTTTCCCAAGTCCTGCAGCAGCAGTGAGAGAGTTGGGTTGTCAGAGATACTGCAGGGACTGAACCTACCACCCCAAGCTGCTGACTCTGCACAAGGAGCATCGTGAGTGTGCAGAAAGAAGGGAAAGGCACAGCAGCACCGTGAGATGTGGGAGCAGAACTGAGGAGGGGGAGCCACCAAGGCAGGTGGGACATCCCAGCCCCTTCCCAGCCTATCTGCATCCTCCTGCCTCCACAAAGCCCTGCTCTTCATGAGGAGCTTTCTCTCAGAGTCTCCTCTGAAAAGCCCAGAGTTCTCCAGCACTGGAAAGGAAAGGATCTGATCCCAGTCACATTTTGAAATGATTTTGATTTCCCAAGAGAGGCTGCAGATGCAGTTCTGAAGGGAGTACAGTTAATGCTCAATTTAGCTCCACATGACCTAATTTGCCTCCACCGATTCAACAAAGGGGAAGCAAGGGAAGAGAAATCCTTGCACATGGACCTTGAGAGCCAATCCATTCCGGGCTGCAGAGGGAGGGGAAGTGTCTGCAGTGGCATCGGCACAGGCAGAGTTTGCCCTGTGGCCACGAGCTGGGGACAAAAGCTGGTGGTCTCTCCAGGATTCCTCCAAAGCTGGGCTCCAGTTTCAGTCTTCCAACAAGGCCATGGCTAAAGTGCATCTCCCTTAGGCCCTCTGCTGGGGAGGTCTCTGGAGTGATAATCTGCGGCCGCCATGCGTTGCTGTGCAAGTCCTGTGCCCACATGAATCAATCCTTTTTCTAAGCCACAATGTGACGTCAGTGCCTTAAAGGAGATAGAGTGATTCAGGAAAGGATCAAAAGAAAGCTTTCTGTGCTGCACACCAAGCCCATGAAGAGGCCAAGGTGAGCTGACCCTGCCTGTAGTTTGACACAATTTTCTCCCCGCAGCCAGTAGTGCAAGGACTTGGGGAGTGGTGTCACCAAAGGAGCTGGTCCTGGGAATGCCTGGGAACTGCAGGAGGGCCTCGAGCAGGTGACCTCAGGGTCTCCATCCTGGAGGAGCATGTGCTGCTGTTTCCACAGCCCCTGCATATTAATATTTACCAATACAGCCGGACAGGAGGTGCCTGAGCTTGTCTGGCCCTTGCTGCTGAACCAAATAGTGGCAACTGTGGTGTTTCACCCCACAGACACTTTTGGCTGGCTGGGTGTGTGCTGTTTCACCCCACAGACACTTTTGGCTGCCTGGGCGCTGCAGCTGGGCACGTGGGGACAAGTCCAGGCCTGCAGGAGCTCTGGTGCTGGGATGGAGCTTTCCCCCATAACAGGGGCTGCTCCTCAGGTTTCCCTCTGCTGGAGAAGCTTTAAGGCAATGGTGAAGGAAAGGAGTCGGTTCTGATGGAGGGTTTGGATCCAGAGCTTTATTCTGGCCCTCGGGCCTCTGAATGCAGCACCAGCTCCAACAGAACTCCCTGAGCCCGTGGCTGCTGCTCCTTTAACCCCGGGGAGAGGGGCAGGGAAGGGGCAGGGAGCCACCAAGCAGGGACAGGAGGGGAGGGACAAAGGGACAAAGGACACCTGGATGGCCCAGTGCCCCCCAGGGGTAGAGGGCATCCTTTGAATCTGCCAATCACTCGAGGCCCTTCTGGAATGCCAGGATTGACAGACAGTGCTGGGAGGGGTCAGGGAGGGGAAAGGAAGAATGATTGACACACCTGGGAGGGAATCTTCAGGGGAGGGACCCGGGGTTCTGAGGTAAACCCTGAAATCACACTGTAACACCTGCAGGTTAGGGCAGCACCTCATCTATTTCAGAAGCCAAGCATTTACTGGGGGTTTTTCTGTCTGGGGACCACATTTGCTAATTCAGTGCCCAGATGCCATCCTGCTCAGTGTTTTGTCCTTTGGTTTTGGGCATCTTCATGCACCATTTGCCCTCTGGAAGAGAAATCCCTGTGTGATGCTGTCCCTTGGTGCCACTTTCCCATTACTGGAACAAAGGCTCCTTCTGATCAAGTGTGCGATGTGGTCTGGGTACCATTGGCCTCTGGGTCCAGCCAGAGGGATGACAGAGGCTAATGTCAGCCCAAGCCTGACATTAGATGGAACACTGTTCCATCTGTGTCCACTGTTCCATCTAATTCCCCATCCCCAGTTGCTCCTGGTGCTTCCATACCCCTGCATCTCCATTTCTGCTTCCCAGTGTTCCCAATGGCTCTGCTACCAACCTCCTCCATCCCCCCACTCCTCTTCCCAGCTGAACTCTCCCCCAAACCATGTGTATATTTCTGATTAAAGGAAGAGAAGTGCATCTCTGCAGCAGAGATTCCACTGCCCATTCCCTTCCAAAGGGCCCGTTTCCAGCAGACTGTTACTCCAACATGCAATATGCAATTTTTTTATTTAAGAAAACAAGGACAAATGTTTGCTGATAAACATTTCAGGGCAGTGTGCCAACAAGCAGATCCTTCTATTCCTCCCAGAACTGTAAAACACCAGCCTGCTGCCAGCCACAGGGATCAGAATGTTTTTCTTTTCATGCATAGAAATGTCTTACTAATGAATGCCCCTCTCAGTGGCCAGCGCTGAGGCAGCTCTGCCATATGCTGATGCACCCCGGGACCTCGTGGCTTGGGGAATGTTTGATACTCATCAGACACAGGGAATATTGTTCCCTCCCTGCATAAGTGCTGGCTGAAAATGTAGGGAAGTACATGAACCCCACGGCGTGGCCCCTGCCCATCTGCTCCAATGCCATACTGCCCCTGGGAGGGTGAAGGGCACCCAGCTCCCCCTCTGCCCTGGCCCTGACTGCAGTCCCACTAAATTAGGGACAATTGTGGTTGCCAGTGGCAGAAAAAGAGGTGAAGTGCCAGGAGTGACAATCCTGCGCTGTGAAGGCCGTGTGACAAGTGCTGGTGCTTCCTGGCTTTACTCTGCACAGTAGGGTTGTGAGAGGATGGCTTGCATCTTCTGCTGGAACTAGAGATAGGTGACAAGCTTGTCCCCAGAAGAAGTCACAGATCCGTGCTGGTCTCAATGACAGAGACCCAAAGTAAATCCCCTGTGTATGTTCAGAAAATGCCTTAAATATTTTTAGAATATTGAGAAGTGGTTATAACAGAGTCGGAAACTTCAGTTCTGTGAGGACCCATTTCCATTTTCAGAGCCAATCTGCCGAGAAGCCGTTCTTCTGAAGCCTGTTCTGATCTTTTGTTTCCTGCAAGATAGACAGAGTTGTGTGTGACAACGGGGAGCTCTGGAGATGCTTCACAAGAACAGGAAGTTCAGAGCAGCCCCACACACCCCACTGTGAGCTGGCCCCAGAGGGCACTGGACAGAGCCAGGAGGGACAACCCCAAACATGTGGAATTTAAGATGTGTGGATGTGGCACTTGGGGACATGGGTTAGTGGTGGCCTTGGCAGTGCTGGGGGACAGCTGTACTTGATGAACTTGGAGGGAGGAGGGATTTTCCATGACTCTGTGCAATATCCACACCAATTCCAGTGCTTCCTGCCCCAGCTGGAATGTGGCTGAGCTCAGCTCAGTGACTCGCATCCCCACCTTGGGCTGGAGTAGCTCCACACCTGGCTTTACAGAGAGATCCTAAACCAGCAAAGCAGGGATGCAGCCCTGCATGTTCCCAGCTCCAATGGGAACAGCCTCATCACATCTCTGTTCTACAATAAACCTCACTTCCAAGTCTCAGCTGTGAAATGCCAGTTTTAAAACCGTCCCTCTGGACAGGAGAAACCAAGATGCTATGAGGAAAATATTCATGGATTTATCAAAGATTGCATCCCACTGCAGCAACCTGATGTAAAGCCCGGCAGGAGCCCCTAACTGTGACTGTGACATTTAACAGACAGTGTAGATCACACACCCTACCCAAGGTTTGGATCCCGGCTGTTATTTCTGCATAAATGCCCTAATTGCTGCCTTTTAAATTACACTCATAAAGAAGGGAGGTCCATCAGTCACTGGTCCCCCATTACAACAATGAAGAGCATCACAAATAAATCATTAACAGGCAGGAAAATGGCAGGTAATTAATTTAGTATGAGCATAAACACTATCATATGACTTTATTACCAGCCCAATCTTCAGGAGGGGACATCAATAGTCTTAATTCAACAACATCTTCCTGGTTAATCATAACCAGGAGACAGGAGGTGAGTTTTAAGTGTTCAAGGCTAAAATGGAAAACCATCAGGGCTGTCAAAGCAGCATGCAGGAATCCCATCTCTCTCAGGACATTCCATCCCACCCGGGGACACCCCGTGTGGGACACGCAGGCTGAGGCAGTTCGCACACTGCCCAGGAGCTGAGCACACAATTTGCCATTTGAATTAAACCTGGCACAGCCAGTTATTCCTTCCTCAGCCACCATGAGATGCTGTCCCAGAAAATCACCTCCTGCTCTTTGGGTCACAGCAATTCAGACTCCCTTGGGTAACATCTGGTGGGAGACAGCAGAGATTTAACTTTCATAACCTTGAATCTACTTTTCCTGAAGAGGTGGCCACATCCCATGGGTAGAGAGGTATCCTGGAGCTGGGGGTCCAGAGCTCCCACACTGGTTCAGCTCTGGTGAGTATCCCTGTGCCACAGCCTGGAGAGCTGGAGCTGCTTCTCCCATGAGGGAAATAATCCCGTCCTAAAGGCAAAATTGCCCCTATTTGGTTAATTAAGTGGGCACCAGAGAGAAAAAAAAAAAAAAAAAGGCAAACCAAAGGCAGACAAAGCCCAACCACGTGGAACACAGGAAACACAGAGCCCTTTCAGGGAATGGGGGAGTGAGAAGCATCAATTCACTCTGCAGACAAGGTGTTTGGGCACGAACCCCAGGCAGTGTGAAGAACACACAACGGCGTGAAGAAATGCATAATTACTTCCCCAGCATGGGGAGACACAGACTAATGAGAAGGAGGACAAAGGGCCTTTTATGTAATTTTTGACTGTGTGCCAACACTGGTGTGTGCTTTCCCTGTGCCTTCCTGCTCCTTGCTGAGCCATCCCGGGCTCCCAGGGCAGCGTCTGCCTCCACGTGTCCCAGATGGAGCTGGGACACCTGCGGCCACAGGTGCCCGGCCTCAGGAGCGAGGTGTGCTTGGGACAGGAGTCTTCCCCGTGGGGTGCAGCTGCTCCTGGCCCCCATCCCTCAGGGCAGCACCACACCTGTCCAGGCAAAGTTGTACAGCTCCCCACCCTCCCCAGCAGACAGCACCTCTTTCCAGCCCACAAGGACCGGGGAAGGAGCTCTGCTGGCAGCATCAGGCACCCTGCAGGTGCCAGACACCCCAGGCTGGCTTCTGAGGGTCCTGCAGTGATGCCAGACAAGCTCCAGACTGCAGCTCCGCTCCTTGTCAGAGACGGGGCACTGTTCCCGTGCTGAGGTGCTCACCATCCAAGCAGGTTCCACCTAATCAAGAACAGCTGGGCAGGATGCTGACCCCTCTGCCCAGCCCTGCTGGGAGACAGCTCTGCAAAATGCTGCCCAGCGCCCCCAGATGTGCCCGCAGCTGGCACATCACAGAGCTGTTCCTGGCATGCACAGGAGCCTTGGGATGTGAACTCACTCGCAGGTCCAGGGTGTGCCCACCCCTGTGTCTGTGTAACAAATGCTGTGCTCACCCTGTTCTGTGCTCAGACAAATAAACCATAATAACGATGAGCATCAACTTGTGAGTGAGCATGAGAGGCAGTGAGGAAAAAATAAAAGCAGTTTGCATCAGGAGCGCCAAAACCCATCCTTGTGAGGCCCTGAGCCTGCATAAATCACCTGGTGACTGACAGAGCTGTCACTGGGGCTGACTGGAGCACAGCCCAGGAGCAGTTATCCCGTGCTCAGGTGTCAATTACCATTGCTAATTCTGAAACGGAGACCAGCTGATGCTAAAACAGGGGACAGGGAATTAAACTGTCACAAGTTAAACCATCAAGTGCCTCTGGTTGATTTCACCAGGAATGCTGAGTTTGAAATGGCCAGAAGTGCTGGGACATAAATGTCATAACTGCTGCGAGATAAAAGGAGAAATCAAAACCATCAACTTTTGTTTCAGGTGGATCTGCTTGTAAAAGGAAATAGAGGCGTTTCCACCCCACATCCCACCCCTCCTCCCACCCCACCTTCACCACCAGCGATGGAATGACACTGCTGGGCTGCTGCGGACACATGGCACTCCAGTAAAGCTCCCTCGGGCAAGGAGCAGGGCTTCAGCTGGAGTCCAGGCTGGTCTCATCTGTACTTCTGGAGAGGGAGATGACTAATGGGGTCAGGGATCAGCTGGTTGCTATTTTTAGGTATTTACTGGATTCCGACTTCAGTTGCACGGCAGAGCCCCCGGCTCCCTGCACTGCTTCCCGCCTGGATGTCTGAGTGGGATGAGATGCCAGAGAAGTGCCAGACCCGCTGATTCATTGATTTCCCGACGAAAGCAATCATAGCTCCGCCCATTCCCTGCCATCGCTTTCCTCCCTCTCCAGCCGGGGCTGCTCCGTTCCCACCGGAGCTGCCGCACAGCTCTGGGCTCCGGGAGCATCTTCTGCCCCTGCTTACCCCGCGGGAGGGCCTGGGGCTGCCTGGGCACTGACAAGGCAGAGGCTGCACCCCGCATTTTGGCATCTGGTGATTGTGTCTTGAGGCAGGAAGAAGGGTTCTGAGAAGTTTAAGGTGGATCGAGTTCTTCCTCCAAAAAGAGCTTTTTAACCCAAAAGTGAAGTTTTACCTGAAGAGAAACTGGAACAAGTGGCTTTTGAAGGTGTGGGAGGCTCAAAACAGCTGAATGCATCAGAGCAGGGATAAAAGGGGGTCATAAATAAACCTGTACCCATGGCAGGTCCTCTCCTCCATGTCTGCTTCCCACCAGCTCTGGACTTTCAGGAGCTACCACAGCCCTTCAGAGCCCCACCAGCTGCCCAGGAGGAGCAGGAGCCTGAGCCAGAGGCAGGAGGAGAGAACCAGAGTGACGTCCAAGATTTTAGCAGGAGGGGGAGAGTAACTGGAAAAGGACAGGCCAGTGAGGACCGGCACCCAAATCCAGAGCTCTTGGCCGTCAGCAGCACTGGCAGCATGTCAGGCCATGAGGAATATTTTCCTTCCCTCTGCTGGGCCAAATCCCCTCCCAGGCAGCGCTGCTCAGCAGCTCTAGAGCGATTGCACAGTGACACCCACAGGAGAGGCCCCCAAGCTGTCCCCATCACACCCAGCCACCGTGCCAGTGCCGGGAGGGAGCTGACAGGGATACCCCAAAGGAGAGGACAGGGACATCCTCACAGAGGAGCTCTTCAGAGCCACCCAGGGGTGAGCACGGGGTCAAATTCTCCCTTCCATGGTCTGCGTTGGTGCTGGATAGGCACACCTGAAATAACTCGTTTCTGTTCTAGAAAAAAGTGACACTATTTATTTTCATGTACTGACACCACCACCCCCCCACTCTGGGCCCTAGAAATATTTATATGAAGCCAGGGAAAAATACACTGGGATGTAGTGTGCCTTTGAGGTATAGGTTGCATGTAAAGCAGCCCCTATTATTTGGATCTGAGCTGCATCACACACACAGCTCAGTTCAGCCATTCACAGCCACATCAGACAGTAACAATTTGGATTAGGAAAGGACACAGTGTGAAGCCCAAAATGTAAAGTCACATTTTGGCAGAGAGGTGCTTTGCTCTAAGCCCCCCAAAGTCCATGAGTGTGTCTGTGACTGCTTCCTGCGCTGCTGTGAGCCCAGCTGGGCCAGCGGGGGTGAGTGCTGATGGACAGAGGTCCTGCCCCTCTGGGATGATCCTCAGGTCCCCTCTCCTGCTCAGGCTCCTCCTGCCCCACATGCTCTTTGCTTCACAGTGCTTGCTGGGATGTTTTCCCACTTGGAGGATCTCGTGGTGTAGGAGCAATACCCCCAGTTCAGTGCCCCCTCCGAGACTCTCCGAAGCACACTGCCACTCTCTCCCTCCCCTGTTTCCCCTGTTTCCCTGCAGTGGTTGGAGAGGGATCCCGCAGGGACCAGCCATGGGCAGCACTGCACAAGCTTGTCTCCAGTACTGGGGCACTTTCCATGTGAGTATGAGGGAATGGCCTCTCCCATGGGAGGAAGCCCCCAAGGGACCAACCGTGGACCCCCTCCCACTCCTGTTTGTGCTGTTCTGCAACACGGGGCTTGGGGGGCTCATCACAAAGCAAGCACACCACCTGCTGTCCGGGTGTGGAAGGAAATCTGGAGGGAGTAAATTCAAAAAATACGTGAAACCTGTGAAATCCACATCACTTCCTCACTGAAGTGCAGAGTTTCATCCTGACATTCCCTACCCAGGAGGGCTGTGGTGCCAGGAGTCTGCACATACAACTGGGGCATCAGAGGAATTCAGCATCTTGGGTTGCAGGAGCTGAGGTTTGTAGGGAATAAAAACCAATTTGGTGCAACAGTGACTCAGCGGGTGTAATAATGTAATTATACAACAAGGGAGTTGTTAATTGCTGATCTGCTCTCAAAATTCTTCCCTGTGAGGGAGATGAGACCCTGGCACAGGGTGCCCAAAGAAACTATGGCTGCTCCTGGATCCCTGGAA
Source organism: Molothrus ater (assembly GCF_012460135.2). Classification (NCBI taxonomy): domain Eukaryota; kingdom Metazoa; phylum Chordata; class Aves; order Passeriformes; family Icteridae; genus Molothrus; species Molothrus ater. The sequence continues at coordinate 494,033 of NC_050491.2, forward strand.
GTGGCCAAGGACAGTTTGGATGAGGCTTAGAGCAACCTGGGATAGTGGAAGGTGCCCCTGCCCATGGCAGGGGATGGAATGAGATGACCTTTAATGTTCCTTCCAACACAAGCTATTCCATGATTCTATGAAGATTCATCCTGCTAGTGCAGCCTCTACTCTACCTGGGAGCAATTCACATACCTGGAACCAAAACATCACTGGGGCTGAAGGAGTTACAGGCCAGTGAGTCTGTGTTTGTTCCTGGAAAATGGCTTTAAATTGTGATTAAAAATAGGCTAATGAAGCACAGATGGGATGACATGGATTCTGTGATGGAAAACGTGTCAGTGCCTCCAAAACATCCCTGGTCCTGCTCCTGCTCCCAGCAGGAGGTGCGGATGGTTGGGGCAGCCAGAGGCTTGCAGGACTACAGACAGGTAAGAGCCAGGGGAATGGTGCCTGTATGGAAAAAATTACTTGAACAGAGAACTGAGGGACTTGATATTCAATTTTTCACCATGGATCTCACCACTGTGCACACTAATGTTTTCCACAACAATCTGAAAAGGACAGGGCAGTGCAGCCCAGTCCACAGATGACACAGAGGGAAGTCAACTGAACTCAGAAAGTCCATTGCACCTCCAAACAGCCAAGCCAGGGAGGTGGACGACAAGTTTGTAGCTGAACATTCTCTTCAATGAACAAGTTATTCAAGAGATTAAAGCCCAGCCCCTGGAGTGCACGGTAGGGACTGCCAGGGTGGGAGGGAATGAATTTGGAGGGAAAAGGAGCTGCTATAATGATTAGGACCATGTGTGAGCCAAGAACAGTGGATGCTGTAGCACATTTTGGTAGCAAAAGGCATCAGTGACCAGACCTGGTTGTAGGACACCCTTGGGGTAATGGCTGTGCCAATTAATTTTTAGCAGGAGGACAGGGACTGGGAGGTGGTGGGAGCTGGATCCATGGGCCTGGTCGGGGATATTTCATGCTCCTCAGATGAAGTTCCAAAAAACCTGTACGTAGCTGGGGAAATAAAGTGAATGGTGTGGGAGAAAATCTTGATCCCAGGTGCTGTTCCCTGTCCTGCCTCAGTGTCCTGGGGCACGGGATCATGTCTGAGCAGACCCACGGCAGCCTGTGTGTCCACGTTGGATCTCCTTGGCACCATTGCACAGGATGGCTGGAGGAGGCACAGGGAGAGCAGGGGGGCTGCCGGAACTGTCGGGCTCTGGAGCAGAAAAGGCACCCCAAAGGGTGGCCTGGCAGGCACAGGCTCCCAGGCTCCAAGGCTCCAAGGCAGGGAGCTCTGGGGCCAGCAGAGTGGGCTGGAGGCGTTCATCCACGGCTGGGGCACAGAGCCACTGCCCCACAGTAGAGCCTGCGAGGACAAATCCAAGGCGGGAAGCAAACGGGGGCAGGACCTGGTGCTGGGGCATGTGGCTGCGTGAGGATCCCGCGTGGTGCCCAGCAGGGTCCAGTGCTGTCTCTCGCAGATTCCACCAAAACCGCTCCAACCCGTCCCTCATCTCTTTCTCATCAAGAGCCGCTTAGAAGCATCCACGGTGCAAATCTTGGCAGAGAGCACCCTCCAGCGGGCACTGTGAGGCCAGGAGAGTCCCCGCGCTGGGCACGGGGGGCTCCAGCGTCCCTGCAGCAGGAGCGAGCCCGTGGTGAGGGGTGCTGAGGCAGCTGGAGCAGCTCCCATCAGAAGCTGTCCACAAGGAGCCACGTTTGGCTCACCTGCACGGCTGTGGGCTCTAGCTGAGCGTTGCCCTGGCACCAGAGGTCTTGGAGCAGTAAGAAGCAGTTCTGCAAAAGTAGAGAATTTGGCTGTTGGACACTGAACGTCTTGGGGCTGGCCCAACCAGTGACACTGCTCTGGATTCACCAGCATCCAGGGATGCAACGTGGGACGGGCAGTTGTGTGGAGAGCCGATGATCCTCACTCAGTCACCAGATGTTTGGTGAGAAGGCACAAGGCAGAGGCAGTGGGAGTCCTCAGGACAAAGCGGGAAGAAGGTCAGGACCCCCTCCAGGGTCTGGGCACCACCATCCCCTGACCCCCTCCCCGCAGTGAGACTCAGCCAAAGCCCCACAAAGCCCACCCGAGGTGTCCCCTCTGGGCACGCCTCCCCTTCCTCGGAGGGGATGCTCTCCGCGGGGCGGAGCGGAGCCGAGAAGGGAAGGCAATCCCTGTGACATCTGGTTGTAATCAGTATTTGCAGAACTGGCCTCGCTCCCGCCCGGCCACTGGCCAGCGGGGCTGTTTCCCACGGGATGCCGAGCCCGTCGCTCCCCGCGCCAGGGTCCGCACGTCCGGAACAGCAACTGCGTCCCGAGCAGCCCCGGACCCCGCTCTGCCCGCGCCAGGGCAGCCGGTCCCGCCGAGAGCCAAAACAATGCTCTGGCACCGCTGCTCCCGGCATCTCTCCCTGGGCCTGTCCACAGCTCCAGGGACATCACGGGGCTGTGGCTCCTCATTTCCAGCCCTCCCACCCTGGCCAGCCCCACTCCTGATCATCACAATAATGTGGTGACTTCATGGTGCAGTTTACTTCACATGGAAAAGGCCCTTGTCATTTTCTCACGCTAAATCTTTGACAGAAGATTTCAAGAAAACACAATCCATTTAGGGAAAAAAAAAAAAGCCAGTTTAAGTTGCTAAGTGACCAGATTTTTACCATTTATTGAGGTTGTTGCACTGCACGATGGTTTTAGGAATCCCTTGGCTCCTAGGGGGAGAGAGTCTGGATCTTGGCTCACACTCAGTGGCAAGGTGTTCTCACCTCTCCAGCTACAGAAAAAGGTTTGGAAATGAGTCCAAGGCAATCAGAAAGCAAAAGGGAAAGCCCTTGGACTTACCTGGCTTAAAATCCTCCTTGTTAAGCCAGCCTCGAGACCTGGGCACTGCTGCCACAACAAACCTGCATCATGAGGCAGAACAAGAGGAAAACCACCTAAAAACCAAACAAAAAATGCAATAAATTCCCATTTCAGCAGGGTTGTTTGCCCTTGCCCTGACCAGCAGGACATTGCCCAAGTGGGTGTTGAGGAAGACAGTTTAGGCCTCGTGCTTGAATTTCAAGACACACTTAAATTTCAAGATCTGTGTTGAAAAAACTACAGAAACAGGCACACTGTCCACGTGTTCCTTCTCGGCCAGCAGGAGGAGAGGTCAGTGCTGGGAAAGGCAGCTGGGCTGGGAATGGGGAGTGAGCAGAGCCCTGATGGGCTCCAGATGCTCTCCTTACCCAGATGATGATTCATAATTGAGGCTGCGCAAGCCAAGAGAATCGAGCTGACTTCATCCTTCCCCACATCCTAGCAGGGTGTGCCACTGTGCCTCAGTTTCCCCATCTGTGCTAGGAACAGAGCCAAGGCACCAGCACTCCTCAGCTCCTTCTGCCTCAATTCCATCCAGGCAGGTGGCAAACACTGCAGTCCATCAGCCCAGGGAATGACAACATGGGAGAGCTCCAAGACTCCTACAGGAGATGTTGCTCAGCTCTCTGCACAGAGAGGACCTCAGGGCACTTCACAAAGCTGAAAGGGGAAAGGGGAGAAGAAATGGGAAAGGGAAAGGGAAAGGGAAAGGGAAAGGGAAAGGGAAAGGGAAAGGGAAAGAGAAAAGATAGTTCTCAGTGGTAGCAGCCCCATTGAGCTGGGTTTGGATGCACAGACATTTACACAAACCCAAGCAGAGCAGGAATAGTTCAGGAGTCCCGCAAGGTTCACCATGCATGGAGAAACGGTATCACAAGAAATTCCCAGTAGGAATTCTAGTCCTGCTCTGTCCCAGGCAACTGGAGCTGCTGGGGATGGGGTGTTGGATGAGCCATCTGGATTGGAGGTTTAGATGTACCACAGCCACTCTTTTCTCAGCTTTTGCTGCTGCTCTCACTGCCGCCAGGAGCCATGGAGCCTGGATCTCCCCGGGGCTGGGCAGCCCAGACATCCCCACTGTACCCTGGTGCCACCCCGGGGCCACACAAAATTGGCTTTAGCGGGAGCTGGAGCAGGGAAGATGGGGAGGGAGCAGCTGCTAGAGCAGGAACATCCACGGGAGATTCGGGGAAAAAGCGGGATTAAGTGTCTGTCCTGCGGCGGCTGCTGGGCGCTGCCCGCCTCGGGGGACCATGAAGCCCTGGAGCCCGAAGAGGCCGGGGCAGGACTCGGGGGGCTCCTTGGTCCCAGCACAGGAAGGACGGCTGCAGCTGGAGACAGCGCTGGAGGAGCCCGCAGCGGGGAATTGCCGATACCGATGGGTGTCCGTGCCCCCGGGCAAGGCACCGGGAGGGAACAGCCGGCACTGGCCGGGGTGCCCGTGCCCCAGCCCGAGCCCGCCAGCTCCGGGCTCCGGCCGGCAGCGTCCCCGCAGCTCCTGCCGCCGTGCCCCGCCGCCGGCCCGAGCATCCCCGAGCGGGGCCGCCCCTCCCTCCCCTTCCTCCTCCTCCTCCTCCTCCTCCTCCCCTTCCCACAGACCGGCTCCGAGCCCCGGCGCTGCGGCCGGACCACAGCCCTCGCAGCCGCGGGGCTCGACGAAGGGAACGGTGCCTGCCTGGGCTGAACCGAACCGGGCCTGGGGGCAACCGGACCGGGGGAAACAGAGCCGATCCGCCCCCAGCCGATCCGCCCCATGCCGTTCTACCGACGGAGCGTGGCAGTGCGGGTCCGGCCGGCGGGGCCGCTGACCGATCTGCGGGACACCTGCAGCCTGGCGGCCCTCGCCCTGCTGCGGCAGCTGGCCGAGCTCTGCGGCCACTCGGTCGCTCTCCTGGGGGACATCGAGGGCCACCTGCGGGCGCTGGCCCGTCGCGCCGCCCGCCTGCACCGCCGCGCCGCCCGCCTGCAGTCGCTGCTGCGGGGCCGCCCGCTCCGCGCCGCCGCCACAGGTAAGGGGACACCCCCGTGGGACGGGGCGCCCTGCGGGCCCCATCGCCACTGCTGGGGCCGCTTCCCGCTCCCAGGGCTTCCGCTCCCTGCCCCAGTGCCGGAGGACTACGCTGCTGCTCCCTCGACGTTGTCACCCCGTGTCCCCTCCCCTGGCGGGTGACCCATGCCAGCTCCTGCTTTTGGGACCCATCATCCCTGCTCCATCGGCAGGGAGGGCTGGGGGTGGCAATGCCTCGCCAAGGCCCGTGGTGCCAGTGGCCAGGGAACCGTGCCGGGCACTGGGGTGAGGTGTCATTGGGATGCTGGTGGCCAGGGCATTGGGGTGAGGCCAGGAAAACCCTGCACCCTTTCCTTCTGCCCAGACTTTATTTCCCTGCTCACAGTGGGCATTTTCCAGGCTGCCAGCCAAGCACACCTCATGGTGTGTCTGCAATTGTTGGGGGCTGTTTTGAGAAAGCGGGGACACTGGGCTGTTAGGGCCAGTCCTTGCCACCCCCACACTGTCCCTGCCTCAGGCAGGTCCCTGCCTCACCTCATCCTGGGGCAGGGGACCAAGGGGGCTGTCCTGCCCAGTGTGGGGCAGTTTTCACTCGGGGTGTTGTGTATCTGAGGAAAATGTTGGGTTGTCATCCAGGCATCGTGTCAGCTCGTCCCCTCTCCTGGCAGCCACAGGATTTGGGTTGCCTTGGACTGCTTCCACTTCCCATTCCAAGTATTTTGGTCTGGCACAGGCTGCTGTGCTGGGTCAGGAACAGGCAGCGCCGTTTCAGAAGATCTTAAAATAAGCTCATTTTGGAGTTGTTTATAGAAGTTTATTTTAAAGGCTTTGTGGGGCAGGGAGGGCAGCGCTGCTCCAGCACATTCCCCTCAAGCACCGCGCTTTTCCCAGGCCCTTGGCAGAGCGTGTGCCTCTGCTGTCGGCAAATCCCCGCGCAAGAGCTCCCCTGCTGCTCCATCTGCCTGGAGCCATGGGAAATGACTACCAGATCCTCACAGCCAGCGTCCCGGATGCCGGGAGCGAGCGAAGCACCCAGCCTCGGTGTGGGAGCTGCACTACTCCTGACAGCGCTGTGGACCCGTCATTAGACTGGGAAGAGGTTCCCACTGTCCTGTGCATGGCCCAGGACGAGTGACGGGACACAGAGGTTTCACAGTCACCCAAGCTGACCCAGGCACTGCACCAGCGTGTGCCAAACCTGGCAGCAGCATCACCGTACATGCTGGAATGGGCTCTGCTGGAGGAGGAGCTGAGTGCCCGTAGCCAGATGGTCCCTCACTGCCTGTGTCTGGCCAGCAGGCCGGGACTGCTCCAGGTGGCCAGAGGAGTGCTGTGCGTGTGCCACCATGGTGGCAGGGCGTTAGTGTGGGGGGACAGAGGAGGACACCATGGAGGAGATGGTGGGGGACAGGGGTCAGCTGTGGGATGGTGCAGGGGGGATTGTCAGGGGACCCTGCAGGAGCTGCTGTGGGCAGGTGAAGTGTGTAGGCCCACCTTGTGTGTTCAGCTAATTCCATGCACCTGGCGAGCAGCACCACCAGTAGCAGCAGGTGTGTGTGTAAGGCAGCAGCAAATTCTCCTCCTGTGCTACAGTTCCTCATCAGAGCCATGAATATGCATGTGAGCATGTGCTGGGCTGGCTCAGAGCTGGGGTCAGAGGTGTGTAGTGATAAAAATGCTGAGATTTATCTTGTGGGAAGGGCTGGGGCAGTATGAACAGAGCCAAGCTCACCTTCCTTGCTGCTCAGTGGCACAGAGGCTTAGGAGGTTCATTTCTTCCTGCATCCTAAGGGAATACAGCTCATTCACCCCCACCTGCTCCACATCCATTCACCACCAACCAGCAGGATGCCAGAGCTTCCAGTGTGATTGAACTTACTTGGGTAAAGAATCAAATTCTCACTGATACTTCAGTGGCAGTTTGCTTTGCTGAGTGCTCCAACATCAGCCCATGGTGGGGGATCAAATCATGTCTTGGGGGGACGGAGTTCCTTGTGAGGCCCCAGCACTGCGGGACACTGATGGCTGCCCAGGGCTTGAGGGAGCACTTCCCACTGAGTTGCAGCACAGAAGGTACCCAGGAGTGCACTGGGTTTGGGGCTTATTTTCTCCTCTGTTTTCATTTCTTGAAGAGGATCCAATGGCAAAAATCACAATTTCCCTCTTAAAATTGAATGGAAGCCCATGGAAGATGCTTCAGGGGAGCTCATCCAGGACCAGTCATGCCCTGGCGCAGCCTCTACTTAGCCAGTGTGAGTCCAGGTGACATGTCACAACCTGTCTGGCCAGCTCATAAGGATAGGGATGGATCAGGCTGGAGATCCAGCAGCTGTCTCCCAGGCAGGGCTGGAGACAACATCAGCCCATCACCGGCCGCAGCACATCCTTGCTGCACACCCGACATCATCCTGGGCTGGAGTAGTTCCATCCTTTAGCTCCTCTGAGCACACAAGATGGGGACCAGACAGTTCTCAGGAAAAAGAAATGCTCCAGGCATGACCAAAGCCCAGCTGCAGTGCAGACAGGGCATGGGGGTGGCTGTCCAGCCCTCACAGATGACCTGACTCCAGCTCCATGGGCCTGTGGTGGTTTGCCCTGCCCAAGCATGGTTCTTGGCCAGCTCCCAGATGTGGGTATCATCAGCTGGGTCACGAGCCTTTGCCTCGTTTTGGTTCCTACCAGCCAGGTTAGAAAGATTCAAAAGCCATGGGCCTCCTCACCCCATGGCTGGGGAGGTCAGGTCACTAATGTGAAGAAGGACATGGCCACTGGTGTTTCCAGAGGCTGTGAGCTCAGGGAGCTGCCTCATCCTCCTCAGGAAGGGGAAATGCTAGTAGAGCAGTGTTGCTTCCAGATGAAGAAATCACACAGCAAAGGGCTGGGGAAACACTTGTCCAACGAGGCAGTGTGGCTGTTTCCAGCAGGAGACGGCAGCCAAGGGCTGTTGGATTCCTCTGCTCTCATTCCCCGGCTGAGCTGGGAGCAGGGCCTTGCACGCCTGGCACTGGGAGCAGGGAGCATCCCTCATCCCTTGGTGCAGCCAGACAAGGATGCCACGGCTGGCTGCAGGGTCCCACTGTGGCCAGAGCAGAGCAGGGACAGGCCCCCTGTCCCACTGGCACAGCCACGTCCTGGAGGGTGACACATGCCAGTATGGCTCAATCTCCTCTTCAGAACCCTGCAGCTCCAGAAATAAATCTCAGCAAAGCAGAGGATGGGGCCAGCGCCGAGAGCTGTTCAAGGTGCAGTCCCTGAAGAGCTGCAGGACCGTTCTCTGGAAGGAGCCCTAGGCTGTGCTGGCAGGAGCAGCTGTTTACTGCTCCTGCTGAAATGTGCAGTGTTCCCATCCTCTGACCTCCCAGCCTTCTCTGAAACCAGCCATGGAGATAGACAGAGCTGTCTGCCAGGCAGGGCTGCTGCTCCCCACACCCTCTGCTCAGCTCTTCCCTGGCTGAGCTAGCACAGGTGTTTCTCCCCATATTCTGAGACTGGATTTTTTAAAAAGGAATGAAAGAAAGAAAAAAACCCTTCTGATATGCTGGAGTTTCCTGCCAGGCTGAAGTGGCTGTCTGTCCTTCAGTCCCTGGGACAGGGGACAGGGGCTGAAGCTGTAACTGCGGTCCCAAGGCTCACCCATGTGAACCTACTTGAGCCTCACTCCTTTGATCCCACAGCTGCCCTTGTCAGCACCTGTCCATGGGGTCAGTGCCCTTCAAGTTAGAACAAAGTGCCAGGAATGGGGCAGGGCTCTCACTGCAGGACCATGGGAAAGAGATGTCCCAAATTCAGGGGACAAGAGGCATCGGTTTGGAGTGAGATGTGGTCTTAGCTCACCCTGATGCTCTCTTCCCAAGCAGCCCTGGCCTGCTGTGGACACAACCACCACTGTGAAATGGCTCTTGGAACCTTCTTAGCCACCGGGACAGGCTGTGGACAGTGTGGGGTGAGGGTTGCTCACCCCACAGAAGTGCCAAAGCCTCACATTAATGCTGAAGAGGCTTGTGGGGGTCTCCCCCTCAGGAGCCCAGCACTGCTCATCCCAGCCACAACCTACTGCAGCCACCTCTGCAGGGAAGAGCAGCTCCCAAAACCCTTCCAGATCTCCAAGACATTTTCTCTGCCTGCATTTCCCTGAGCCAGTGGTGATTGCAGTGTCAGAGGGGCGAGCACATCTCCCCAGGCTGCTGGTGTGGGTGGGAAATGGGATGCTGACCAAGGCTGGATAGTTGGCTTGGTTGCCAGAGGAGGGGGAGAGGAGCCACACCCTCCTCTTAACGGGAACCGTCTGAGGGCTCAGCGAGAGGGGGATGGATGGATGGATGGATAACACACGGCTCCCATGGCCCTGCTCTGGATGAAAGCCATCTTCAGCAGTGGGCTGATGGCCACTCCCTGAAAATGTGTGCTGCAGGAAATGTGAGGGGCAGGATACCCTGCTGATGTTCCTGCAATGAAAGGGCAGCCCTGTCTGGGCTTTTCCAACCTCCACAGTTTCCCCTGGCTCCCCTGCCCGTGGGTGTGGGGTTCCTGCAGAGCCTGACTCTGCTGGGGGGGACATGTGGGACATCCTTAGAGCTGATGTTGAGGATAGCATCTCCAGCTCATTGCTGCAACCTCTCTTCCACCCTGCTGGGTTTTCTTCAGGGCTGAGATTCCTGCTTAGATGGATCTAAATGTTCATTCCAAAAAAAGTGTTTTCACCCTTGTGTGGTGTTTTGGAAGGATTCGTGTGAGAGCTGAGCTGGTGGCCCTTGCTCAGGAGCTGGGCTGTGGACCTCAGAGGCAGTGGGTTGCCTGGGGAGAGCAGGTCCTCAGGACTCCCATCACCCAGTAAGAACCGTATGAAAACATGAGGGAGTACAGCCACTGCTGTTCCCTCGCAGCCTTGGACACCCCTGGTGTTTCTGGTTCCTCCTGCCTGGGCCCATCTCTGCAGAGCAAGCTTAGAAGGAACTCCATGAGCACCGGTGCTCCTGGTTCTTCTTAGGAAGCACTTACAGCCTCACTTTGGCTGGGAATATGGCAGCACTTACCAGGAACATGGATTGGCTTCAACTATGTGTCTCCTTGGAGTTTGCGTCATCCTAAGTCAGCATGTGGGATGCGTTCACCTCTGTGTGGAAGCAAGCGCTGGAGCGTGCCTTGGCAGCCAGTTCTGCAGCTGTAGGGAGCTCTGTGGTGCTCCATGGAGGCAGAGGTGGGAGTGCAGGATGGTTCTGCAGCTGTAGGGAGCTCTGTGGTGCTCCATGGAGGCAGAGGTGGGAGTGCAGGATGGCTCCCCATGGCACCTGTGCAAGTTATCCATGCGGTGAGGCACCAATGACTGCAGGGCTGTGCTTTGGAGAGCAGATGACCCTTGGGGAACCCACAGGAACCCTCCTGGCTGCTTAGGAACCCAGCAGTCCCTTGGGGATGCGTTTCCAGCTCCCAGCCTGGTCTGCACTCCCTGGGTACTCAGTGCCATGCCCGCTGGCCAAGGATGCCATGGCTGGCTGCAGGGTCCAGCAGCCCTGCAGGTGCTGGCACAGGGCTGGCCACCCTCCAGTCCCCGCGTGTGCACAGGAGCCACTGCCTGCGAGCACAAAGTCTGGATTGAGCAGGAGCTGGCACAGTGCCCAACAGGCCAAGGATGCTGGCAAGGAGAATCTTCTCCTTAGCCATGCCAGCAGGCTCTGCCATCCTCCTCCTGCTCTCCCGCTGCCTGCCCACCTTGGCACCGGGATGCCTGGCAGGGAATTGGGCTGGCACCTCGGGCAGTGGCAGGCATGTGGCTCTGTGGGAGTACCCACCAACACGGACGGTGACTGTCCCCGGACGGTGACTGTCCCCTCTGTCTGGGAGCCTGACCCCTCACAGATGCCAGCCTGGCACAGCACAGTGTCTGGCAGCTGGGGACAGCTCCAGGAGCCAACATGGAAGAGACTGAGCATGGTGGGCAGGGCAGGGATCAGGGGAGGATCATTACTCCTTGAGTTAACTAATGGCAGCAGATCGAAGCAGACAGGGAAAAAGGTAATTCTGCCTGTTACCCAGAAAGTGGCTGTGAGAGGCCATTTCCTCCCTTCCTGGCACCCTGAGTGGCCGGCTGCATTTATATGGAGCAGCATGGCCCCACTGTGAGCTTGGATCCTGACTCAGTGTCCCCATAGCCAGGCAGAAGGAAGGGGACAGCAGTGCACCAAATATCCCCAGCACAGAGCAAACCCCCCTGGCACACGTGTGTCTGTGATTCTGTATGTGTCTGAGTGTGCACACGTGTGTCTGTGATTCTGTACATGTCTGAGTGTGCACACGTGTGTCTGTTGCAGAGATGGGGGCTCCTGGCATGCTGAGGATGCCAGGATCTGTGCTGTCGGTGCTTCTGGAAGTACGCTCCTGAGTTGTCGTGTGCTTGGTCTGTGCTCTGTGGAAATGGGGGGACTGTGGAGTCAGCCCTGAGATCACTTCCCCTTGTGTCAGGATTTTGCTCCAGTGCTTTCCCATCCCTCCCAGCTGGCTGCTGTGGCCATGGCTGCCCAATGCCCACACCTCTCCACTGGACAGGGAGAGGTCCATTGCCATCCAGTCATAGCCGACCCCAGGGCCTCTCACATAGCTGTGTCCTGTGAGCAGGGAGAGCAGATCCCCCACTGCACACCCAGCATGGGGTGGCCATCCCCCGGGCGTTCCCTCCCCACAGCTGCAGGCAGCAGCCTCCCGGGTGGTCCTGGCTGTCAGGCACAGCGTGGGCTGCCGAGGCCATCTGCAAGGCACTGCCTGTGTGGGACCAGCTCCCTTCCAGCTGCACTGGGACCCCAGCCAAGGGGAGGGGGGAATGGACAGCCCCCTCCCTGACAGCCATAGGGTGCTGCCAGCCGCAGGAAACCTTCACCTGGATGTCTGGCCCCTGTTAATTACAGGAGGGTCAGCTGGCACTGCCCACAGCACCCACGCAGGCTGGCACGGCTGACAGCAGAGGTAATGGATGCCATCTCCTCTCCACCAATCTCATCCCTTGCTGTGGTTCTCAGACCCACCGGAAAGACGCCGGCTGGCAGGATGCTCCATCCCCGCTCAATCTCCACGGCTCCAGCACCCGCAGCAGGGTTGTGTAGCTATGTCTTTAAGAAGGGCCTGGGCTGGGGTGGGAGAAGCGTTTCCATCCAGCCTTTCTCCAGAAACCTGGTTCGATTTAGTGCGAGCAAGCGACTGCCAGAGCTGGCGCTGTGGCTGCCTCCCGCTCCCGGCCAGGTCAGCCGCCAGTCCATCCCGGCCATGGGGGCTCGGGGCATCCCCTGAGCTGTGGGGCAGCTGCCGTACCCCGGGCCTGGGGCCCGGTGGGGAGAGGAAGAGGAGGAGGCAGAGTTGGGTAAGTAAGAGTTTTGTCCTTTCCTGCCTGTGGGACTCCCTGCCCCGCCCCGGGAGGACCTGGCAGCACCGCAGGACAAGGGCAGGGAGTCGTGGGTGCACGGCATGGTGGCTATCACTGCAGGTGGGTGCAGGCAGCAGCAGCCCCGGGGCTGGCACAGCCGCCTGCTCGGCTCCTCGCTCCTGCCTGTGCGCACCAAGGGATGGGGACGGTGGGATGGGGCCAGCTGGGCACCCAGTGCCCATCACGGGAGGGCTCGCAGGCAGGACACATCGATGATGGCGGCAGGCAGAGCCCCGGGAGGGTGCGGTGCCCTCTGCTCCCTGGCAGTGCCCGTGCCCAGCCCAAGGACTGGATGTGTCCCTCCTCTTCCTCCTCACCCACTCGGGCTGGCATAGGAAGCCTCCCCAGAGACCCCGCCCGGAGGAAGGTGCACGGCGTGCTCCTGCAGAGGGGCTGGGGGATCCAGTGGCAGTGCGGGGGAGGTGCCAATGCCACCCCTGGCACCCCACGTCTCCCGTAAGAGGCTCACAAATGACAGGTACTAGTGATAGTGCCACGGCACGTGGTGGCAGCCTGGCTGCGTGCTGCTCTCTGGCACAGCTGTTTAGGGGGGCATTCAGAGGAAGCTCTGGGCGTGTGGGTGCACTTGTGGGGTGATCGGGGCTGGGGCACCCCTGTTCCCTCTGCCTGACCCCACACACCGCTTCATGCCGAGCTCTCGCTCCAGGGGTGAAGCAGAGCCAGGTGCGTGCATCCTGCAGCCCTGGCACACAGGGAGCAGGGAGGGCAGCCCTGACAGTGCCAGTCCTGGGCAGGACGGTCAGGCCCCCAGCGCAGTTACCAGGACACAGAGCAACCAATTATGTTTGGTGCACGGAAGGAATCCTAGGAATGCAGAGCCTGGAGGGGACTCGAGGTGGCACGAAGGTGTCACGGCAGTTCCAGCCCTGCACGTGGATTCCCTGCCGGCCCCGGGGGGCAGCTTGGGGGTCACCTTCAGCAACATAAGGTGTTGTGGGGCTCGGTGTCCCAGCTCTGCCCTCCAGCTTGGCGGGAACCCTGCCGGTGGCTCTGCTGGAACGTGGCACCTTTCAGGGTCCAGTACAGCCCTGGGAGTGACTAGCCATGGTGCCGGCGCGGGGCTGGGAGCCCTGGCCCTGCTCCTCGGCTCTGGCCCGGCCCCAAGCCGTTGTTCTCCAATGAGCTCATCTGCCTCGCTGACTGTGAGCTTTAATATGGCCTCTTGGCCCGAAAATAACCAGCTCGGCCACTTAGCAAATGTTTATGGCTTCTTCATAGCTGGGTTCTCTGCCAGGAGAGGATCTGCTCCGGGAGCACAGAGCGGAGCCGCACGGGGCTCGGGCCGGACGGAGCCATGGCGCCGGCACAGCCACCTGCACCCTCCCTGCCCTTGGCCCGGCACGGTGAGCCCGGTGTTCTGGATGAGCCACCCGGATCTGTCTGGGCTCCTGGGAGCCGTGTGGGCCAGGACAGTGCAGGCAGCCGTGGGTGCCCACGGGGCTTGAGGAGGATGCAGGGTCTGGGGCTGCCCCGCACAAGGTGACAAGTGGCTCGGAGTGATCGGCACCCGGTGTGGCTCTCCAGGGCAGGGAGCAGAACAATGGCCACGCTGCCGGATCGCAGCACCATGAGTCACAGTGTGGCTGTTTGCGCAGGGGCCACTGCCCCCCTGCCTGACACCGTGTGCTGGGCTGGGCTGGAACTTGGGGAAGTGGCAGAAAGTATTTTCTTGTTGGAATTTCTGTGAACCACCCCCAACTCGTCCCAGTCCTTCACCTCCCTGGGGAGTGCAGAGGCTGGGTGAGATACCTACAGCCCCATGCCCGGGTCCCTGAGGGCAGAGGCACTGCCACAGCCCAGCAAGGGCAGAGGGGTGCCACTGCGGGACCCCCGCACCGCTGCGGCTGTCACACCCACCTGCTCCCACATCAGTCACACAAACTGCTCCTTGCACCAAGTACTGATCCAATTTGTGGCTGTTTCCATAACAACCTCCCAGCGCTTTCTGGTCCTTTCTGTTGCTATATGGATGCCAAGATCCGATGTGTCGGGGATGCTCGGTCCTGGGACACAGCGACTGGGCTGAGCCATCCCAATGCCTCTTGGCTCCCAGGGGTGAAGCACTCTGCACGTGGGTGTCTTGGCATGCTGGAGAGGTTTCCCCACTCCAGAAGGGCTTTTCTCCCCATGAGAGGGATATGGTGAGGTTTGAGCCAGGGGAAGAAACCCAAGGGCAGTACCTGATCCAGGACTCCTGGGGGTCCCTGCATGCAGTTGAGCTTTGTGCAGTCATGGCACTGCCCGGGACTCTCAATACTAGGAATGGGGACCTTGGAGGCACTGGCAGACAGAGACGATCCTGTTTGTCCTACCTGAGATGACATCACCCCCAGACCTGGCCTTGGCAATGTCTTGTAGCTCTCACACACGTTTCCTGACCGAACCCAGTCCCAAAGCTCTTCCCAACACCTCCTGTTTCCCTCTGTGCATGACTCCATCTGCTCTCTTGGAGCTGACCTCTGCCTCCTGTCAGATGTCCCCGACCCCTTGCTGTCATCTATCCCCTGATCAGCCACCCACCCCACAGGGCCAGCACTGGGGTCCCTACCCAGCCCCAACACCCCTGGTGTGCCCAGCCCCAGGACCTCACACGCAGCCCCATTGCCTCAGGGATGCCCAGCCCCACCACCTGGACTTCCTCCACTCATCCCTAATCCCCAGGGGTTACCCAGCCCGAGGGCCCCCAGCCCAATCCTATCGCCCTGGGGGCCGTCCAGCCCTGGTATCCCCACACTGGTGGTCTCAGGGTGCCCGGCTCCGGCACCGCCCCACAATCACCCTGATACCCCATAATCCCTGTCTCCTCGGGGGATGTCCAGCCCCGGTACCGCCATCCCCATCACCCCAGTACTCCCCAGCCGCAATCCCCCCACCCCATCCCCATCACCCCGGTATTCTCGAGTCCCGCGCCGCCTCCGCCCGGCCCCCGCAGCCGCCGCCATTGGGCGCCCGTTCGTCTCCGAGGGGGCGGCGGGGCGGGGGCCGGTGCCGGTGCCGCCCGGCGCGGCTCGGCTCTGCTCGCCTGGGCTCGGAGCGGCGCGGAGCGGAGCGATGCGGCCCGGCCCGGCCCGGCCCGGCCCCGCGGCTCCTCCCCGCGCGGCGCGGCGGGCCCGGCGGGGGGCGGCCGGGGGGCGGCCCGGGGGCGGCGGCGCGCGGAGCCCGGGCTGGGCGGCGGCGGAGGATGGGCAACGCGCAGCGGAAGGGGCCGCGCAGCCAGCGGCGGGGCAGGATGCGCTCGGCAACAGGTACCGGCGCGGGCGGGGCGGGACCGAACCCGCGCCCCCGCCGCCCCCCGGGAGCACCGCCACCCCCGCGACCCCCGGCTGCGGCGGCGGGCAGGGGCGGCTCGGGCTCGCTCGGGCTGCGGCTCAGCACTCCTCGCTCCCCGGTCCCGGTGGGTCGCTTGGAGGACACGGGAGAGGTCACCCCGGCCGAGGCTTGGCCTCCTGACGGGGACGGCACAGGACGGGGCTGGCGGTGGGGCCACCGCGGTCCCCCAGCGTGTGGGACAGGTGCTGGCTGTCCGAGCTGCGGGGATCCAGCCCCGGGTTACAGGGAGCCAGCCCCATGCAGTGGGGATCCAACCCTGGGCACGGGGATCCAGCCCCAAGGTGTGGGGTGCCAGCCTGGGCAGTGGGGATCCAGCCCTGGGCACGGGGATCCAGTCCCAAGCTGTGGGAAGCCAGTCCTGGGCCTGGGGCTGCAGTCCCGGCAGTGGGGAGCCAGCCCTGGGGACAGGGATGCAGCCCCAAGGTATGGGGAGCCAGCCCCACAGTGGGGAGCCCCTGTAGTTGCTGTCCCCCGAGCTGGGCCCCCCCCCAGGCAGGGAGCCCAGTGCCTGTGCAGCTCCCACAGCCCAGCTCCCTTCTCCCACACATCGCAGTGGTGGTGGGTGTCTGAGGGCTCCTGTTCCACAAACAATCTCGGGGAGGCGGACAACCCTGCAGCTCTGCAGGGAGCTTTTTGAGGAGGAGCAGAGGGAGCAGAGGACTCACTTGGAGCTGGGAGCGGGCAGTGAGGGCAGTGCACTCTGAGGAAGCAGGGTCAGAGAAGCAGGACCTGTCTGGTCACTCCTTTGTCCCCATGTAGCTGGTCCAGGCAGTTCAGCAACCCTCCCCAGTACTCCAGCTCTTCTTCCAGGCCAGCTCCTGGGAATGCCAGAAGAGCCGGGAGCTGGGGTCTGCCACAGCTCCTGGCGCCAGGCCCATCAGAGTCCTGGAGTCCCGGAGTGCAGCATGCTGGGCTCTGCCGGCCCCAGCTCCTGCTGCCCTTTCCCTGCCTGCTGGCTGGGAGTGGGACACAGCAGTGTGGGCAGCAGCAGGGAACTGACAGCCCTGGGAGAGACCTCGGGGAGATTGCTTAAAAACTGTAGGAGAATGGGGACTGCTTGTCACAGCCCAAATGACTGTCACAGCTTAATAATCAGTGGGCAGAGAGGGCGGCAGCACAACCTGACGCTGTCTAATTTTGCAACCGCTGCTGTAGCGGTGGGTGCAAAGCACTGAAATGGGGCACAAGAACTTGGGGCTGCACAGGAGGCGACCAGGAGAAAGGCTGAGCTGCGGGTCAGAGGGGGTGAGAGGGATAGGGCTGG
Source organism: Molothrus ater (assembly GCF_012460135.2). Taxonomy (NCBI): domain Eukaryota; kingdom Metazoa; phylum Chordata; class Aves; order Passeriformes; family Icteridae; genus Molothrus; species Molothrus ater. The sequence goes on from NC_050491.2 coordinate 510,935, forward strand.
TCGGTATCCATGGCATCATCCTTGGCTCCCCTCTTGGAGGCATGGGGAGCAGACAGGGATTGGACTGTGGGACTCAGAGGGATCATGGGATGCTGGCCCGTTCTCTACTGGGAGGCAGTGCCTGGACCACGGGGTGCTGGCCTGCTGGTGGTGGGGGATGAGGGATGCTGTGCCACCACTACCCAGCACAGTGCCCTTCTCCCATTTGCAGGCATGCAAGATGAGCAGTGCCCAGACCATTGGATGCTGCTCTGCTCCCTGCCTGCCTCTCCCACCTGGTGCCAGTCAGAGGGAGAATTAATCACATTTCTGGATTGTCAAAGGAATTCTTGGAGCTGTGGGAAGGGCCCAAGGGGGATTGTGGAGTCAGGCCCTGGCCAGAGCTGGTTCATCTCTGTCCTCAGGTCACAGTTCCCTGCCAGCCTGGAGATCTCCAGCAGATCTCCCTCAGGTGCGTGGTCTCCCTGGAGAGACCTGCATCTGGCTGCTGGGGTCAGGGAAGGGTGGGATTTGGCACTGCATGGCTCAAAACTCATCTTGGGTGTAAAGCTTGAACAAATACTTGGACACTCATAGGGCTGCTGGGACCTCAGTGCCTGGGGCATTCCTGAGCAGTTGCACACAAGCTTCCATGCAGAGAGGTGGCAGCAGATCCAGGCTGGAGCTTATCTGCTAAGGGGAGGGAGCTGAGGCTCCATAAGGAGCAGCCCTGTGGTGGGTGTGGGTTGCTGCTGCTGTGAGATATTCCTGAATGAAGCCTGTGCTTGTGGCAGCATTCTTGGCTCTCCTGCAGCCCTGGCTTCCAGGAGCCTCCATCCTCTGGGAGAAGCTAGCTCAGCTTTACAAAGCCCTGGGGCACTGGGAAAGTGGTCCCCAAGGAGCCTTTGCTCTAGGTTTTGGAAGGAGCTGAAGTGAGATGAAGCTCTGGGAGCTCTGGCAGCTCCCAGGTCAGAGCCAGGGGATTCAGAAGGGCCCCTGGTTTTGTTAGCTGTAAGGACTGGAGGAGCTGGCGGCAGCGGTTCAGCTGGGCCAGGCACAGCCACGGGCTCCAGATGCTGCTTTCCTCACAAGGAGTCTTGTGGTTGCTCCATGTAGGAACAGCCATGCTCTGCTGAGAGGACAGGGGCCCCACGTGCTGTGTCCCCCCAGGTCACCCACTGCTCTCAGACAGTGCTCCAGCCACAGCCAGGGGATATTTTGGTTCCATGACCCTGTCCAGCTTGGAGAGTCCTTCCTGTCCTGGCTATAGCATCCCTCTCCAGGTGCTGCAGCAGGGATGTACATAGAGGGATGTGCATTCCTGGGTGGCCCGCTGTGAGGGTGTGGATGTGGGATGGGCTGTGCAGAGTCACGGTCCCTCCACCATCCTTCCCCGGGGAAGGAAGAGGGGCCGGGGCCAGGACAATGGGCTGTGGCGCTGACTCAAACAGTCAGTTCCTGGTCGCTTCCTCTCCCCGCTGGAGCTGGAGGCAGCGAGGACGGGGGGAAGCTCAGTGCTCTCGGCTTGGTTTGAGGCAGGAGCTCCTGGGTGGCCAGAGCGAGCGGGCTCCCCCGGCACTCACAGCCATGGCCAAGGTGGAGTGGCTCCTGGCACCCTGGCAGCGGGCAGGTAAGGCAGGCAGCAGGGCAGGGCTGAGGCGGGCAGTGGGGGTGGTGGGATCTGCAGGCACTGCTCACTCTGCAGGGGAGGACCCCGGGCTGGGGACAGCTCTTGGACACAGACCCTCTGGAGGCCATGCAATAGCCCCTGGGGTCAGGGCTGTCCAGCAGTACCAGTCTTTGTGCCACCTTCCCCAGACTGACTTGAGCTGCAGAGTGTCCCTGTCCCTTTTAAATCCTTCTGCCATACCCCAGCCTTTCTCTGGGGGTGTCTTTTCTCTGACAAAGCAAGAGAAAGACTGAGACTCCCAGCCCACGTGTCCCACTGACCACTCATCAGTCCTGTGGGGACAGGTCCTGCCTGTCCTGGTGGTTCTGTGCCCTCCTGGCAGCTTCCACGTGCTGCTGACAGCAGAAGGGAGGACCATGGGACCGTGATCCATGGACCATGGGTCGACACAAACATCACAGACACCCAGGACCCTCGCTGTTGTCACTGCTCTCAGTCCTGCTGTAGCTGATTTCAGGTCTCAGGCCCCTTTGTCCCAGGACCTCTGGCCACATTCCCCTCTCAGGCGACTTCCTCACATTGTCCCGGCCCCGCGGAGTGTAAAACCAGCTGGGCACAGGGGAAGCCATGCTTTCCTGGAAGCAGCCTCTGGAAGCAGCCTCTGGCACAGGCAGCCCACACTGGGCAGAGTGGTGAGCAGTGCCTGGGCTTCCATGTGCCACCAAACAGTCCCAGCCAGGCTGGGACATCACTGTGGGAAGGCTGGTGGGCAACCAGCCCTGGTTCCTTTGGCCATGATGCAGCGATGTTGGGCTGCCAGAACTGGCTGGGTCTGACAGGTTGCCATGCCAGGCTTCCTGAGGCTCTCAGGAAAGATTTGTGGCTGGAGTTTTGCTGGGAAGCATGGGAGAGTGAGGGTTGCAGTATGAGGAGGCTGCCAGGCTCCCAGGGAGCCACAGCAGGACTGGGAGAGGGCTCTGGGTCCTACTGCCAATGGTAGAGAGCTTGGTGCAGGAATCTGGGTCCAGCCAGACTCTGGGGCTCCAGTGCCTGCCCCAATGCAGCTGCTCTGGCCCTGGGAGCAGTGGATCTCAGCCCCTTGTCAGGGAGCAGCCTGAGTCCACCTTGGCTGGCATGGTCCCGGGCCAAGCCCTGCTGCCAGAACAGCTGCGGGCAGTTCCCATCCCCACAGCATGGGCGAATGGCACAGGGGGTTCCTCCTGGGCCAGGCTCTCTGGCCAAATCCTGCAGCACACACACCTCCCCTCCTGCCAAAACTCCCTGACCAGGGCCCATTGCACTGCTGGGACTGAATGTCCTTGCACACTGCAGCTCTGAGTCCCACCAATGGACAGGGATGTTATTGACTGGTTTGCTGCTAGTGGTTTTCATAGAAACCTCACATAATCCAGTCTTCTCCCCATGAGCTGAGGGACCCCCACAGCTGTCAAATCTGCCCTGCCACCAGCAACTTCTGCAGTCCCCTTATCTCCCATCAGTACAAAAACAACTGATTCCTTGTTAGACAAGGAGCTTGGAGGAGCCAAAAACCTCAGGCAGATCCGGTGTGTCGAGACAGTGCTGTTTCTCAGTGCCTCTGGTCCTGCTGGGCACCTGCGTGGGAGCATGGGGACGTGCTGTACAGAGAGTCCTGGCATGGCCAAGCTGGGGTCTGGCCAAGGCACCCCTGAAAGGCTTCCTGCCCCTCTGGCCTCAACCACCAGCAAGTCAGACACCTGTGCAGGTGGCCCTGCCTTGCTGGGGGATTGAAGCTGTGCCACCAGACATGTGGCAGTTGGAAGTGTCCTGGAGAGGATCAAATTTGGAGAGGGCATAGTGTCTTGGCTTCCCCAGTGAGGACTCATCCCAGGCACAGCATGTGCAAGTGGCACACGGGGCAGGTCTGCTCAGTGAGCACCGCTGCCTTGTGGCACTGGGCCTGGGGGTGTCAGCAGGGGATCGCTTCAGGATTTCTTTCAGACCTGGGTGGGCATCCGGCCCTGGGGCTGCCGTGCACGCAGACGCGCCTCCCCATCCCGCAGGGAGCTGGTCCGGCAGGTCCGGTTTGGCAGGGGGTGAGCTTGGGACAGGAGGTGTTTCTGCGGCCGCTGCCAGCTCCCTCTGTGTGCTCTTTTCACTTCCTCTCCACTCGCCGTGGAGCAGCGTGCGCCTGGCTCATACCACGGGAATGTCCCCAAGCCGCACGCGCCGGCAACGAGCAGCCCAGGATCGAGGGCAGGCCGGGCACTCGCTTGAAGCTGGTGGCACACGGTCCCAGCACTGCGGCACACGGCTCCGGCCAGGGGCTCGGGGTGCTCTCAGGATCGGTCTCGGCCCCCAGGTTCACTGCCCTCGCCCTCCGGCGTGCTCGGTGCTCCGGACCCGCGGCAGCAGCTGCCGCTGTGCCTGTACCCGTTGCCATGGCTGCTCTGCTGATGGCGCATCGCCTGCTGCTGCCGTTACATCATTCCTGACAGTGCTCCACGCTGGCAGAGGGTCCGAGCGGCTCCAGACGTGCCCCCGGCACCTCCTGCACATGGGGAGCAAGCCTGAGAGGCAGAAGTTTGGCAGTGAATTCAAGCGAGAGGCATCGTTTCACAGGAGCTTCAGCCTGGATTGAAACAGCTCTGATGGCTCTGTCAAATATCTCCTTGTGGATTCGGGATGCCTGGGCTGTGGGTGAGTAGGGATGCTGGCATGGAGCAGGGGTGACTCAGGAGATACTGAGGGGCTGGGGATCCTGCAGGGATGCCGTTCCTGCAGGAGAGAGCAGAGCCCAGCTCCTCTTCAAGCGAACTGCCCTGGAACTCAGCTTCAGTCCTTGTGTAGCTGCCATGGCCACAACACCCTGAGCCTGGACACTGGCTCACGCTCAGCAGGACTCCGAGGCTGCAGCATCTGCTGCAGCTGATGTTGCTGACTTTGGGAACATTCCAGGCAGATGTCCATTGGCAGCAGGGCAGGGGATGCTGCCTGCTCCTCTCTGCATGCCCTAGGGCCAGGAGGGCACCTGGTGCCAGCAGGGAGTATGGTGAACCCCCCACCAGATATGCCTCAGTTTCCCTCAGCAGCAAGGCTGGCCAGGCTCAGGTCTAGGCTGCTGGGGTTGGTGGGATGGAGCTGTCCTTCTGGCTCTGCTGTCCCAGGATGCCTTCATCTCCTGCAGGCATTTGCCACAGGGTGGGAGCCCCTCAGAGGTATTTTGTGCTCTGAGCCTGTTGCTGATAAGCGTGGTAGGAGGGTCACTGCCAAGGGCATTGGCTCAGCTCAGCTCCACTATCCCAGCCAGTCGCCGTCTCCTCTTGCCGGACACTCCCGCTTGGCTCAGCCATCCCGTGCCCACATATGGGTGTGGCAGCTGGGCTTCCTTGGACACTTAGAACCTGCCCTTGTACTGAGCCTGCATCAGGCTGCTCCCAAATACTGCCTGTCCCTCAGGAGCACTGTGGCAGTGAATCAGGACTGCTGGCTCCTTACATCCCATCGCCGAGCTGCCGTGTGGTGCTGGGCTTGGCATGCTACTCCCAAAACACCCTCAGAGCCACTGCTCACGAAGCACCCTCGGAGTGGCTGCTCCCAGGGAGCCAAAGCCTCAGGGTGCTGCTCACTCTGGCACAGTGCTGTCCTTGCAGTGCACGTTTGGGCCACCTGGGTGCCAGGAGAGTGCTCAGCTCATCGGTTCTTGCCCCCACCCCTTCTCCCCTGCTGGGGAGATGGAGCCCACGATGCCTATGCCTTGGTGATGTCAGGCATAGGCATCGTGGCAATGCCAGCAGCCCAGCAGTGCCTGCACCACAGCCCACACCGGCTCAGGACTGCACTGTGTCACTCACAGTCCCAAATAAGCATGTGTCAGCAAAGAGGGGAGGGCTCCACAGGGGAGGACCTCCGGCACTGCGTGTTCCCCTTCTGGCCGAAGCTGCCCCTAGGCGGGGCAGGGTGCTGGGCGTGGGTGCTGCCACGTTTCCGCCGCACCCAGGGCGGCCCCGGCTTTGGTGCTGTGGTTTCCCCACGTGGTCGGCGCCCGAGGTGGGTGGCAGGGGTGACTCGGCAGCAGGGCCGAGGAGCAGAGGTGAGCTCTCGTATTCCGGGCATGGCATCAGGGGCTTGGAGAGCTGCAGGGGCAGCAGGGGCTGCTCAGGATGTCCCTGAGCCTTTGGTGGGGGGTGGCTGCAGGGGGATATAGCGGTAGAAGATGAGGAGCATCACCTGTGCTGAGGCCAAAGGCTGGGGCTGCATGACCCAGGCAGGGGGTGCAGCAAGCCAGGATTTGGGGTGCACCATTGGGCTGTTCTCAGAAATGACAGGACAGCACTGGATCCCCCACCACGCCAAAACCAGCAGGTTGTGGGGTCTGGAGTCTGCAGAGGGGAAGGTGTGGTCTCTGCCCCTGGCACTGGGGGTCAGGTTTTTGGGGAGATGTCCAACCTTACCCTGTGCATGGCACACACATGCACACATGCGCCCCAACACCTCTTGGTTGGTATGGAAACAAGTCAAATTATTTAGAGGAGGAGGAATGGGGAAAAAAAAAAGGAAAAAAAACCAGTGTTCCCAGTGTTAAGGCCTGTCGTTATGGAAACAAATCATAAAAGTAACTAGGGTGGGGACATGGCACCTTGCTTTGGGTGCTGGGCGTTGTGCAGGCTCCATCAGCTGGGGGAAGGGTGGGCATGAGGGCACCCAGGGGCACAGGTGTTGTAGGCAGGAAGGCATCTGGGGGCAGGAAGGCACCATGAGCAGCAGGGGGGATGCTTATGATGAAGTGCAGATGAGCTGGACCACAGCTGCCTGACCAATGGGGGCCGAGGGAAATGTGGCTTGTGCTAGGGGTCCCACACATGTTTTGGGGCCATTCCCCTTCCCAGGTACGTGGGATTGCTTCTGCTGCCTCAGCTGGGGCCTGGCACGGAGCAGGCTTTGGCAGCAGGGCAGTGGTGTGCTCCTGGGGCCAGGCACTGCACTGCAGGTGGTAGAGGGGAAGTGTTTGTCACGCACTGGTAGTCGGAGCGTCTCAGCTGATGGGGATGGGGACAAGACCATGCAGTGGAGGATGAGCCCTAAATCTCCAGGGTTGAGACCCTGATCATCCATATCCCTGTGTAAAGCTCACAGAGACCCAGTCTGTGCCTGACAGGGTGTGGGTCCCCTTGGAGGCAGTGTGCCAGTGGTGGCACTGCCTTGAATCCATGCTTGGTACAAACCCACATCCACTCAGAGCAGCGCAGCCAGGGCTGCAGTGTTCCCATGGCAAAGCATGTTCGTGGGAGCAGCGCTCAGCTCCCCACAGAGCCAGTTCACTGCTGAGCCCAGATCCTGCTCCCAGGGACTTTTCCACCCATCAGGGTGTTTCAGAGGGTCTGAGCAATCCTCACAGAGGTTTCCTTCTCTGGAGAGCTTTGGGGGTGTCCATGCCAGGGAAGGGCATGTGGGCCCCAAGCTGCAGTGCAATGGATGTGGTGGGTCCCTGGCTCCTGCCTTTCAGTTGCAACTTCTGCTCCTCCACAGCCAGGATGTTGCTCCACCAGAGCGTGCAGCGTTTCCTGCGCCCGGGCGCGGTTAGGCACGGGTGGCAGGGCTGGCTTCCTTCCCCAATTTCAGCCAGCTCCCTTCTTGGCAGCCCTCAGGGACAGCGTCCAGTCCCCAAAGTGGTGGCAGCAATGAGGGCTGCCAGCAGCCTGCCAGGGTGGGATGCAGCCACATCCCAGCATTCCTGGAGAGCTGGGGTGGGATGAGCATTGTGCTGGCACCGTACTATCCCACAGTAGCACCCACAGGAAAGCAACCCCCCACCTGCCTCTGATCCCACTCTCCTCTGCCTGCAGCCACCTCTAACCTGGACCTCGAGAGCAAGAAAGCCGCCCCTGCCAAGCTGCCATGGCAGCAGCCTGTGAACGTCTTCCTGGCAGCTGGGCGCCCACCGGGCATGGAGCAGCTGCACCAGGAGGCCCAGCTCAACCTCCAGAGCTTGCTGCAAGGTAGCAAGGAGAGGGGCTGGAGTAATGGGCTGGGTGAAGGTGGTGGGTGGGTGCTCCCCAGACTAGGTGACCACCATGAGGCCGAGCTCATCTCCCACATGCATGTCCGAGCCATTCCTTGGACCTCACCAAGCTGCAGGAGTTGGGTCCTGGGGGTCCCAGCCTCCAGTAGTCCCTCACCGATCTCTGCTCCCAAGTCATGGCTGCAGGTGCCAAAGCAACTGGGACCACGTTTGCCTGCTGGGGCCACTGATGCCAGTGGGGCCTCCAGGGCACCCACGAGCCCCTACACAGCACAGTTCTCACAAGGGCCTAAGGGACCTGCCACTGATCTGCCTAACTTGATCAACGTGGCCAGTGGTTTTGTTTCCTTCCAGTCTCTGGCCCAGGCTGTCACGCGACCCTGGCTCAGATGCTCCTCAGGCATCAGATGAGATCAGCAGCCCAGCCATCCCCCAGCTTGTAATCTCATTAAGTCAGCCTGAGCAGCCCTGCTTTCTGCCAGTCCATAGCCACCAGCATTAATTAGCTCAACAATTACAGGATGGGGACGCACTGAGTTCTGGCTGTCCCCCGTGGGACTGTGTCCCAGTGGCACCCACCACATCACTTGACTGCACCCCGGGAGGAGTGAGGCAAGCTGCTGGCACCTTTGGACTTCTTCAGTTCTCCTCCTTGGGGTCTCCATTCCTCACCTTCTGAGCTGCCTGTCCTGAGCAGGGACGGCCAGCTAGGCTGGGGACAGCCAGAGGGGACAGTCACCATCCCTTCACATGCCCCCTGCTCCAGGATCTGGCAGCAGGAGCAGGGTCCCAGGTGCTGTTTTTCTTGCAGAGGAGTATGAGGAGCAGTACACTGAGAGCAGGGTCACTGGGCAGACCTTCCGCGCTGCTGGTCACCTGCCCCCCGACACCTCCCCTGAACCATCACCTCGACCCCCACCTGCCAAGCGCCTTGAGTTCGTGCTTATGGTGAGTTCTGAGGTGGCAGGGCAGGCAGCAAGTCCCTGTTTGTGTTCCACCCTTGTCCCTTTAGTGGCTGACGTGCCTTTCTCCCCATAGCCCCCGAGCCAACGAGCGGCCGAAGAGGAGACCACCAGCAGCACTGTGCTCAGTGCTCGGCCTCCTGACACCTCCCTGAGCCTCCCCACCAGCCCAGACAAGGAGCACCCCTGGCCCAGGGCCTTCCCCTTGTCCCCTGAGGAGGAGAAGCAGTGGCACCAGCCCAGCTCCATCCAGACCAACATTGTTCCCATCAATGTCTCTGGTAGGGCAGCACCCCATGGTAAGGTGGGGGGACATGGGGTGCAGGCAGAGATGTGCCCCAGCAGCCATCTGGGGCAGGGGACGGGTGGTGGGAGGCAGCTGTGGCTGCAAGCTGTGTTCCTATGGGTTAGGTGGGCACCAGGGCAGAGAGGGGACAGCAGGGCCATGCTGGCATACATCGCTCCCAGCCATCTCTCGTGCCATCTGCAACTTTGTGTGTCTGGTCCACTGGCCATGCTGCTGGCAGGTCTCACATCCCTGATGTAATGTCCAGCCAGTCAGGTCTGTTGTCACCTGGACTCTCACCACATACTGTGCACCTTGCCTGTCTCACCTGTCTCCCCTGTCTGTCCATCTGCTCATCCTCTCAGGGCCACAGCTCCCAGCAGCACGGTCCTGCCCAGTCCTTGCAGAAACAGGTGCCATGCTCTGGCCCAGGTCAGAGTCAGGGGCTGGTGACTGGGTGAGGTGCCCCTTCTGAAGGGCAAAGGTGTCTCTCTGCACTTTCCCTCCATCATGGAGAGCTGTGCCAGGGCCACATTGGTCCCTTTCCCTCCCCATGCCTCATGTACCCATCCCCGAGCTGGCTCAGCACAGTGGTGTGGGGCCCAGCCTCACCAGCACAGACTAGTGCCTGTCACGCAGTGCAGGGCTGGTCTCTGTGGCTTTCCATCCATCCCACTTCCATCTGCAGTATTCCCACCATGCCTCCATTTCCCCCGTGCTCACCTCACATGGCTCACACCATCGTCCTGCATCCACACTCCCACCTGTGTCACCATCCTAGGCTGGGGACACACAGAGAACACGGGTGATGGAGGGGCTGAGCTCCCGGCCCAGCAGCAGCTCCGGCACCGCGGCGTACCGCTGTTTGTTTTGGCTACAGGGCAGCACTTTGCTAGGCATGCGAGTGCTCGTCACTCCCTGTTTAACACAGAGACTGCGATGAACCCAAAGTCCACCCTGCGGCGTAGACGGACCATTATTGGATTCCCTAACCTGTCCCTGCGAGACCAAGGTGACGGCAAGAACCGCGCAGGCTGCACCCGGGCAGGGCTGGCAACCCCCAGAGCTGCCCTGATGGTGGCATAGCCATCCCGAGGCTGGCAGCCAGCCCAGGCACAGACGGGCTCCCGGGGACACCCAGCCCACGGGGAGGTGCAGGCACCACACTGACTCTGCGCCCTCCCAAGGCACTGAGGTGCTGGGCTCACTAGTGACACTGGGCTGGCCTGGGGCTGGCATGGCATCAGGAACAGCCCCTTCGTCCTGAGTCAGGATTCTGAGGCAGGAGTTACCCAGCCTCGGCTCCAACAAGGAGGGCTCCCTGTGCCCATTTCCCCATGGGCAGACCCTGTCTCAGGCTGCCATGGCTGTGGGGCACACACCTGGCCAGATCTTTGCTGGGGCTGGCAAACCATGCCATGTGAGAGTGGCTGGAGTGCTTCCAGGCTGGCATTGGACCCTTGGGAACAGCAGCCACTGTGGCTCAGGGGCTCTGTCCTGCTGTCCCCTGTGGAAGGTGTAGAGAAATCAGAGCCAGCCTTTCTCTGAAGGGAGGTAGAGACAGGGAGAGAAGCCATGGCACCAGCTGCTCCAAGGCAGTTTTCACGGGGTAGGAGGAAAGTTTCTTCCCATGACAGTGGTCAGACCACCAATAGGATGGTCACGGCTCCTCCTTGGAGTCAGTCAGACCTCAGCCCACCACAGCCTTGAGCATCCCTGTCTGCTGGGGGTGTTCAGAGTGGGGTTGCTGGCTCCTGTGATGGAGTGGCACTGTGAGCCACCATGTCCCTCTCTGTCCCAGCTGGCAATGCCTGACTTGGCTCCTCCTGAACCCCATCTGAGTCCCCACCATGGAGCAGCACCAGGGCAACACTTTGGTTGCCATGGGACTGATGTCCCCATAGGTAGAGTCTCCTGCTATGGCTGGTTATTTGCCCCTGGCACATTCCAGCATGCCATCAGATCCACATTTTATGCCTGGGCAGAGGTGCAGCCTCCAGACTGGCCACAGGCTGGGACAGCATGCAGAGGAGGGCCATGTCCCTGTGAGGGAGGCAGGATGTGCTCACCAGACTGTGTCTCTCCCCGCAGGCAGTGCCAACGGCCCCACATCCAGCACACACACGCCCATCAGTGAGTCCCTGTCCTGCAGCTTTGTGCCTGAGACCACAAGCAGGGGGACGACGCCCCAGGAGATCAGCCCTCGTCCGCCCCTCTCAGCCCCACTGAGGAAGACCTTCAGTGACCTCGGGGCCCACCGCTGCCAGCCACCTGCTGCCATGGATGGGACAGCCCACCCCTGTGCCAGTGCCTGCAATGGGACACAGGGCACCCCTTTTTCTCCGCCCTGGACCCCCCTGGGTTATGGGAGCCCCGCCAGCCTTACCACTGGCCCAGGCAAGGGGCCCACCTGCACCTCGCCGGGCGGTTTCATCCCATCACCCAGCCCAGGTTCACCCGCTGCCTCCACCTCCTTCTTCATCACCACAGAAGAGCGCACAGGCAGCAATGGGCCCAGCTTTTTCTCTGGCCCAGTGCCTGCTTCCCCCCCCAGCTCCATGTGCATCCAGGGAGCCAAGGGGAATTTCTTGCCAGGAAGCCAAGAGGAGCTGGAGCCAGCAGCAGGGCCAGCGCAGCTGGAGGTGGAGCGGGCAGGGTGCCGGTTCCGTGAGCGGTCACTGTCAGTGCCCACTGACTCGGGGTCCCTCTGCTCTGTGGACATCACATATGCTGAGACCCGGCGGGGCAGCGCCAACTATGCCCTGGGCTACCCCAGCGCCAGCTCCGAAGGCAGCACCAGCACTGACAACATCTCCCTGGGGCTGGAGCCCGAGGGGCAGCGGCGGCGGCGCTCCAAGAGCATCTCCCTGAAGAAGGCCAAGAAGAAGCCTTCACCACCCACGCGCAGCGTCTCACTGATCAAAGAGGGGCAGGATGGTGATGTGGGGCTCAGTGCAGCACTGCCCAAGGACCAGCGGCCCAAGAGCCTGTGCATCCCACCAGAGCTCCAGGGTCACCGGCTGGTGCATGCTGACCCTCAGGGGAGTGCAGGCAGGGAGCCCAACAGCACAACTGCCCCCCACCAGTGGCATCTCACAGACTGGAGGGCTGGCAGTGATCCCTACCAGTCCCTCTCTGGCTCAAGCACAACTACAGGGACCACGGCTGTTGAGTGTGCCAAGACACGGGGCAGCTCTGAGTCCCTTGTGTCCCCTTCAGTCTCCAGGGCCACAACGCCCTCCCAGCTCTCTGCTGAGGCAGACCTCAAGACCTCCTCACCAGGCAGGCCCACAGGGCTGATGTCCCCATCCAGCGGGTACTCCAGTCAGTCGGAGACCCCAACCCCCACCGTACCCACCTCCACCATCCTTGGGCACTCCCCGCACCAGGTGCGTGTGAGGCCACTGGTCCCCGAGAGGAAATCCTCTCTGCCCCCCACATCCCCCATGGAGAGGAGCCCCAAGGGCAGGCTGTCCTTCGACCTCCCACTGACTCCACCTGCCCACCTTGACCTCTCAGGGCTGAAGATCTCCCTGAAGGGGAAGACTAAGGTCAGCCGGCACCACTCTGACTCCACCTTTGGCACCAAGCTGGCCCAGAAGACCTGTCCCATCACACCCATCATGCCCGTGGTGACACAGTCCGACCTGCGCTCTGTCCGTCTCCGCTCCATCAGCCGCTCAGAGCCAGAGGACAACGCTGATGGCCCAGAGCACACAGAGGAGCCAGCACACATCCCCTGCCCAGGGCCAGAGAAAAAAGTGAAGCCACCTGTGGCAGAGAAGCCACCACTGGCCAGGCGCCCCCCGTGCATCCTACCCAAGCCCCCAGTTCTGAGGGAGGAGGGTCCCGTGTCCCCCAAATCCCCACCAGGCACTACCGCCAAGGAGAAGGGGCTGGCACAGGATGCCTTTGTGGTGCTGCGGAGAGGGGAGCTGAGGAGGAGCTCAGCTCTGGGGGAGACCCACTTGTCCCTGACCCCAGCGGGGCCCCGGCGGCTCTCCCAGGGCAGCCTGGATGAGCTGCGGCCAGAGCAGAGCCGTGCCGAGGGGGAGCGCAGGAAGGCCAAGGTACCCCCACCAGTGCCCAAAAAGCCCAGCGTGCTGTACCTGCCACTCATCCCAGCCCCAGCACAGCTGGGAGCTGGTGTGGGGGACCTGCCACCCACCCCCAGCCCCATCATCACCCTGGACACTGACCCCACCTGCTGCGACCCTGACGCTGAGGATCCGCCATCCCCCAAGGCCGTGGGCACCACGGCTGCCAGTGAGCCTGCCTCAGAGCAAGGTGAGGGTCTCTCCACCACTGTGGTGGGATTACCCCAGGGATAACGGGTCTCCATGCTGCACAGGGGATTCACTGCTGTCTTCTCCCTGCCCACAGGCAACTCAGCAGAAGCCGGCATGGAGGAGAAGAGCTTTGCCAGCGACAAGACAGCCGAGTCCATCGTGGAGGAGGACGATGAGGTGTTCACAACATCCCGCACTACGGAGGATCTCTTCACAGTGATCCACAGGTAAGGCTGGTGCATGCACCGGAGGGGACAGCCTCTGCACCCACTGTCACAGCTCTGGGTGTAGTGTCTCTCCACCACAACAGCTTCATTTTCCATACGGGGACCAATGTTCATCCTTGGGGACAGCCCAGTTGCTGCTTCCTTGAGCAGAGTGCAACCAGCAGGGAGAGTCCAGATTAGTCCTGCCAGGAGCACCACCTCCCACGCTCATGTTATCACCTTGCCCCAGCAGAGCAGGCTGGGTACTACCATGCCCCTAGCTCTTGGACCTCACCCCAGCCCCAGACTGCTCCCACCCGTGTCCCTTTGGTGCCTAGGTCAAAGAGGAAGGTCTTGGGGCGGAAAGAGCCTGGTGACACCTTCAGCAGCCGACCCACCTCCCACTCACCTGTAAAGACTTCAAGCTCCCCAGCTGGTGAGTCTCTGGCAGCAGCAGGCAGCAGTGGGAAGTCTTCCAGCAGGAATGAGGATTTTAAAGCCCTGCTTCAGAAGAAGAGCAGCAAAACAAGCCCTGGTACTCGGCCATCTGCCGCCGAACTGCTCAAGACCACAAACCCGCTGGCCCGGAGGGTCATCACAGAGTTTGCCCCTGAGCTGGACAGTGCAAACAGCCCCAAAACCCAGCCCTGACCACACAGGGGCTCCTCCAGCCAAGAGGAGAGAGCGCTGCAGAGAGAGCGCTGCTGCAAAGGGCTGTCCTGGCTGCTGGGGAGCCCCTGTATCCTGCTGGGGGGTTCTTCTGCTTTTGTTCCTTACCTGGAGAGCTGCTGCAGAGAGGCAGTGGCTGGAGCCCAAGCTCTCATGACTCTGGGCCCTTCCCATGGGAGAAGTTGCTGGAACTGGCCCTGGCTGAGCCAGCTCCTGGGATTGAAGGCACCTGCCCAGGAAGCAGAACAGGATCACAGCCCCTGGTGTTGCCTGATGCCTGCAGCAAAGCAGCTTGAGACTCTTTGGTCCCTTCGGCATGTGGTACTTTAAACAGATTTTCTAATGCACAGTGGTGGTGATGTTTGATTCTCTTCCCTTTGACATTGTACCTTGAGTTTCCCATGCAGAGATCCCCTGGTTGAATTCAGCTGGACACACAGATGCACTTTGGGAAGACGCCAGGGGTTCAGCTGGATCTGTTCTTGCTTTTGAAGAGTCACAGGAGGTCCCTGTCATTGCCCTGAACATCCTCCCTGTCACACAGGGAACTGGCACCCGGTGTCCACAGCCAGCGCCACCACCTCAAGCCAAACCCCCACCCCTTGAAAGCCCCCAAAATGCTGCATTTTGGAGCTCCTCAGCTCTCAGTCCAAAAACAAACCTTGGGGTCTTCTCCACTACCAGTCTCCCTGGCCTCACTGCACAGGCGGTCTGGCAGCCACCCCACTCCCACACCAGGGGTCCTGCACCCAGCTGCCAACTGGGGCAATGAGGGTGCTGTGCCATGGGAAGGAAGCTCGTCCCCAGCTCAGCCTCCTGCATCTCCATAACAGACCCTGCGACAACTTCTCCTGCTGCCCTGGCCACCAGAGGTCCTGAGATACTACCAAGATAGTGGCTGGAATCCAGATGGACTTCACCTGAGCCACCTCCCTGGTGACCTCCGGGTCTGGGATCCCCCCAGGATTGCCCACCACTCACATGTGCCCACTGGCCACCAGAGAGCTGAGCAAGGCCAAGTGGGACACATGCCATCAGGGCATGTGCATGGGGCCATGGAAGAGGGTTTGCACGTCCCCAGGTGGGATTTGTCCCCCTCACTCCCAGCTGCCTCTTCCTGGCCCGGCTCCATCATGGGGGCCCAGCAGCCAGTAACAGAGGCTGTGGTGTGGGCTCAGGGCAGGGCAGGGAGGAAACACGAGCTCTGAGCAGGAGCACAGCCGCACGCCCAGAGAAACAGGAAGGGCCAGCCACGGCTGACAAGGAAACAGAGTGTTTAGGGAAAGTTCTGCTTGATTTCTTGATGTATTTCCACACACTCCAGCCTTCCTGTGCTGCGGGGGGAGTGGTGCAGTGGGTCCAGGCAGCAGCAGGGCACCACGGCACCGCTTCAGCTGCCCCTCTGAGGGGCCTGGGCTGCTCTGGGGGGTCTCTGCCCCACCAGGAGCTCTGCATCCCTGGGGAGCACGGCCCAGGCAAACACTTCCCCATCCTTGCCACCACCCTGGATCTGATCCCACTGAGGCTCCAGTGGGTTCCCCTCCCCTCCCTCCTGGTACTCACCCATTCCTCTCTTTCCTCTCCCAGGGCTGCAGATTTAAGCCTGTAATTAAGAGCCAGGCTGAGAAACTCAGGAAAAAAAAATCACAAAAAAAGCTCTAATGAATGTCCACATTTCACCCCCATCCCATGGCCTCAGCTAGTGGCAGGGTGCTGGCGTGGGATGGGGCCAGAGCACAGCTTGGGAAGCTCTGGGGACAGGTACATTTTGCACATGACTGCTCAGGAAACCAGGGACAGAGTCGGTAAAGGGGGCTGGGGGCATGCACAGGGCAGGGACCCCCCTGCAACACCCCCAGCACCACTGGCGGCTGGAGTGGCCGATGCTGCTGGGGTGAAATATCCAAGTGGACCAGAGGTCAACTGTGGGACAGAGGTTGGCCATGGGATGGAGATCGGCTGTGCGATGGAGATTGGCCATGGGATGGAGATCCTAATTTCCCTGGCCGGAGGAACGTGCTCTTCCTGGGGCTCTTCCTGGCTGAGCGCTCGTCTCTGGCCGCTCTCTCCCTGCTCCCCCTGGCTGCAGCTATTCCACTGGGAAGGCAGTGGGTTCCCGGGAAGAGTCCGGCTGGCAGTGGGTCAGCCCTGCCCCGGCGTGGGGCCGCCAAGGTGCCAACTATGGAATGTTGTACTTTTTATCTCGCCAGCTTGGTAAAGTGCTCCCTGCTGCCTGCCTGTGACTGTTCTTCTTTGGGCTGCTGAGAAACCGGGGCTGGGGAGGTGGGCACACCCTGACTGCCCTGGGAGAAGAACCGGCCCTATTAGCTGGGGCTTTTCACAGCGTTTGCCGCGCACTCCTGTGTCCCCATGGCTCTGGGGCGGGTGAGGCACAGGGACACCGTGAGGTGTCAGGGGCGGCCCAGGCTGGGGGCTGGGGACAGGCCGGAACAGGCCCCCCCGGGTGAGGGGCTGCGGACCGACTTGGCGTCCGGGGGGAAGGTGGGATGGATGAGAGGGACAGAGCAGCCCGGGGGGACTGCTGGGGTCAGCCCTCGTGCTGGGAGGGAGCTGGGGACAGCCCTGGACCCTGGGCACAGGCCGGGGGGAGGACTTCAAGTGGGGAGGGGTGGACCAGGAATTGGAATCCTGGGGCCGGTGGGATGGATGAGGGTACAGCCCTCAGTGTTGGGGCCAAACCTGGGCGGGCGCTGGGTACGGCCGTGGATGCCGAACGCAGCCCTGTGTGCCGGGTGGCTGCAGCCCCGTCCGGGCGGCACAACCCCGTGTCACGCAGCCCCGCGGCCCCGTGTCCCGGCACAGCGCGGGCAGCCGGGGGCCTGGGGGCGGGACAGAGGCGGCCCCGCCCGGCGTGGGGTGTGCAGCGTGGGGGCCTTACGGCGGCAAGATGGCGCCCAAAGGGAAAGGCGGCGGCAAAGCTGGGAAGGGTGAGCGGGGCTGGGCCGGCACCGGGACCTGCCGGGCGGGGGTGCTGGACCAGCACCGGGGCCGGCCGGGCGGGGGTGCTGGGCCGGCACCGGGACCAGCCGGGCGGGGGTGCTGGGACGGCACCGGGACCGGCCGGGCTGGGGCCCGGGGGCGGTGGGGGCCCGGCCGGTCTCAGAGCCCGGCAGGGTCGGTGGGGACCGGGCCGGTGTCAGGGTGATCGGTTCACAGGCGGCGACAGCGGCAGCAGCAGCGAGAGCAAAGCACAGGGCCCGAAGGGAGGTGGCAGTGCCGTCAAGGTGAGTGCGGGGGGCGTCGGGGACCAGGCGGGATGCGGGTTCTCTGCCCCAGCACCTGCAGGCTCGTCCCGCCCGCCGGCCCCGCTCGCCACAGCCCCGCTGCCCGCCCCTCCAGGTTCGGCACATCTTGTGCGAAAAGCACGGCCGGGCCATGGAGGCCATGGAGAAGCTGAAGTCCGGACAGCGCTTTAGCGAGGTGGCGGCACAGTACAGCGAGGACAAGGCCAGGCAAGGGGTGAGTGAGTGCTGCACCGGGACAGGGCAGTGGGGCCGGGCAGCGGCTGCGGGAGCCTGGGTCCTGCTCGTCACCAGCAGGACCTGTTCCACGGCCACATCACCCACCCTTCCTGCTCCGAGTCTCAGAGTTTAACCCCCAACGGTCCCTTGCTGCAGGGAGACCTGGGCTGGATGACCAGAGGCTCCATGGTGGGACCATTCCAGGAGGCAGCATTTGCCCTGCCTGTGAGCAGCATGGACAAGCCTGTGTACACGGACCCTCCCGTCAAGACCAAGTTCGGATACCACATTATCATGGTGGAAGGCAGAAAATAAAATGTGAATGACCATGATGACCTTGTTGACTGCTTGAATCCCAAGTCCCAGACACCTTGGCCTTGGAGCAAGTTGGGCACAACCAGCAACATGCCTGGAGGCAGGCTGGCTGTCCCTGCCACTGTGCTAGCAGAGCAGGGCCCTGCCTGAAGAGGTAAAGTGTCCCTGGGAAGGGCGAAACAAGAGCCTTTTATAGATGTTGATGTCTCTGTTGCCTGGCAGGCCAGCCTCTTCCTTCTCCACATTATCTGTGGAGATAATGGCCTGTCAGAGGAATGAAGTGTCCAGGTTTTTATCTGCAAACAGAAATGATGCAGAAAGGGACAGAGGGGGCTCCAGGGCTTGGTCTCTATCCTCCCCAAGAGGATGCAGTCAGCTCCCATGGTGCAGTTTATGCTCCAGAGCTGCAGGACAATCCCTTCAGTGGAGGGTGGGTAACACTAGAGCTGGGTCAGGCAGACAGGGAAGTGACCTGGCGGTCGGAGGGGAGGACAAGCTCTCCTGAGCACAGACTGATCTCTTCCTACAGCTCCACCTTGCCCACTCAGAGCTGGGGGAAGAGACTGGATAATTCAGGTTTAGATAAGAAAAAAAGTGACTAAACACTTGTGTGCTGCTTCTCGTGCTCCCCTGTGCTGTGGGGTGTGCAAGGGAAGCAGCCCAGCAAGATTCCTGCTATCTCAGGAATCCAGCCCAGAGCCGTGATCCCCTTCCTGCCCACAGAGCCTCCGAACCAGCCACAGCTCCAGCAACAGGCACCAGCTTTGTTTACAGGTGAGCACCATGCACAGAGCTCAGAGATGAGGAGGAAACGTCAAAAAAGAAAAGGTCCTTCTCTTCCCTCCCTTTTCAGGGTGTTGGTTTTGCTGAGTATGGAATGCTCAGAGAAGCCAACGAATGGCTTGCAGTGGAGGGCAGACAGGCTGCCCAGAGCAGACATTGCCCCATGTAAAGGTCCTCTGTTAATAAATCACTTGTTTCCAGGCTACCAGAGCCCTGTTCTTTCTTTTGGCAAAAACACATTGACACAACTGCACCAGCAAATCTGCCATGTTTGCTGTGGTTCCGAATACAAAGAGCTCCTCTCCCAACTGCACAGCTCAGCCAGGTATGGGGTCCTGTGCTACGGTGTGTATTGCAGAAGGCAATGCCATGGCACAAGGAAACAAGGAATCTGCTGCTGTGCTGTTACCAGGTGAGACTGGCAGGACAAGCACACCAGACTGAGGCTGTGTTGGTGAGGGGCAGAGTTACTCAAAGCCAGAACCAGGAACTTTTGAGCTGCTGGTTTGTAGGATTGAGGCACTCTCAGCCAGTTTGCTGACAACACTGAGCTGTGTGGTGTGGTTACACACTGGAAAGGAAGGATGGATCCAGAGGGACCTGGACAGGCTGGAGAGGTGAGACCATGTGAAAAGTACATGTGAAAAGTACCATGTGAAAAGGTTTTACACCTGGGTTAGAACATTCTCAGGCACAGCTGAAGAAGGGGCAGAGAAGGGATTGAGAGCAGTCCTGGGAGAAGGGCTTGGGGGTGATGGCTAACAAAAAACTCATGAAAAACCATGAGCCAGCAGTGAGCAACCCACTATGTCCTGGGCTGTACCCAAAGGAACATGGGCAGCAGGTGAGAGAGGGGATTTTCCCTCACCACTCTGCACTCCCAAGATCCTGCCTAGAGTCCTGCACACAGTTCTGGGGGCCCCAGCATAGAAGGACATGGAACTGTTGGAGCAAGTCCAGAAGATGCCATGAAGTCGATAAGAGGACTGGAGCATCTCCCCTGTGAAGAAAGGCTGAGAGAGTTGGGGCTTTTCAGTCTGTTTAGCCTGGGGAAGGTTGTATGGACACCTCAGAGCACATTTCAGTATCTGAAAGGGCCTACAAGGGAGCCAGAGAGGGATTCTATCAAGAACTGGCATGACAGGATACAGAGTAATGTATTCAGGCTGACATAGGACAGAAGGGATATTGGGAAGAAATTCTTTCTTGTGAGAGTGATAAAACACTGGCACAGGTTACCCAGAGAAACTGTGGCTGCCCCATCCATGGAAGTGTTTCAAGGTCAGGCTTGGAGGAACCTGGTCTAGTGGAAGGTGTCCTTGCTCATGGCAGGGGTTGGAACTGGAAGGTCTATAAGGCACCCAAATGGTGGGTGACCTTCAGGCACCCAAATTGGCTTATTTAAAACCCAAAGGAGGGAGGAACCACAGCACCACAGAGCTGGGCTGTACAGTGGCCATGGGACTGTACTGTCCCCATCTTCTCAGGGGAGAGGAGCAGCAAAACCTGGAGGGTAGAAAGGTGAATCCAGGGCTGCCAGCATGGAGAGGTGTTGGAATCCTAGATGCTGAGAATTTTAAACTTTCTGTGCTTAAAGGCACAGAGCCACAAGAGAATACTGTAATTGACCTGAGGCTGTGGAGAAGACTTCCAAAATTGATTGATAGCACTGGGAATATGGGTGTGAAGTTGGTTAGAAGTGTGTAATATCAAAGGGTGGAAAATTAGAGAGTTTGGGGTCTTAGAATATAGGAATAAATATGAACCAAGATGGAGGTTTTAGGGCCGAAGCAGGTTGCTCTTCTTTACCTTCTCCTTCCTTCTTCTTCAGGGTTTGGGTGATGTTTTGTAATTGAACAGAAAAGTCCGCATTGCAGGCTTTGAGGGATCAGTTATTGGGTTAAAAGGGAAAATAAACTAGGTGTCATTTCTTAATTGGATAGTTTAGTCTTAAAAAACCTTGTAACAAGAGATAGCCATTTTTGTGCCTTGCTAATAAAAGGCTGCACAACTCATGGTTGTGAGGCTGTTTTACTGATAAGAAATAATAAACACCTGAGTCCCAGCATGAACTACCTCCTCAAGTGCCTTCCATCCCAACCTCGAGAAACTGATGGAGAGGGGCTTAGACATCAACAATACCATTCTTTTATTGAATAATCAGACAGGAACATGAACCATTTTCACCTTTGTGAGTTGACTCCCCAGTGAAGCTCCCTCCCCAGCATCCAACACCTGGATGTTTGGGCTGTTTCCTTAAGCAAGAGGTGCTGAATTTGCTCAGTCACACGAGGATATGGCAGGCACCAGCCTGGAGCTGGCTCAGGGATCCCAGGGCCATGGTGCAGACACATGGTAACAAGGAACAGCCAGACTGTCTTCTCGGAGACACATAGATGTCACTTCTGGGCCAGCTGTCTGTACAAGTTCAGAGTCAGAAGCATAACTTCAGGATCTCCACTTTTTATGTCAAGAGCTTGCAGGAAGCAGTCCAAAGCCTCCTGGAGTTTTCCATCATTCTGAAGTTTCTTCCCACTGTGTACTAAAGTGTCATAATCTGCAGCAGGAGAGGAACTCTGCCCAATGTCCTTTTCAGAGCTGCTTTCTGGGGTAAAGTACTCAATCTGCTCACCTGACTGGAGCTCAGTGTCACCTGTGGATTCCTCCTGAGATGACTCCATCTCCTCTGCCTCGGACTGCTCAGATTCCATGCTGTCTGTGTGGGAGGACTCTTCACCTGTATCAAGTGTTTCTCCACTAGGTTCTTCTTCAGGCTCAGCAGATTCCCCAGTGCACTCCTCAGCTTCGTCTTCCACAAGTCCATCTTGCTCCTCATCATCATCATCATCTTCTTCACCAGTGGTTCCCATAATTTCCCCAATATCCTCCACCTCATCTACCAACCTGCTGATGAATGAGCGCCTGGAAGCATTGGACCTGTTCCCACTGTTATTTAGTTGGGGAGAAAAGATGGCTTTAGCACTTGTTGTGTCATATTTAGGGGTGGAAGCACTAATTCCTTCCAGAAGTCCATGCCGAGTGCTGTTCAAGGGAGAGGAGGGCACTTGTTCAGGTTGCTCTTCACTCTCACTGTCTGAAGCAATTCTGTTTAAGTGTTTCTTCCTACTAAAAGTAAAGAGACCACTGCTTTCCTCCAATGATTTACTCCCTTGCAGGGAGGCATTTGGCTCTTCCTCAGCTGTGGGACAGGGTTTGCCATGGCTACTGGTCTCACTTGGCCAAGTTTTGTTTGGAGATTCTTTGTCTGGAGATTTACACAAGCTTTCTGCCTGGAGCTGTAAGCTCTCCTTCTCAGGAGATCCTTCCACTGATCCTCCTCTATTTGAGGCATCCTGCCATCCCTCTTCAGACTCTTCCAAAACCAGGTTGAAGTCAGCTTGATCCTGGAAGGAAGGAGCAGATGTACCCTCCAAGCTGCCTTCCAACACATGAGACTTGTAGAGCTCAGCATTGATTTCTGGCATAGTATTTGATAAACTCAGCACTGCAGAAGCAGAAGCCAGCTCAGGAACATTGTTCTGCTCTGTCCCCAGGGCAGTGTGTGGGTCAAGTACCTGAACTGACAATTCTGCCTCACTTCTAGGATCGTCAGCCATGCCAGACTCAGAGGAATTGTGACAATGCCAAGACAGGTCATTCCTTGTCTTGGCCAAGCTCTCTGAATGTACCTGCGAATGCTGTTTCTCTTGAAGGCTCTGACTCTCTTTCTCGAGTGCAGGGGATGATGGTGCAATACTAGAGTCAGGATTTTGCTCAGATTCTTGTATATCAGATTGTTCTGCTGTCTTGCTGGTATTGAGCACTTCCATCTCCATACTGGACACACCTTGTGCCAGTTGCTCTTCATCCAAGTCACCAACAGTCAGAGTTGTCATTCTGGAGCTGACATCGAGCATCTGGGCCTCTTCATCCTCTGTAAGATCAACAACTTTGTCTTTTTCATGTGCATCAGCTACTGGCGGTAAAATGAAGTGATTTTTGTCATTTAACCCTGGAGACAACTTCTTTGGCCTGGAAACTGATCCCGATGGTCTTTGCCAGTTCTCTTCACAAGCATTTCTGATCCCCTCCATCCTCTGATCTCTGAGCTGGGACTCCAGCTGGACCAGCTCATGGGCTTTCTGTACCCTCCGCTGGATGTACTGATGGGCTTCCTCGCTCTCCACCTGCTCCTCGTGAGCCATCTCCCTTGTGTACATCAGATCGTGGTCAGAAATGCCAAACATTGCCAGGGAATGCAGGTAAGCAAGGTGCTCATCCAGCTGCAGGTCAGACTTCCTTTGCATGGCGTGCAAGGACTGCAGCTGGATCTGAGTTGCAGACGTCTGAGTATCTTCCAACGTGAAGAGCTCCCTTAGCTCCTGTTTGGAGAAATAACGGAATGGGTTCTTTTTGTCACCGGTGGTCTGTCTGATTAACGAGTCCTTGAATACCTGCCGCCTGTATATCTTCTCTTCCACAGTGCCACAGGTGATCAATCTGTAAATCACTACATTCTCTTTTTGCCCAATTCTGTAAGCTCTGTCCACAGCCTGAGCATCAGTTGCTGGATTCCAGCTGGGATCAAAGATTACCACTCGGCTGGCTGCTGTCAAGGTTATGCCGACACCCCCAACCTGTGTGGTGAGCAGGAAGACAGAGTAGTCAGTGCTGCTCTGGAAGGCATTGATGCGCCTCTCCCGCTCCATCAGGTGGGTCACTGTGCCATCAATGCGCAGGATCTGGAATTGTCGGCGAGACAGGACGAGCTCTATGATATCCAGCATCTTCCTCGACTGTGAGAACACCAGGGTTCGGTGTCCCTCTTCTCTCAGCCGTTCCAGCAGTCCAACAAGGAACTGCATCTTCCCAGACTCCTGGATCACAGTCTCATCAGAGAGATGATCTATTTTGTTCATGCCTAAAAACATACCTGCTTCCATCGTGTAATCCTGCTCGGAGCCCACCTGCTCTTCCAAGCCCAGCTGGATACAGGCTCTTGCAGACAGAAGCCTGGGGTGGTCACAGATTTTCTTCAGGACTGTCAGCTCAGCCAAAGGTGATCGAGTCGTCATCAGTACTTCCTTCACATGATCCAGGCAGAGAAAGTTCCTGTAGATTTCTTCCTGCACCGGTGCCAGGTACACCCACACAACAAAGTCATTTTTCCTAGTGAGAGATGGCATGACAGGAGCCTTGTTCTCACTTGGATCCTCAGGAAGAGGAGCATCAGCTTTATCAGCATGATAGCTTTTGATGTCTTCCTTGGTCCTTCTGAGGAAATAGGGCTTTATAATTGCCATGAGATTCTCTGATATCTTTAGCCCCAGTGCTTTCTCACCTGGAGTTGCATCCTTCTCCCTTGCCCTGGTAATGGGATTTTCATATTCCATTTTAAAAGTTTTGGCAGTACCCAGGAGGGAGCCTTGACAGGCAAAGTCAAACAAGGACCACATTTCCCGCAGGTTGTTCTGCACAGGGGTGCCTGTAAGCAGGATGCGGTACTGGGCTGGGATTGCATACACACACTTGGTTGTCTTGTTTGACGGGCACTTAATCTTATGTGCTTCGTCGAGAATGATGTAGTCCCAGACAAACTCCTGCTCATGGCGGCTGGCCAGCTGCTTCCAATTGTTAATGAGCATCTGGTAGCTCGTGATGATGATGCCATTCTTCCTCTGGACCCTCTCCAGGTTCCTGGTGCGCTCTGTCTTGCTGGTGCCATGGAATTCCTTGACGCGTAGGCCGGGGGTCCAGCGAGCAAACTCAGCCAGCCAGCTGCTAACAAGGGTGGTGGGCATGATGAGCAGGACGTGCTGGATGAGCTCGGCATCGAACATACCCGAGAGGAAGGCAATCACCTGGATGGTCTTGCCCAGGCCCATGTCATCTGCCAGGATGCCACCAGGCTTGCCCTCCCGATGCAGGCGGTACAGGAACGCAACACCTTCCCGCTGGTGCTGGAACAGCTTCCTGTGCATCTCCCCGTATATCAGCAGGCCGCTGCCGCACACGTCCACGAAGCCCTCATCCTCCTCCTCCTGCTGCTGCTGCTCCTGCTCGGCCGCCGCCAGTGCCTCCTGCACCCGCTGCATGCGGCTCCGCAGCTTCTCGCTGGGGCGGATGGCAGCCGCCAGCCGGAACAGCCGCAGCGCCTCTTCCAGGTCCCCGTCGGCCGCCGCCGCCTTCGCACTGGTCACGAGCCTGTGGGAGTTACCGTGAGCACCGGGTGGCCAGGCCCCGGCTACACCCTGGAGTGCCAGCCCACCACCGCCACCCGCGGCCCGGCCCCGGCCCCCTCCAGCCTCCCCGGCCGCTCAGCCCCGTTTCCGCTCACCCCCGGTACCGCTCCTCTTCCGCCGCCACCGCCGCCTCTCCCAGCCCAGGAGCGGCCATGCCGCCAGCGCTGCCGCCCTGCGCTTCAAACCCGGCCCTTCCCGGCCTGCACCGCGCCACATGTAAATCAGCAGCTCTCGCAGCCAATCAACGCCGGGGGCGGGAGGAAAGAGGCGGGGTCGAGCGCTCCTCCCGGTTTGGGGCAATACCGGGACGAGCACCGGTCCCGGCTGGTCCATTTCCCGCCGCGCGGTGGGAAGCGAGGTGCGGGACACTCAGGGGAACCCGGCAGATCCACAGGTCCCCCGCCCCCGGTGCACTCTCGGTTCCTGCCGCGCAATCGGTGTACGTCGCGGGCAAGGGCGGTGGGGTCCTCCCGCCAGCAGGGGGCGCGGCGGCGGCGGCGGGCGCCGCTCTGCTCCGCGCCCGTGCCCAGCGCGGAGTCGCCGGGAGACCGAGCGCCGCCATGGAGGCGCGCGCCGCGGGCTGTGGCCTGCTCGTATCCACCGTGCGCGAGGGGCCGGGCGGGCGGGGGGCAGCGGTGGGGCGGGGCAGGCCGGTGACAGGAGGTTTTCTTAACTGCGGCGCAGAGCGTTGCTGGCACAGAGGTGCGGGCCGGGCGGCGGGAGCCGTGCGTGCTCGGCCTGGAGCGGCGGGCCGGCCGCTACGGGTGAGTGCGAGCGTGGCGGGGCCCGGCTCGCCTCGGTCGGTGCCGCCGCGGCGGGGCCGGGGCGGGACGCGCCGTGCCCGTGCACGGCTCGGTTCTTCGCCGAGTGGCCACAGCCGACGTGACTCTCGGGATCCCTGCGTGCTCCCTCGGCGGGCTCCCCTCACCCTGCGGGCGGGGACCCGCGAGACCGGCGCTGCGGAGGAGACTCCCCGATGCTCCTCCGGCAAGCAGAGCCGCTGCCATCCCGGTGTTGGCCCTGCCCCGTGGCAGGGAGAGTTCAACAGCTCTTACTTCTCCCACGGGGTATCCGCGTCCTGCACGGTCTCACCTTCGTTGCCTTTTTCCTCCTCCTGCCCCAGAAGTTTAACGATAAAAATCAAACACTGTCTCTGTACACACAGCTCCCGTTTGTGTGCGTTGCTGCCAGGTTTTTATAAGCCTTCCTTCTGTCTGCAGGGTCGTTATTCGCTCCCAGGAGAAAGAAAACTCTGATCCGGATTATATTCCCATCAATAGCCGTTTTAAATGTGTGCAAGGTATTGACTGCTGGGGGGAAGGTTGAGAATCCCCTGCTGTTCATCCACAAACCTTAAATTTAATGGTGTTTCCTGACCTGTCTCCTGAGCCACAGCAGATTGAATCCTTTCCTTGTGAAACAGCAAGTCACATTTTATGGCATCCCCTTGTTCCTCATCCAAGCAGGTTGTCATTCCATGTCAGCATGCACTTGTGAAGAACTTGGCTGGCTCCAGTGCATGTTGGGCTTGGCATCACACAGAACCAACACATGCAGAACCTGGTTTCAGGGTCTGGAATTTGGTGTCTGTCTCTCAGAGTTCTCTGCTATGCCAAGAGTTGGGAGCTGTTGCCTTTTCCTGCATGTTTACATCTAAACTTCCTAAGGTCTAGCAAGCTCTCAGCATCCCACCTATTGGATGAGGAAGGGCTTTAGGCCTTTTCTTGGAAGAACTTAAATAGCAACAAGTGACCCTGGGGCAAATCCTTGTGAGGAGTACAAGTCCGTTTTTCTGAATTTGCTCATTCCCTTGTGTGCAGCTCAGGGATGTTCTGCCCTTGGTCTTGCTCTGTAGAGAAGCTCTGAAGTTCCTTGTCAAGTTGGTCTTTCCCAAAGTACCTGCACTGATGGTGAAAAACCATCCAGGTGTATGAGAACTGTGTGGTAGGAATCTCCCTGGGACACTTGTTGGGAGGTGACTGTCCAGGTTCTCTCAGCCAGAACCGTTAGGAATGTACAGATGTAAATTAGAGCTCTTTGTTCCTGTCAGGACTCTCTCATGACTGGTAGTGTAATTATATGAGTCCTCAATTACTGCAGCATCCAGCGTCAGCTCTACTGATCCTGGCTTTCTCTTTTCTAGAGGCAGAAGAAACTCTGCTGATTGATATAGCTACAAACAGTAAGTTTCATAAGGGCAGTGGTGTAGCTAAAGATCCTGTTAGGGAACAGCCACTGGTGCTTGTTTTGCCTTCCAGTCTTCCCCCAGGCTCAGTGTTTGTCCTCTGCTCAAACAGCGATGGTTTTCCCTCTGATATTGTCATCTGGCTGTGTCATGACACTCAGTTGCCATGACAGACAAGGTTTGAAATGCAAATGGTCAAAATGTCTGCAATTTTTCTTCCTGCTTTTAGAGCTCTTCTCTGCAAAATTGCAGTAGGGACGATTCCTAAAGACAGGAGAATGTGCTGGGGATACCCCAAGCAGGGTGGGGGGACCTCAGAAGCGCAGGGAGGATAACTTAGGTGCAGATTTCCATCACAAACAACACCTGGAAGCTGGGTGGGAAGCCTGGGGACTCTGAGGCAGCCTGGGCTGATTCAGTGAGTGTGTTTGAAGCAGGCTGCAAGGTCAGGATCCAGGGTGAGGAGGCACCGGAGCGGCTCTTCGAGATCCCTGATGAGGAGCGCTGCTTGGGATTCCTGTCAGAAGTGCAGAGCATACAGGAAGGTGAGCAGAGTTGCCCCTGTGCATGTGAAATTCTCTGCCAGCAGTTTCTGACAGGGATGGGTTTTTTTCCAGCCCACCTGAAAGCATCTCTTCCTGAACCTAAGGACTCAGCCATTTGGCATCAGGTGGAGAAGAGCCTCACAGGTCTATCTCCAGGTACAGTTGGCTTTGCTGCGAGGCCTGTGCAGTGCTGGGGTGCCCAGGGTAGGAGCTGGGTCTGGCCACACCTCCTTGTCTGTTAATTCCTTCCTGAGTGCTATTTTCACCCTTGGTTTGTGCATGTTAAGCTCCTTCCTGCCTTCCCTTGTGGTTAAGTGCCCCTTTCTCCCATTTCCAGGGTAACACAATTGATGTATTCCTACTGTCATTTGGTTTTTTGCTTTCTGTGAAGTTACATTTTTTCCTTCTTGATCTGAGCTCTTTCAGGTTGTTTCTCAGGGTGTTTTTCTTGGATTTTTCATTACAGGAGCTCTGGGGTTTGAGGATGACTTCAACACCCTGAGCCTAGAAGAGAAAAGGAACATGCAGAACCACCAGACGGGATCTCGACGGGAACCCCCACCTCCTCCTGTCCCTCAGAATAAGCAGTAAGTAATGTAGGGGATCTGTTCCCTTTTTTACTTTTCTTCCTAGACAGCAGAACTAGTTCTAGTGCTGCTCTTGCTTCCTTCCTAGATTTCACCGAGAGAGAGAAGGCGCATCCAGAGACCAGCCCAAGGTGACAAACACTATGCGCAAGATCTTTTTGCCCAGCACACATTCGGGGCAGAGAGAGGGACTCATCAAACATGTGCTGGCCAAGAGGGAGAAGGCCTACATCAACCTGCACAACTTCAGGTGAGAGCTGAGAGGGAAGGACAGAGCTGTGGGATCTCTCCTTTGAGCTTGAATCTCACCCAGGATTGGACCCTGGCAGCTGGTGGTGGGTTGCAGCTCAGGTGGCCAGTGAGGATGGTACAGCCAAAAGTCTCGTGTCCATGGGGCAGCTGCTGCTTTTGTGTTATCTCTGTGTATGTCAGATCTCCTGAGCCTTGGTAAGGCTGGAGCAGATGGGCAGAAAGAGTGAAGACAGATGTCCCACCATAGTGTTGTGGTATTGCCCCTCGTGACGTGATGTTAAAAGAGCCAGGTGTTTGCTGGTGGAATGCCTTACTCTGAGAGGAATGTCACTGGGAGGGAGCCAAGCCTGGGAGAATTTTTGAGGAGCAGCTGAGGGAGCAGAGAAGCCTCAGCCTCGAGGAGAGGAGGCTCGGGGACTTTCTGGCTCTCCCCAACTCCCTGACAGGAGGGGGCAGCCAAGGGGGTTGGGCTCTGCTCCCAGGGAGCAAGGGAGAGTACAAGAGGAAATGGCCTCAGACTGCAGCAGGAAAGGTTCAGGTTGGACACCAGGAGGAATTTCTTCATGGAAAGGGTGGTCAGGCATTGGAAGGGGCTGCCCAGGGAGGTGGTGGAGTCCCCATCTCTGGAGGTGTGCAAGGAATGCCTGGACATGGCACTCAGAGCTCTGGGCTGGGTGACAAGGTGGGCATTGGGCACAGCTTGGACTCGATGATCCTGGAGGTCTTTTCCAACCTCAATGATTCTGTGACTTTCAGTTCCCCCATGGCAGTCATTGCTCCATGCAGGGACAGCTCATATAGTGCATGCTTCCAGCCAGAACACTGCTGTGCTGCTGTGGTTTTCATTGTGTTTTCTAACAGCTCAGCTGCGTTTGTGTTTTAGGTTCTTTGTGGGTACATGGAATGTGAATGGGCAGTCTCCAGACAGCTTCTTGAACCCATGGCTGGTGTATGACATGGAGCCTCCAGACTTCTACTGCATCGGGTGAGCAGTTGGGGATCCAGGAGGGCTGGGTAGGGTTTAGGTTCATGTTGTGCTCTCAGAGGCTGCACAGAGCTGAGCTGTGTCACACAGGGGCTGTCTGAGGGCAAAAAGCCATTGGATGAGGCAGAGGATCAAGTTGAACAAAGCTAGCATGACAGTAGATTTTCCTGGAGGTATCTGCAGAGCTCACTCATTGTCCTCTGTCTAAAGTGGTGTTTCTCAGGGAAAGGGTTGCTGGGGACTTGGGGTAGGATCTCAAAGACACATGGGGAAATTCTACTGCTTTATTTAGCAAGTGGCCATAAAGAGCTGTTCTTCCAAGGGCTGTTGTTGGAGGTTTCACATTTCTGTAGGTAGAGGAGGATTTGCAGGAAGGCTGGAGGTGCTAAGCTCTTGGGTTTCCAGGTTCCAGGAGCTGGACCTCAGCACGGAGGCCTTTTTCTACCTTGATTCTACGAAGGAACAGGAGTGGCTGTCTGCTGTGGAGAGGTCCCTGCACCCTAAGGCCAAATACAAGAAAGTGAGTTCTGCTCAGTGGCATGGGGGCTTGTCATGGAGCTGGCATGATGGGAAGGAAGGAAAAAGGAAAAGGGCTTCCCTTTTCCTCCCTGTCCAAGGAGCAAGGCTTGGAGAAACCAAGTGTGATACTGGGCATGTGCATACCTGGGCATCTGTCAAATGTGTCAAGTTAAATCTGGAGAGTCTGTTTCTGCACTACAGTTGTAGGAAATATTGTCCTTTGAAGTAGAAATTTATAAAGGTGGGGACCACAATACCTTTATCAAATAGGAGGTAGTTGTAAGGGAAGCAGCAGGTTCAAATTCTCTATCTATATTACCTTCTCATCCTATACTATAGAAGCCAGGTGTGTCCTGAGCTGGTAAATTAAATTAATAGATTTTCTCTGAAAGAATAGGATGATTTATGAAGTGCAATCTTCTGGGTACTGCTGCCTTGAGTCAGAATTGCTTCAGCTGTGGCAGCAGGACTTTGTTCTGGCTGGTTTAGAGCAGGACACTGGTTTTATCTCTGCTATGACAAACTTTTATGCTGCAGGGACCAGTCCTGAATACATTAATGGGTTTCCCTTTCTTCCTTAGCCTATGTGTTTGCTGTCACACCCCATACTGCTTGCTCTGAGCAGATGTTACAGGAAATGAAACAGGGAATAGAGTATCTTGCTGAACTGAGACCTATCAAGGGGAGCCAGGAGTCCGGGCCTGAACCGCAGAGGCTCCTGCTCCCTCTTCTCCCTTTGCTTCACTTTAGTTTTGGGTGAATTTCTCCTACTGTAGTGAAAGGGAGAGTGCAGGATAGGGCTGCAGGAGGTGGAGGTGGCTGAAGCTGTAGATAAGACTTGTGGTCACCTGCAAATTCTGCTCCTGCAGAGCACACCAGGTTCTGGGCCCTTGCAGCCAAATTCTCTGCTCTCAGCTTCTTTCCTCACTCCATAGACTTAATCCCAACACATGTGAATGTTTCTGTGCATAGAGGTGAGCATGCAGACTGTGCTCAAGCAGGTGAGGCCTTGTCATTGTTTCAGAGTGGTGATGTCACTGTTTCACAGGGATGATACCACTCTTTTGGAGGTGCAGGAAGGTCACAGACTGGACAGTGTTGGCTTAGCACATGTAAAAGATCAGCAGCAGACCTGAGATCCCCACTGGGACAGGGCACATGAGCACAGTGTTAGCCTCTGTGGGCTGAGCTCTGTGGGAGCAGATAACTGCTCAGATCCAGAGAAGCCCTTGGCTTTAGGGAACAAGTATTTCCTGAGAATGAGTCAATCTGTGTAGCTCAGAGATGCCTTTTGCTATCCCGTGCATCAGGCAGGTCTGCCTCAGGGAAATAGGAACATCTCTGTCCATTCCCCTCTGCACTGGAGTCCGCAGTAAGCCAAGGTGGGCTCTGACTCCCACTGCATCTGCAGCCTCAGGACAGCCCCAGCCCTGGGCCTGGCTGGAGCACTCTGCTTGTGCTGGCTAGAGCACAGCAAGGGCTGAGACCCGAGTCACAAACTTGCTGGGCATTTATTCAGTTTCTCTTTGCCCACCCTGTTGTAGGGAGGGACCAGAGTAGGGAATGCAGTGGGCTCAGCACCGCTGACAGCTCCTGGGCGGAGACAGATGGACCCCAAGAACCTTGCTGTTAGGACAGGAGACTCTTTGGGTTCTGTTGTTGCAATTAGGGATTGAGTAGAGAACATGAGGAACAGGGAGAGCCAGAGCAGCAGAGCATCAGGCAGAGCAGATCAGAACTGCATTCCCGCTGCCTCTCTGGGAATTCAGGATCCCGTTTATTTTTGCAGGTGCAAATGGTCCGCCTGGTTGGGATGATGTTGCTCATATTTGCTAAGAAGGATCATCTGAGCAATATCAAAGAGATTGTGACAGAGTCTGTGGGCACAGGAGTCATGGGAAAGATGGTGAGTCACCAAGGCCAGCTTGTTGCTTCCTTGTATCCATGCAAGAAGTGGCACAGTCTGGTTTGGTTCACCTGTGCCATCCCAGTCCTCTCACCTGTCACCCACTCCCCACTGGTCCCTCCTGTCCCTAGGGCAACAAGGGTGGTGTGGCCATCAGGTTCATGTTCTACAACACCACGTTCTGTGTCGTCAACTCCCACCTGGCTGCCCATGTGGAGGACTTTGAGCGTCGAAACCAGGACTACAAGGACATCTGTGCCCGGATGAGCTTCCTGATCTCCACCTCAGACTGTCTGTCTGAGCTCAACATCATGAAGCATGAGTGAGTTGCACCCTTTGGCAGTGGTGTTGAGTAATCCAAGTCAAGTCAGAACTGCAGCAACCGGAGGTTTCATGCAGATAAATAATTTGGCTTAATAAAATAATTTGAAATCCTAAGGGCTGTGATGTGCTGCAGTTCCTGCAGACAAACTGGTCACCTCCTTGTTGCAGTGCCTTATGCACCTGTGCCCAGTGTCCCTTTCCTTGTGTTTGTGTATAACTTCCTTTTCAGCAGGCCTAAACAGAATACAAATGGTTGGTATTTCTGTAATTAATACTTAAACCATTTAAAAACCAAAAATGTAGAGTGGATTAGTACAGAAAAAAACCTTGCAATATTAGATTATCCTTGATAATCTACTAATGGAAATGTTGAGGTTTGACTATAAACAGGAAGAGCTTTGGTACTAGCAAGGGGTTTAAATTTTAATCTTTAAAGGAAACCTTTATGGAGTAAAGAGTGGATCCCATGAGTGCTTCTTTAGCTGCTGACAGCAAGAAGGCTGTAGGCCTGTTTGGAAGCCTGGAGAAGAGTGGGGTGGGAGCAGGTGCTGCTGAGGTATGGCTGATGGCAGGGATGGGAAACAATGTCCAAAAGGTTGTAACCTTCAGGAACCTAATTCTGCTCCTGCTAATTCAGCGTCAGGCGGTCTTGGCTCGTAGGTGGTGCAGCAGTGGCCCGCTCTGGTTGAAGGAAAGGCAGTGAAAAGCCAACAGGTAAAAGCAGGGTGTACATGAGGGATAACCCTGCAGATGCCTCACCTGTCCCACTGGCTGACCAGCTGACTCTGCTTAATGACCTCCACCATGGCTCTCTTCTTAATATGAGAAGAGCCTCAACACCAGCTGGACTTTGTGTGAACACTGGTCTTGCTTCATTAGAGTCAGTGCTGTTCTCTTGGATCAACCTGGGAGAGTGGAAGGTGTCCCTCCCCAGCTGGTACAAGATAAGGTTTAAGCTCATTTCCAAACCAGACCATTCCATGATTGTTTGTGTATCTTTGTTTGCAGTGTTGTTATCTGGCTGGGAGACCTGAACTACAGGCTGTGTCTGCTGGATGCCAGTGAAGTGAAGAATCTCATCAGCAAGAATGAACTTCAGAAACTGCTGACTTACGACCAGGTGAGTGAACTCGCTCACATTCACCCCATCCCTGGGAGGTCATCTTGGTTTGGGAGGTGCCTCTGCTAGGGAGGAGCTGGCAGACACGGAGCTGTGGATGGGGCTGGAGCACAGATCTGATGAGGAGCAGCTGGAGGAACTCAGCCTGGAAAAGAGAAGGCTCAGGGGGATCTTCTTGCTCTCTACAACTCCCTGAGAGGACGGTGCAGCCAGGTCAGGGTTGGTCTCTTCTCCCAGGTAACAACTGGGAGGACAAGAGGAAATGGCCTCAAGTTGTGCCAGGAGAGGTTCGGGTTGGATATTAGGCAAAATTTTTTAATGGAAAATGCTGTCCAGCCATGGCACAGACTGCCCAGGGCAGTGATGTCCCCATTCCTGGAGGGATTTAACAGACATGTAGAGGTGGCACGTGGGGACATAGGTTAGTTGGGGCCTTGACAGTGCTGGAGGAACCATTCGAGTCAATGGTTTTGGAGGACTTTTCCAACCTATGTAATTCCATTGCACACTGCAATAAGGGTCTGGACACAGACATCGACACTGGACCCTGACAGAGCTCTGGGTGTGCTGGTTGCAACATCCCCCTAACAAAACCAAATTGTCCATATTGGGGTAACTGGGTAACTCAGGCAGTCACTGTGTAAGTGGGTCTGTGTCTCAGTGCAGGAGTTCCCTCTACAAGCTGAACACAAGCATTTGTAACAGCAACAAAAGCTGCTGCGATCAGTGTTGTGAAAGAGGTATTGATTTGGAGTCCAAATCTGCTCAGCCAGTTTGACCTGAATTCTGTGCTGTCGCCTTCCCTGCTCGGCACTTCCCTGCAGCACACAGAAGCTGGTGGCAGGTTCCTTTCAGGTGAAGGGTTGCACCTGGGAAACATGAACAGCAGTGGTGCAATGTCACCTCTGACACAGTTTAACAATAAATTTGGTTGGTTGTCCTCTGTAGCTCATTTTTGCTGTGCTACAGAGCTTTGTTCAGGAAACAGCTGTAGCTTAGGTCTTACTGAGGAAAACATCCAGAAGAGGAAAGGAGCAAAGGAGGGTGGTGCCAGGTTGTCAGGCAAGTGCAATCCTGGAGGCTCTTGCTAAAATGATTGGTGGGGAACAATTAATGATGGCAATCCTAAGCCTGAAAACTGATGAAAGCATTTAGTAATTAATATTTCCCTTAACTCTTGCTTGAAGCTGCCTGCATGGTCTGGTGAGCAGTACGATGCTCATTTGTACTCGGTCTGTTTGGAAAACTTTCCACTTGTGTGTTAAAGGTGTGAGGTCTGAGAGGCAGTTTGGGGTTGTCTGTGAATCCCACAGAATGGCCACAGGCCACGCTTTCTCTGCCTGTAGATCTGCTCTCTAACACTGCTGTGGCAAGGGAGGGTTTCTTGGGTTTGGTTGGGTTTGTTTTTTTTTTCTTTTTAAAGCTTTTTTTTTCTGCTTTAGCTGAATATTCAGCGCACTCAGAAGAAAGCATTTGCAGATTTCATGGAGGGAGATATTAAATTCATCCCCACGTATAAATATGACTCTAAAACAGATCGCTGGGACTCCAGGTACATTGGCTGCAACTGGGTGTATTTGCCTATGACATGAAACACATTTTTCACAAAATTTGATTTCCTGCTTCTTAGAACTGCATACCTCTCAGTGTTATGTTTGGCCTTCGTTTCTTTCCTGCTTTCTGCAATAAGCAGCCCCCTGTGTACGTTGAGCAGGCACATCCCTTAAACCTCTGTAGCTGCTGATCCCACTGGATGAAGGCAGGTGAAGTGTGAGCTCAGGTGACCCTGCACTGGGGCCTTTTTCTATTACCAGGGACAGGCAAACAGTATAAAAAAGGAATTGAAGAGCTAAGGAAACAGGCTCTCTGAGTCACCCTGTCCCCTGACTTGCACACCCACAGGGTGGCTGCACTGTGATAGCAGCTGTGGTTCCTGCTTGGTGCCTCCCACAGACATGGCTGCATCTGCTGCAGGGGCTGCTCCGAAGGGAGAAACTCCCAAGAAGGACTTCCAAACCATGTAGTGATTGAACTTGACTTGCCATGTTTATGAATCACCACAGTAGTTAATCTGAAGAAGGATAACCCAGGATTCAGGCTTCACAACATAATACTAGTCACTGAGTAGACTTTCTGGAGTGGAGACAATAAGCGATGGGTTGGATTGTCGGCAGAAAGTCTGGCAGCACAAGAAAGTCATGCAGCTTGGGTCACAGCACACATGGGGTCAGGCTGTGGTGGGCTTGACTGAGGGTTATTTTGTTTTCTGGTGCTGGAAAGGATGGGAATTTTATCTGCTGTATTGGGAAAGGGGGAGAGAGCAGAAGAAATAACAGAATTCAAGTTGGGGTAAGTGATAGGAGTTCATTCCATCACTGCTGTGATGATGCGGGTGGAGAGAACTGCCTTGTTGGGAAGAGGAACAGCTTGGATGGCTTGATAGGATTGTTGGATTCCCCTGGTAACCTGTTTTTCTTTGTAGTGGTAAGTGTCGTGTGCCAGCGTGGTGTGATCGGATCCTTTGGAGAGGAGGGGATGTCAGTCAGCTCCGGTACTGCAGTCACATGGACCTCAAGACCAGTGACCACAAGCCTGTCAGCGCCCTGTTCCGCATCGGGGTGGGTTTGTGTGTTTGTTGGGGCAGGATCCCAGCGCTGCCCGGCATTCCAGGCATTACTGTGGGAGGCGGTGACAGAGTCAGGGCACCTCTGCTAAGGCAAGAGTTGCAAGAGGACACGTGAACCCAACTGAGGTGTGCCTGCTGTGGGGGTGCTGCCTCTGGCAGCATGGGAATGCATGAGTCCTGCTGTTCCCTCCTCCACATGGAGACACAGCAGCAGCCTGGACCTGGCTGTGCTGTGCTGCGTTGGACGTGTCATCTGGTTCACACCTGGATGTCTTCAGTGGAGAGTGACAGCAAATTCAGGTTTTTTGGCGCAGCCAATGGGGACACTCCATGTCCATTTTTGCTACCTCCTGCTCCCTGGGTGGCTCAGGTCACAGAATGGGTCAGGTTGGAAGGGACCACGGTTGGTTGTTGGGTCCCATCTCCCTGCTCCAGCAGGGCCATCCTAGAGCACACGGCACAGGATTGTGTCCAGGCAGTTCTGGACTCTCTCCACTGAGGGAGATTTCACAGCCTCTCTGGGAAATCCATTTCAGTGCTCTGTCACCCACACAGTGAAGAAGTTCTTCCTCATGTTCCCATGCCTCTTGTGCCATTGCTGGCCCCCACAGAGCAGAGCCTGGGCCCTGCTCTGAGCCCTCCCTGCAGTGAGGAACAGACAGAGCCCCTCTCAGCTGTGTGTCCTCTTGAGGGTGAACAGCCCCAGCTCCCTCAGCCTTTCTGTGTAAGGGAGATGCTCCAGGCACTTTAGCATCTCCACAGTTTTTGCTGGCCCCACTCCGGGGCCTCTATATCTCTCCTGTACTGGGGAGCCCAGAACCAGACATGGCATATCATGTGTGCCTCACCTGCGCTGAGTAGAATAGGCTGAGTCTATTTAAAGAAAAGCCTTTCCCCTTTCCCTGTGGACAATCATGAGAAATGCTGCAGCATGCCAGTGTTGTCTCACAGAGGTTGCCTCCAGTGATCTCCCAGTTGTGTGACCAGTGGCCAGACAGACCCTGGTAACACCTGCAGCAGTGAAATCTGTGTAAAGTTGCAGACACAGCTTGGGACTGCACACGTGTGTGTGAACTCTCTCAGCCTTGCAGCTACAGAAGCAAGTGCTTAGATAAATAATTCACTTCTGCAGCTCATGATCAAGAGAGTTCCTGTGAAAGCCAGTCAGAAGTTTCCTTGAGTGTTTTTTGTCTCCCACAGGTGAAGGTTGTGGATGAGCAGAAGTATCGGAAGCTGTTTGAAGACATTGTTCGTGTAATGGACAGGATGGAGAATGACTTTCTTCCTTCGCTAGAGCTGAGCAGGAGAGAGGTGAGGATGAACCTGGGATCGCTGTCCCTGCCCAAACACAGCAACCTTCAAAGTGCCAGAACTTCTTTCAAAGACCTTGTTTCAATTAACTGGATTATAGAAAATTGAACTCTATCCTTTATCTTATGATCAGGAATTGGGTTAGCGAGGACATGTTGTCTTGGCTCTTTGGCAGGACTTCTGTGAGGAATTCTGCATTAGGTGGGCTCCTCTCAGCCTCAGGGGGCCACCGCAGAGTCTGTGGGGGGCTGGCCATGGGCCATATCCTGGCCACTAGTATCGCTCGATTTCTTTTTGCTCTACAGTTCGAGTTTGAGAACGTGAAGTTCCGTCAGCTGCAGAAACAGAAGTTCCAGATTACCAATAATGGGCAAGTCACCTGTCACTTCTCCTTCATCCCAAAGCTCAATGACAACCACTACTGCAAGCCATGGCTTCGGGCCGAGCCTTGTGAAGGTTACCTGGAGCCAGGTGAGTGTAGTGCTGTAGACCCCCCCAATCCCATTTCCATTCAGTCCTTCCTGTCTTTCCTGTGTCCCACCTTCTTACCATCAGTCTTGTCTGTCTATGCTGTTGTGGCCTTTGTCCCTTCCACTGTATGTTTGTCCCCATCATCCCTTTTGGAGAGTGTCTGTCTGTTCTTGAGCGCTCCAGTGTGTTGCAGATGAGAGCACAGAGATCTCCCTGGACGTGTATGTCAGCAAGGACTCAGTCACCCTCCTGAACTCTGGCGAGGATAAAATTGAGGATATTCTTGTCCTGCACCTGGACCGAGGGAAGGACTATTTCCTGACCATCAGTGGGACCTACCTGCCCAGCTGCTTTGGCACTTCGCTTGAGGCCTTGTGCCGGATGAAGCGACCCATCCGAGAAGTTCCAGTCACCAAACTCATAGACCTGGTGAGTTCTGAAGGGGCTCTTCTAACCCAGAGAAGCCTGATTCCCTCCTGATTGCTCCCAAAAGCAGGAGCAGTACCTGCAGGTTAGGCTGTCTGTGCTGGCTCTGAGATGAGTGACTTCACAGAGCTTGAGGTGCTCTTTTATTCTTCCTGTCTACCACAGCCAATGGTTTTGACAGCCTTTTTACTGAGTGAGCTCTGAATATTGTTTGATGGGATGAAAAAGTGATCCCAGCACCTCATGTTGGTGTTACTGGTGCCGGCAGGCTCAGCTGGGTGGCACTGCAGTGTCATAAGAGATGTGATTAGCGTCCTCTCATCCAAGGTATATGAGCTTCTTTTGCTATGATGAGTGCCTTGGAGGCCTTTTCCTTCTGGATACATTCCCACTGCTCAGGGGAAGGAGCAAGCAGAAGCAGAAGGACCAAAGTGTGTGGTGTGGGGTGCTGAAGGACACAGCTCAGCAGATGAGCAATGTCACAGCCTCTCTGGCCATTTCCTCCCACACCAACCACAGTGAGAGATAATGCCTCGGGTGAGAGATAGTTCATCAGGGAGAGATCTCTCTGTGGTGCAGCAAACTGTTCCTCTCCCCAGCCTATGCCAGCCCCCAGCATCAATTTTCCTCCTCCCACTGCTCATTGTGTGCATGAGAGAGGGTGCAGTGGTCACCTCTTGTTTTTTGGGTACTCTCAGCTGTTTCTGTGGTTGTCCCATTTTGGGGATGTAATTCTGATTTCCAGGCTGGTTTCCTTCATCTCTCCTTACTGCCTTACCTGGCCATGTTCCAGTGAGGTGCAGCAGCTCCTGAGTGCCAGTTCATGTCCCCATTCTTGTTCAGGCAGGAGAGTCCTTTCTTTCTCTCCACCTGAAAGCTCAGCTCCATTATTTGAGTCTCTCTGCCATGTAATATCTTTCCTCTTCTCTCCTATCTCACAGTCTCACCCTTACATGAGGGGCTTTTTGTCCAGGAAGCTGCTGCTTTTCTACCTCTGTAGATTTGCCAGCCTCCACTCCCATTGTTTCCACATTTTCTTATCCCTTCAGCAGTTGTCCAGTGCCTCTCCCTGCCTCTTTCAGTTCCCATCTTTTATTGTAGGTATCTACTTTTCTCACAAGTCCAATATACAGAGAAGTCCATTTTATATGAGAATTTTGACTTTTTAATCTTTTGACTTTTTTGACACTGATCAGGCTAGGCAGGATGCAGGTGGCAAGATACGGTGTTTGCCTCCTCAGGTCAAGCAACTGATCCAGGCTTCAGCTCCTCAGATTTCTGAGGATTTGGTTATAGTCAGTCTTGTTCTAGAAGTGGGTCTGGAACATTTCACTGGCCTTGGTTGCTTTTCTACCTGCTTTTTCCAGCTCAGCACCAACTTCTTGCTTGATAGAGAGGAATTTGGGCCCAGACCCTTCGCTCTGCCCTCACAGACACTAACACACTGTTAGATTTGTAAGAGTTCATTGAGGCTTCTTCTCCTTCCATCTATAGATTTCCTTCTCCTGCTACTCAGTGAAGCATCTAGAAATAAAGCAGGCAAAACAGTCAGCAAGGAGCACCTGCTCCAGTGTCTGCAGCAGGGACACAGCTCTCCTTATGGGCATGGGGGCATATTTTAAGTTTTTTGGTGCTGATTTTACCTGTGAGCTGAGAAATCCTTGGAATCAGACCAAACTGAGCACTTGCTGCCTGGGTCAGTGGTGCTGGGGCTGCCTGCCCTGCAAGCTGGAGCATTTGGGTGCAGTTCCCTGAGTTTTGGTGCTGCTCAGGCTGTGTGAGGCTGGCAGTGTGTGTGCATTAAGAACCTTCTGCACTTGCATGGGCTCATCCTTCACTGGACCAAACATCTTCCTCAGCCTAGCTAGACTTTTTCTGTGTATTTCAGTGGAGAGAGGTCTGGAGATCCAGTCACTGAGGGGCTGAGGTAGGTGGGTGCGGGATAGCACCACGCAGGTCGGAGTTTGTCTGGGAATGGCTTTCCTGGTTCTCCAAGGAGGGAGACAGTGACATGGCTGCTGTCACTTGAGCACCTCTCCTTTGGGATTTCAGTATTAGTGTCTCATCCTGTTTTTTCTTGGGATCCTATTTTGGGTTTTAAAAAGCCTCTTGAAGAACCCCTGTGAGGAACAGGTGAGTCTTGTGGAACAGATCGTGCTGAAGGCTCAACATTAGGGAGAAATTGTTCCCTGGAAGGGTGGGGAGGCCCTGGCACTCTTTGCCCAGAGCTGCCCAATTCCTGGAAGTGTCCAAGGCCAGGTTGGAAGGGGCTTGGAGCAACCTGAGGATAGTGGAAGATGTCCCTGCCCATGACAGAAGAGTGGAATGAGATGAGCTTTAAGGTCCCTCCCAACCCAAACCACTCTGTGATTCTGTGGAGAGGTGAGCAGCCAGGCTCAGGTTGGGGGGTGAGGTGCACATGACTCGCCCGTTACAAAAAGTGCAGGTGGCCGTCTGCCCTCCCAAGCCTGTGACTGTGTCCCTCCCCCTGTGCCTCAGGAGAGAAACCTGTGCCAGCTCCTGTTCAAAGCAAGCTGTTCTCAGGAAGAGGACAGTCTGTTGTGGCTCAGGGAGGCTCCAGAGGAAGCAGGCACTGCAGAGGCCACAGGGGACCCTGAGATGCTCCTCCCTCCTGGTGTCCCTGTGCCATGGGAGCTGCAGCTGCTCCCAGCTCAGCCTGGGAATGCGCTGGGGCAGTTCCCACCCCAAAAGGTCAATCTGCCAAGACTCTGTATGGACAGCCTGCTTCTGTTTCCTCCTGCAAACCTATGAGCAGTGTCCAGCCGGCCCTGGCTCTACAGGGATGGCTGTTTGGGGATGCTGAGGGCTTGGCTGTGCTGCCGGAGGGCTTGGCACACTCCTCTCTGTGCAATGCTAATGCTCTTAGGCTGCAGCAGCAGCAGCAGCCGGGTTTGAGCACAAACCCTCATTTCCCTGACGGTACCGAAAGCTGCTTAGGGGCCCTGTGAGCTCCACAGCTGCCACACACTCAGAAACACAGATTTAGCCCAGGGAACGTTTTATCTCTGGCCTGATCACAAGGGAAGATGGCTGAAATAATGTAGGGACAGTGATTGTGACTAGGAACTTCTTGGTGGTCACATCTCATCTGCCCATGGCCCAGCTGTTGGCCAGTGAACAGTGCTGTCTAAGCCCCTTGGAGGGCTTTCCAGAAATCCTGATGAGGCTGTGCATCATATGAGCAGGATTGTTGTTAATTGGCAGGCAAATCTCTCACCACAGGTTTAACTTTGGCCGTGTCAGCAAAATGTGTGAAGGACCTGGTGTTCAGTGGGTTCTTGTAATGCAAATTAGGCTTCTGCTTAATCACAAGAGTTGATCCGAGAGTGCTTTCTCCCTCTTAACCACACTTTTTCCTCTCCTCTCTTTCCTGCTGCTCTCAGGAAGAAGACAGCTTCTTAGAAAAGGTAACATGAGCAATTGCTGCGTGGCAGTCTGCTTCTCAGTGGTGTGTTTGTAAAGAATGGGAGCTTTTCCCTTGTTTTCTGTGGCAGAGGAAAGGGGAGGGGAGCACAGAGGGGACATGGCTGCCAGCAAAGCTTCTTAGCACAGCTGTGGGCTGGATGAGAGCATGGAGAAGCATAGAGTGACCCCAGAGCCAAGCCCAACTGCAATGTTGAAGCCCATCAAATTTGCTTTGGGAAGAAAAAAAAATTACTTTCTTGATCCTGACAGCAATGTTGGATATTCCCAAAAAAGATTGGCAGCCTTTGACATACCTCTGACCATAAGGAGGGATTCACCACAGCATCCTCTCAGACCTGTGAGAAGAGGGCTGGAGGAGGAAACTCAGGTCTTTTGTTCCTTCCATCTGGTTGTGTCCCTGTGGAGGCCGAGGGAGGGCCTTGTGCAGGAGGTGGATATTTCTGTGCCTCCTCAAGCAGGGGAGCTGAGACTGCTGGCTCTGATGGCCACAATGCCCGAGTGGGATCACTGCTTCCCTTGGCACCCATGCTTGGTGCTGGAGCCAAGCAAGGAAAACTTCCTTGGGAGAGCAAGTGGGAAATGCTGGGGGTGTTCAGGAAGTCTCCCTGCGCTGGGTCTGACATTTGTAACTTGTTCGAGCTGGTTCTGCACCGGCTTCCCAGTCTGAGGGAGTTGTTCCTCTCTGGGCTGTCAGCACAGTAGCAGAGCACAACAGGAGAGGGAAGGAATGTTCCCTCTCCAAGAGGGGATCAAGCTCGGGTGTTTAACCTCATGAAACTCACATACTCCCTCCTGGCAGAGGAGAAGGGAGGAGTTTTGATTTTTGGGAGCATCTTCCCGTGGGAAGGACGTGGCGTACCTCTCTTCCTCACACGCGGCAGGAGAGGGCGCTCGGGGCCCGGCCAACGTGCGCCTGCCTCCTCCCCCTGCTCCTCTTCCTTCTCGTCTGCCCGGAGGCACCTTGAGCCTTCTCTGAATACCTGGGATCTCCTGTATGGGGGTCTCCACAGCTCCCCCAGTCATGCAAAGGGCTGCTCCAGCTCTTGGCTCCAGTGATGCCCTGACACAGGGGGTTTCTGTAGAAGAGCCTCAGCCCGGGTAGAGTGTCCACAGATCTGGGAGAGGGTCTGCAGCTCTCCCCCTTTCCCTTTTAGAGGAAATCTGTAATGCTCTTGCCTGACATGCTGCTTCCCAACCTTGCCAGTGCATGTGGCTGAGCGAGGCAGCTGTGCAGCCGTGACTCCTCATCTGCTGGCAGGGTCAGACCTGATGCTGTGCAGGGCAGAGCTGTGCTGTGTGGCAACTGGGGCTACTGCCCGTGCCACCAGGGCTTGTGTCAGCTTGGTGTGTCTCTGGGCATAGCAGGGAAGCCGCCCCTGACTGCTGTCAGTGGCTGTGTGTGCTGCAGGGACAGCCATGGCAGTTTTGCCTCAGCTGGTGTGAGGTGCTTTCTGTGTGGCTTTTGGACTCCTCTGCTGGTGGCGGGGTTGTGTTCCTGCTTGTGCTGCTGGTTCCTGGGTGCTTTGGGAGTGCTGGGCATGGCTTCCTCCTTGGAGGTCACAGGAATGTGAGCGATCGTGAAGTGAGAGTAAAATCAAGCCAAGAACGTGGATCCGGTTAAAGCTTGGTGTGATGGAGACATCTGAGCCACAGGAGCACATCAGCTGCTCCACAGGAGTAAGCAGGAACTGTGACAGTGGTGGCCTCTACTCAGTGAGAGCTCTTCTTGGGAAAATCAAGGAAGAAACTTGAGGAGTCAGGACAGTTGCAGAGCCCTGAGAGCAGCCGTGGCTGGAGCACCCGGAGGCAGGGAAGGGGTGGTGGGGTCGGTGGGGACGGGGCTGGGCTCCCCAGTGTGGCAGCTCCCGCAGCACAAGGACTGGCTGGGTCCCAGCCTCTGTTGGCTGCAGGGTGGGAGCTGGGATATGGGGCCAGGGCACCGTGGGCAGCCAGAGCCACCTCCTGGGGGTCTGAGGGGGCTGGGGCTGTTGGAGAGACCGGGCAGGTTGTTCCATGGGGCAGCAGAAGGGAGAGGAGCCAGGACCTGTGGGGCAATGGCTGGTGCTGTGGAAGTGATTCAGGGCTAGAGCACCCCAGGGTCCTGCTGCTTCCCCTGTCTCAGCTTTCCCTACCAGGGACTAAGGGAGTGAGGCAGAAGGGACTGAGGTTTCCCTGAGCCCTTGTGTGCTTTCTCTCCAGGAGAAATCCATCCTGCAGATGGGCTCCCTGGACAGTGAGGAAGCAAGTGAGGTGCCGCTGCAGGTGCCCAAGGAGATCTGGCTCTTGGT
This sequence comes from Molothrus ater, assembly GCF_012460135.2. Lineage (NCBI taxonomy): Eukaryota > Metazoa > Chordata > Aves > Passeriformes > Icteridae > Molothrus > Molothrus ater. The sequence continues at coordinate 554,771 of NC_050491.2, forward strand.
GGACCACCTATTCAAGCATGCTCTCCACCAGGTGAGAGGGAGGGTGAGGGAGGGGGCCTGTGCCACACTGGAGCTCTCCTGGTGACCTGGTTCCTCACACACACCTGGTGATCAGCTCCAGTTTGTTGTTTACAGGGCAAGGCTTTTCCCTGGGCTGAAAGCACTGGCTGGGTGTCCCAGGGTTCACCATTCACTGGGAGTCACCATGTGCCTTTGTGGGGAAGGTGACTTACTCCATTCCTGTGCTGTTTTTGACAGGAGGACCTGTTCCAGACTCCAGGTATGCAGGAAGAGCTGGAGCAGATCATTGACTGCCTGGACACCAGCATTCCCGAGACAATCTGTATCCTTCTGTGATGGATCTCAACTCTGCTGGGAGAGTTCACTCTCGGGAGAGCTTGTCTGTCACCTTTACCTGGCAGGGTTCCTGGCAAGGATGGCCTCCCCTTGGTCCCCCCACAACCTCTCTCAAAGTTGAATCAGGGCTGGCCAAAGCAGCCGGGGCTCTGGAAGCTTCTGCAGGGTTGTGCCAAGTGCAGGAGCTGGGATACTGAAGAGCATGGTCTGGAGAAGAAGCTAATGGAGCAGGGGGCTTCTGTGCAGCCAGAGGGTGGGAAATGCAGTGTAGGGTTTTTTATGGATGGGGGACAGTGGAGGAGAAGGAGAGGTTAGACAGGCAGGGAACTTGTGTGTCCTCCTGTGAGATGAGCATCTGGGTAGGGAGGGGCTCTCTCTGCTCAGCATGACCCTTGATTCCCAGCCCTCCAGCGAGCAGTAATCACTCTGTGGCTGAAGCTCTCCTCATCTTCCTGGAGGCTCTGCCAGAGCCTGTGATCTGCTATGAGCTGTACCAGCGATGCCTGGAGGGGTCCCACAGCAGCCGGCTGTGCCGACAGGTGCGTCTGCTGCCAGCTCAGGGCAGCTCCTGCTGCTGTGGGCTGTGCCATGCCTCTGGGCCTGCCTGGGCCCTGCTCCCTGCCTGGGGGCTGACAGTGGCTCTGGGAGAGTGGACAGCTCTTCCAGAGAGACCCCAAGTGAGCCCTGTCTTACCCTGAGCACATGGGGAATGGGGAGGGGCCAAGCCACCCCTGGTCCTGAGGGCTTGAGCACCTGCTCAGAGCTACAATTCCTGTCCTTCATGGAGGGCTGTGCATGGCTCTTAACAGCTGGTGGGGCAGCAGGCCAGGTCAAGCATGTCCCTGAGCAGATGGGGAATTTTTGGGGCATTGAGAGCTGGGATCCAACTAAAAACAAGCGGGAAGCAGCCACAAGGCACTGGGGATTTTTTTCCTGGTGACACAGCTTTCCTTGAAGCAGTGTCACCAGGAGCCACAGTCCACAAGTGCCATCAGTAGTAGGGCTGCCAGCTGTCGGTAAGTTGCTGTGGAACCCGGAGTGCCACACATACCCAGGCTGCAGCAGTGGGAGCTGGGAGAGCTTCCTGACACCATTTCCTTGCAGGTGATCCTTCAGCTGCCGAGCTGCCACCGCAACGTGTTTCGGTACCTAATGTCCTTCCTGCGGGAGCTGCTCAAGTACTCAGAGGACAACAACATCAGTGCTACCATGATCGGTGAGTGTTGTTCCCCTGTGGCCCTCGCTCCATCCCAGCCTCTTCCTGTGCCTCCCAAGGTCTTCGTTCCTCACCAGTGACTGATTTTACCTGCCTCCACAGCTGCCCTGTTCTCCAGCCTCCTCCTGCGCCCTCCGCCCAACCTGATGGCCAGGCAGACCCAGCAGGACCGCCAGCGTGCCATCAACTTCCTCTACAGCTTCCTGCTCAGCGGGGACGAGGAGTGACTCGTGCCATGTGCCAAAGGCAGGCCCGCGCTCCAGCCGGGCCTCTGACAGCTCCGAGGGGTAAAGGCTCGAAGCTCTCCAAGTGCTGTGTTTACAGTGGGAAGGGACAGTTCCCCCTCCTTGCCATGCCATACCCCACGCTGCAGAGGACCTGCACGCTCATTGCACTGCCATCCACCTCTGGAGCCTCCAGCTTCCCCGTGGGAGCCAGGTGGATGTGTCGATACCCGAGCACTGTGCCAGCACCCATCGTCCCGTGGCAGTATCACCAGTTCCCAGGTCACGCTTCTCTCTGTGTCACCTCCATCTCCCAAGAGCTGCTGTAGAGAAAGGTGGGGATGGCTGGTGCTCTTGGAGGCTGTGGCACACTGTGTCCCTCCAGTGCCAGGTTTGTGTGCTGGTGTGTACATCACCCCAGACTGCTGTGGGACATGTGCCACCCTCTGCCACACAGCCATGCCAGCCCTGATGCCATCACTGTGCTATGGACCGTGCTGACCCAGGAAGGTTGTTTGGACATTTGGCCTCTCCCCTTCAGCATGGCCTCCCCCCTCTCCCCTCCCACCCTCCCAGGACCCAGGGCCTCAGCACACAAGTCTGTCCCTGCACCCCCCACTCTGCCTTCAATTTCCTCTCCCTTCCCTGCCTCAGCTTCCCCCAAGGGCACAGGATGGTGGGTGGCTCGCAGTGACCAGGGTCAGATAGAGCCGTGAGCTGCCCTCTGCTGCTCTTGGGCTGTCCTGTGCATTTGGAGCAGGATGGGACCCCTGTCCCTCTCGCCCAGCCTACAGTGTGGGGGTAGGACAGGCTGGGTCACCAGGTGCCTCTAGATGGAGTCCATTGTCTCCTTCCTGGGGTGTTAGCAGAGGGTGTGGGTTTTGTGGGAGTGAAAGGAGCCACAAATGCTCCTCAGGGGCCAGAGGAGCAGCTGTGGGGGCTGTGCACGGGGGCTGCTGTGCAAGGGTCACACACAGCTGTCTGAGGGGACAGCCCTGGGGCTGGTGACTGAGGGTGCAAGAGTGGTCTGTCCCACTGAAACACTAAGGCCTGTGGGGCCATGTGGCCTCAGGTGAGGGAGGCCAAAGCCAAGGGGAGGAGGTTGTGGTCACAGAGCCCCCACTGGTGCCTGGGCTCAGCCCAGGGTATCGTGTGGCCCTGTGGTCCCCATGCACTGGCTGAGCTGCTGCAGGCTCCCCTCCCTTTTGCCTTTTTCTTATCCTTAAAATTTTTAAATTACATAATTTATTGGGAAACTGTTCGTTCCAAATAAACCTTCGTTGTGCAAGGCCTGGGGGCTGTGCAGGGCACACCTGCCTTTCCTCATGCAGTTCTGCACTGTCATGGAGCCCTGCCTGGAGCTCCAGGCTCACTCTGGGGACAGCTGAGGGCTGGGCTCTCCCCCAGCCACTTCAGGAGTGTGCTGGGCACAGGTGGAGACAGTGGCAGAAGGTCCCATGCTGCTGGTTCCTGCTGGTTGGGCTCCTGGGTGCGCCCCTGATGTGCTGGCACTGCAGCCCAGTGCCCATCCCACAGTGGGTGGTGGCATGTGCCCCACCGGGATGGAGATGGCACTGGGTCCAGCCGGGTGCAGGAGGGTGCTGGTGCCAGTGTGTGGCACACAGCTTTGGCAGCCCAGAGCAGTGATGCCTGTGTGCCCATGGCCCTGCTGGGCCAGCAAGGGCAGCGTGGTGGAGAAAGCCCGCACGTCCTGCTGCAGGAAATGGCGGACGGTGTCATCTCCATCTGCTTCCTGCCGGCTCCTTGGGAGCAGGGCTGTGCCTGGCAGCTGCTCCCGTGCTGTCACCGAGGTGACCAGTGCTAGGTGCCGGCACTGTTCCCGCGGCCACCACATTCCTGCCACTGCCGGCGGAAATGCCGGAGCGAGAGGGAAGCTCTCATGCTCCCTGGGGATGGGACACAGCCTGGGCCTGCCCATCCTCCTCCTCATGAGGCTGCAGGGATCCTTGTGGGGGACCCTGGAGGCTGTTGGGGTGCAGCTCTGGGGCTCTCACTCATGCATCAGCCCACCGTGAACATGGGCACTGAGGGATGCGGGTGGTACCCAGGTGGTGGTGCTGGAGGAGCTGGTGCTGTCCCACAGCCACACTGAACATCCCTTGCCAGCCCTAGGTGGGCAGTGAGCTCTCCTGTCTCCCCTGGGGACATCCAGAGGTCCCCAAGGACTGCAGGGCTCCTACAACGGCTGAGCGCTCTCCCTGTGCCCCTGGCATCCCTCTTTCCTTGCTCAGTGAGCTGGGACCTGGCAGAGCCCATCTTTGCCCTGCTTGCACAGCAAGTGGGACAGGACTGCCCCATGCCTCTTTGCCCATGTCCCCAGCACTGCCCCTGTGCCCACTGCCCACTCTGCCCCACCTCCTGTTGCAGTACAGGAGCTCTGGCACTGCCATGGCACACGAGGCACAGGGAGCACGGCCAAGCTCAGCAGCTCCCACCTGCCTGTGGGCAGCCAGCCAGGCCAGGAAGAGCCAGAGATTCCTTAGGTCTCCCGGCCCAGAAGCCTTTTCCTCCTTCCAGGCTGGCCACAGCCCAGCCAGGAGGTCCTCCCTGGCCTCCTCCTTTCAGGTTGGTGCAGGAGGGCTGGGGTCAGGGCTCAGCCGTGCCACCCCTGGCTGCAGCCCAAGCACTTGGGGCTGGGCAATGCCTGGGGGACGTGGGACATCGCTGCCTTGCTGCCATGGCCACAGCAGTTCCTCCAAGGGTCTACTGGGCCCCCCACTGCTAGTCCTGCCTGTGCCCAGTCAGGGACCTCACCACATCTCTTGGGCAAGGTACCTGCTGCTGCAGCTGGGGAAGCAGAGCACGGGCATGGAGGGGCAATATGAAGTGCAGGGGGAGAGCCCTCCCAGTTCAAAGCAGTAGCAGCAGCACTGTAGGCTGGCAATGGAGGAACAATAACCCCCCAACATCCCAGAGCTGGAGCTGAGGGTAGCTGGAGGGGGCTGTGGCTGGGGCACCATATCCTGCCCCACTCCAGCTCTGGGAGGCTGCTGGGTCTGGAAAACTGGGCATGGGGACCAGGACAAGACTGGGCAGTGGGCAGGCAACCCTTGCCCACCCGCCCAGACCATCATGGGGGCACTGGCAGTAGCTCGTGGGGTGGCCGTGAAGCCGGCTGGGGGTGGCAGGGTCTCTCGGGGCAGCTGGCGGTGGGGCAGCAGTGGCTCGCAGGGCCCCGCGGCTGGCGGGGCTCGTGGATCGTGCGGCGGGCGCGGTGGCTGGCGCGGGGCCGGGCAGCGCATCCCTCCCGGTCCCGGCGGATGAGCTAATGGAGGCCAGCTGGGTCCCGGCGCTTCCCCAGCCCCGCTCCCAGCCCGCAGCTGCAGCCCTTCCGCTCCTCCTCAGCCCCTTAACCCCCTCCCCGCCGGCACTGCCGACCTCTACCCGCAGCCCCGTGCCCGGGACGTGGGCAGCGCCCTGCAAACAGTCAGGGGTTTGGAGGCCCCGCATGGGCACCCCCTCTGCCAGCGTCCCAGCCGCGGCTGGGGGTGTCCTGTCCCATGGGGTCCGATCCCTTTGCAGGGCTCAGCTCCTTCTCTCCATCTGCAGGGTCCTTCTGGGACCCTCAGTCCCCTGAGCTTTGACCCCCCCCTGCCCCCCATATGGGTCATGCTCACACCCAGCCCCATGGGGTGGGGACACGTAGGGGAGGAATGTCAGGGATACCAGGGACAGAGACACCAGAAACAGGGATGCCAGGGATAGCAGTGACTGAACACAAGGGACAGGGATGCCCAGGAAGACCAGCATCCCTGTGCCCTTCCAGCATCCCCTCCTCCATCTCCCAGCCCCTCTGACCTGTGTTTTCCCACCCTCCTTGCCAATTCCACAGGCTCAGCACATGACTTCACTCCTTGCTGAGCACCTTCTCTGCCATCATTGAGCTGGGAAAGGGGCTGCCATGGCCCCAGCCATGACCCTCAGTGCCTATAGACAGCCCCAGGAGACAGCAGAGGGACCTGAGATCCCTCCCCACCAGCAGGAGAGCAACCCCTACCTGCCCTTCTAGAAATCAGCATTTACTGAGTTAATAATCATAACTCTTTATTATAAAGATGTATTTACATGGAATAAATCTTTACAGACACAAGAGACAATCAGCAGGGACCAGCTCAGAGCCAGGGCCCCTCCTTTGGTGTATGGCAGAGCTTGACAGAGACCCCAGTACCCCCCCCATTCCTACTGTCCCATGGCATGAAGCAGAGGGGCCCAGGGCCCCACAGTGTGTCCTGGGTGGGCACCCCACTCCATCACGAGGTGAGTCTGCCAACGAGAAAGGGAGGGCAACTCACCCAGGGTGTGGGATGAGCACCATGGGAATAAATAGACCCAGGACAAGCTGTGTGCTCCCCCTGGCATGGGGGTGACAGGGCTGGGGCAGGACCCCAAGGAGATCACACACCCCTGAGGAGAAGCTGCTCTGCCTGACAAAGTGCTTTGCACAAAGCCTGTGGTCCCAGCGGGCCAATGCCCGAGCCAGTTCCGTGCCCACCGGGACAGGGCATCGTGGCAACCCTGGCCCCTCTGTGGGCAACCCCAATCCAGCCGGCCCTGCGAGGCAGTGAGGAGGGGCAGAATGCACCCACAGTGCCAGACATGGCACCGGGGCCACCAGGGCCAACCGCCGGGAGAAGGTGGGGCCGGCTGAGGGCTTACAGGGGGAGCCCCAGGCTCAGGGCCGGAGGATGAGCAGATCAGGCGAGAACACGGTGCGAGCAATGGAGGCCGTGTCCGTGGAAGGCTGGTGGCAGCCCTGCAACGAGAGCAAGCCCAAGTACATATGAGTTCCCTCACGGCACCATCACAGGTTTCCCTGCATCCCCCGCGCCCCTCTGCAGCTCACCTGGCTCAGAATGGCATGGGGCCCTTGTGGGAGAGCCGGGGCCGGGGCCGCCGGTACCTGCGCCAGCCCCCGGGCCGCTGGCCGGGCCCACGCCGTGCACCCCGCGGCCGCACCAGCCTCCGGGTGAGGCCGTCCTGGGCATCCTTCCCGTCCGGCGCCTTCCCCAGCGGCCCTGAGGAGATCAGGAACAGCGTTAGCCACGTGTCCCCGCACGCAGGACAGGGACAGCAGTGCCGTGGGGCTGCCTGGCCCTGGGCCGGCCCGTTTTCTGGATTGTCCCCAACGAGAGCCATCAGTGCCAAGCGCTTCCTGTGCCGGCACGGCCCGGCCACCTGTGCCAAACATGGCCAGCAGCAGGGCATGGGGCTGCTCAGCCTCTGCTTTCGGCCCCAGCCCTCCCCACAGCCACCCCCTTCTCTATGCCACCGAGACACTCAGCCCTTCACCCTGAGCCGGTTCCCGTATCCCCGTCGTGCCTGGTGCTGGTGCTCCAGTGGTTCCGTTCCGTCGGGGCCCTGGAGCCCCTGGCCGGGATGCTTTGCTCCCTAAGCACTCCCCGGTCCCGCTACCCTGGGTGCCTCGCGGGGATGCTTTGGTCCCAGCTCCTGTCCCGGCACCCCCGCGGGCTCGGTTGGCAGGCGGGGCCCGGCGTGGGTCCGGTTGCGGGACCCGGCGATGCCCGGGGCTGTCACGGCGGCTCCGGACGCTCCCGCTCTGCACGGGGACCGGGAGGGTTTTGGCTCCAAAGAAAGCGCTTTGTCTTTCCCCAGCCCAGCGGCAGCGGATCCCGGCGGTGCGGGCGGGGTGCCGGTCCCCCCGACCCCCCCAACCCGCGGCCACCCCGGCGGGGTCCCCTCGGTCCTCTCTTTCCTCGCTGCCTCCCTTCATCCCCCGCTGCCGGCGTGGGGTCCCCGCGGGTGTTCCGCTCTCACCGGGGGCGGCCAGGACGAGCCCGAGCAGCAGCAGCAGCAGCAGCAGCGGGGCCAGGAGCCGGCGCGGCGCGGCCATGGCGGGGGGCGGCGGGGGCGGCCGCCGGGGGAGCCGCATTTGTAGGCGGTGAGAGGCCGGCCCGGCCCCGCCGCCTCCCGTCATCTGGCCCCCGGGATGGGGGGGATGTGTCCGCCCCCCGCCCTGCCCCGCCCCGCAGCCCGGACACCTCCGCGGGTTTCCCCCGATCCCGTTCTGCTGCCTGATCCCCTCCCGGCGCATCCTCCGGGGGATTCCCTGCCCACGGTCCCCTCATGGCGTCCCCAGTGCTCTGAGACCACCCCAGTTTGTCCGGAGACCCCCATCCAGCCCGAATCTGGGATCCGCTCCCAGCCCAGCCCGGTCTCTGTGCCCAGCCTGGTGCAGGACTCCCTACTCCAGATGGTGCTGGAACCCCAAACCCAGAATGGCCCCCAGACCATAACACTGCAGCCAGCTTGGCTTGGGACCCCTGCACAGCCTGGATCCAGCATGTCCCCTTCCACCCCAGTCCTGAGACCCCTCTCCCAGCGTGATCCTCAGATTCTGGGACCCTCCTGGCTCATGCAACCCCTCCCAGTGCCCCTGTTCCCTCAGCACCCAAGGAGGCAGGGGTCTGTCCTGCCTGCCCACTGTCCTCTCCAGCCCCCCCAGGCAGGCAGTGTCTGCAGAGGGGTCTGGTGAACTGCCCACAGCCACCATTGCAGAGGGGAGAAGGGAGAGGAATCAGGAATGACTTTGAGCACAGAGGAAGGGAGAGGTGGGAAAAGGGGTTAAGATTTGGGGATTTTTCTCATTACCCTGCTCTGATTTGATTGGTGATAAATATATAAAAGGGGAGATTTAGATCCGATATTAGGAAGAAATTCTTGGCTGTGAGAGGGTAAGGGCCTGGCACAGGGTGCCCAGAGCAGCTGTAGCTGCCCCTGGATTCCTGGAAGTGTCCAAGGCCAGGTTGGACAGTGCTTGGAGCAACCTGGGATAGTGAAAGGTGTCCCTGCCCATGGCAGGAGCTTGGAACAAGATAGGCTTTAAGGTCCCTTCCAGCCCAAACCAATCCATTATTCCATTATTTTATGAAATTCCATTAATTTCCCCAAATTTAGTCTATTTTACCCATGCCTGCATCTGGGGATGTACCGGTCCTTAGTTCGATCTTTTCCTTGCATTTTCCCTCCCTGCTCAGTTGAAGAGGGAGTGATGCAGTAGCTTTGGGGGCACCTGGCCAGGGTGAGCCTCCACAAAGGTGGGTGTCATCAACCCTCAAAAAGGTGGATCACAACTACAACTGCACCCCGAGAGAACCCCTGCCAGCGGAGGGCTCAGACAGGGTGTGGGGGCAAAGGGAGGCATATGGGGGGACTGCAGGAGGAGTTGTGTGGGGCGTGGGTGTACGGGGGGCTCTAGGAGGGGCTGCTGACTGCATTGGGCTGTGAGGGGGCACTCTGGGAGGGGCTACAGGAGGAGGGGGGGTGTGTGGAGGGGCTGTACCTGGTGTGCGGGTATCATGTCACAGCCCCACACGTCTGTGGTACCATAGGAGGGGCACATCCTCTGAACCTGTTCCAGCCCTGTTGGCTGCAGCCTCTCGCCCCAGCCACGTTCTCCTGCGGCCCCCGCTTCTGGCGCTATGTGGGGCCAGCACTCCCCTCCGGTGCTTCTTCAGGGGGAGCAGGAGCTGCAGCCTCGTCCCCGCAGCCCGGCTGCCGAGCTCTGCGGTGCAGGGAGGACGCCCCAGCCCATCCCTGGGGAGGCATCACTGGGCACACCCTGCCTGCCAGGGCACCTCAGGGATCCTGGCAGCATCCCGGTGCCACCGCCGGCTTCCGCATTCCTGCGGCCGCACGCCCGCCCCGCGTCCTGTTTGCCGGGCGCGTCTCCCCGGCCTGAGTCACCCGCGGCCTCTGCAGGTGACGGAAGGCCAACAATAGCCCACAAAGGGAGGATGTCCCCCCAAAGCCTTCCTCCGGCTCGTCTTCGAGGAAACCTCCCGCGGGAGGGACGGGCCCCACCGGACGCACGGCGGCCAAGGAGCTTCGTCCTGTTGACGCTGGCTCGGAGCGACACGCGGCCCTGGGGTCCCCGGGGACGGCCCGTGCCACCCCCGGGCTGGGCCAGGAGGGGGCTGCCATTGCGGGTGATGGCACCGGGAATGGCGCTGGGTGTGAGGGCACAGCAGGGTGCAGCTCAAAGGGCAGGAATAAAGGTGGGGCGGGGGGGGCCTCGCCGTGGGGACCTGCTGGGATGCAGCTGTGGGGTGATGGGTGCACCCCCATCCCCGGCCCCGGCAGGAACCAGGCAGAGAGGACGAAACCCCATTAACGCCTCTCACTAATGAACAGGATGGCAGCAAAGTGCTCTCTGACTGTCCCCAAGACATCCTTGGGAATCTGCGTAACAATGACAGCAGCTTTGGTGTCCCTCTCCCACCTGTCCCTGTCTTGTCCCTGATGGGGACCCCGCCCTGCCCCTTTCTGGGTTCCTCTCGCAGAGCAGGGACCAGCGGGTGATGCCAGACACAGCCCGAGAGATTCGTGACATGAGCGTTCAGGCCTCAGTCGGAGGGAGCGGATGGCCAGGGGTTCCCCCGGCGCTGCTGCTGCCGGAGCTGCAGGTTAGTTAGGAACAGGACAGTGGGACACGGGACAGGACAGTGGGACACGGGACAGAGGTCTGCGGCTCCACGGCGCAGTCCTGGTGCCACCTCGTGGTGAGCAGGGTCTCAGTGCCACAGCTGGACAGCCGGAGCAGTGTCACCGCGGGTGGAATGGTGACACTGCTGGACAGGCAGGCGTGGACACACTGTACAGTGTGGGGACACAGCCGGACAGTCCCTGAGGGGACACAGCCGGACAGTCAGAGCAGTGACACAGCCAGACAGTCACTGCAAGGGCAGGGTTAACACCTGTGTGCCCAACAGGCCATGAAGTGCCACTGGGAAGAGGCAGCAGCTCGGAGGGTTCATGGTCCCCACACAGATCCAGCTTTGTCCAGCCTTGAGCTGAGCCTGTGACAGCTGGGGTGCAGGGACCCCAGGCCCAGGAAGAGGAGGTCATATCCCAAAGATCTTCATGGGCTGTGATGAGTAATGATCCTGTAGGAAGTGCTCTGGGAGGGTGGGGATATGAATCTGTGGGGACAATTGTTTTGGCAGATCAAGGCAGGGTGGTTTTAAATTAAAGAGTGTTGGTGTGGATTAGATAGAGGGAGGAAAATCTTCCCTATGAAGTGGGGGGGGGCCCTGGCAGAGGTTCCCCAGAGCAGCTGTGGCTGCCCCATCGCTGGCAGTGCCCAAGGCCAGGCTGGAAGGGGCTTGGAGCCACCTGGAATAGTGGAAGCTGTCCCTGCCCATGGCAGGGGGTCAAAACGAGAGGATCTCTAATGTCCTTTCCAGACCCAACCAATCTGTGACTCCATGACCTGGGTGGGGATGTGCATTCAGCCCTGGAGATCTGTGTCTGTGCCAGGGATGGACACCTCCAATGCCCGTGGCAGCAGGTCTGCCCCTCTCCCAGCCCTTCTCTCCACAAGCAGTCATTAAAGCCGCTGGAGGAAGTACCTGTGCAAGCAAAGTGACAGCCTCGGGGTCAAGGCTCCTTATCACGAAGATAATGAGGTTTTAGCAAGGCAGATGCACGGAGGTGCGGAGCTGATGGGCCTGGAGGGACAAAGGGCACATCCCAGCAGAATCCTCGTGTGGAGCACAGGTCCCTGTGCAGCCTCAGCAGAGCTGCTGGTCCTGGGCATTGAACAGGGGCTGGTGCCCACCTGCATGGCTCCATGTCCTGTGGAGGAGGACAGATGGCTTCGGGAGCTGATTGGCTTGGGGGGCATCTGGCCCTCACCCCAGAGATCCCCTGTCAGCTCTCCACAGATCCAAAACACGGGGGTTCCTCAGGAACCAAAGCCTTTCCCTGACCTCTCCCTGGCCATCAGGCGGTGCCAGGCTTAGCTGGCACACTCCCACTTCTGCTCCTGCAGGATCTTTGGACTTTGTGCTGATTTTGCTGTTTGCTTTTATTTAGCAGCGGAATTCACTTTTCAAAGGGACAACAAACCCTGCTCCCCACGCCCTGTATCTGCTGCGGCCTCGTCCCTCCCATTCCGCATCCCTCTGACCCCAGGGCAAAGGCACAGGAGGAGGGACCTGTCACGCTCAGTGTCCCCTCGGTGCCCCGTCGCGCCTGGCCAGGGCAGCCATGTCCCCCCCGCTCTGGATCGCAGCCTGGGCGCTCCTGCTCCACGGTACGGCACAGGGTGGGCGGGGCGCTGGGGTGGGACGGCGCAACTGGGGTCCCCCAGGAGCCAGATGTGGGGAACGTGGGATGTCCCAGCCACAGCTCTGGGTGAAGCAGAGGTGGGTCCACCCCGGGGTAGGAGCCAGACTGTATCACGGGGCTCACCCTTCCCAGCTGCCTCAGGGATGGGCCCGGGGCAGGTGACAGGTAAGAACAGACCGCCCAGGGTGCAGACACCTGGTACCCAAGACCTCTCATGCTGAGGATGACCCCATCATGCATTGTCCCACGGACCCAAGCTGTGTGCCCTTGGCCCAAAGTGAGAGGCCAGGTGCCAGCTGGTGATGGAGAGCCCAGGGAGTGGCAGTGGAACCACACGTCGAGCAGCCCTGGGCAGAGATCAGGTCCAGCTGGACATGGCCCCACCATCAGCCAGTTCCTTCTGCAGCCCCAGTGCTGGGATGATCCAGGCAGGCTCCTGCCAGCCCCTCTGTGCTCTGTGCTGGGCACCAGATGCTCTCTGTGATGATCCCACAGGCAACAAAGGGAGATTTACCTCCTCTTGAACCAGGGGATGACGTTGCTTTTCATCCACCATTCCTGGAGCTAAAACCACTGGGTTTTGCAAAAAGCCCCAAGCTTGGCTGGCTGGTGTTTGGGGCTGGGGACGAGGGTCACAGCTGCCTGGTGCAGTTCCGGGCGGGAGCAAAGGTCCAGCAAGCCCCCAGGCTGCAGCCTGAGGCTCCCGGGTGTTGCTGTGCCCCCAGGCTGTGCTGCAGGGCGGGCACCACAGGCTCCTTCCACCAGGAATGACATCCGGGACTGCTCCGCGGACCCACCGGTGAGCCCCGCCTTGCTCCCCCTCCCTGTTCCTGGCACTCCCGGCACAGGGTCCCCCCCAGTCCCAGCACGTCTCCCTGTGCCACCAGTACCTGCCACCAACGGCCACCAACACGACGGCGCGTCTGGCCGTGCTGCGGGACATCCTGCGGACCCACGGCGTCCACGCCTACATCGTGCCCTCCACGGATGCCCACATGGTAAGGTGGGAGTCCCCTGCACCCCTGGAGACCCGCTCCCTGCCCACAGCCACCTCTCACAGCTCCATCCCGGCTCCAGAGCGAGTACATCTCCGAGCGGGACGCCCGGCTGGGCTGGCTCACTGGTTTCACCGGCTCCGCAGGTGAGGGCATCCCCCAAACCCTCGGGTCGCTGCTCGGGGGCTGGCACCAGCCTGCTGGTTCTCATTCCTGGGGATCCGTGCTCACGGCATGGTCCCATTCCCTGAGAGCCGCTGGGAGTTCCCTGCCGGCTGCAGGGACAGAGAAAGAGGTGACCCCTGAGCCCCCTCCCCTGTCCCAGGCACCGCTGTGGTGACGCGGGACAAGGCTGCCCTGTGGACTGACAGCCGCTACTGGACCCAGGCAGAGCGGGAGCTGGACTGCAACTGGGAGCTGCAGAGGACAAGTCAGTGGGGGCAGGATGGGGCCCTTCTGAGTCTCTCTGCTCCCAGGGACCTCCCCAGCCCCTGCCACAGCCTTCTCTTGGCTCCGCGTGGGTTGGGATGCAGTGGAAATTCGCGATGCCACCCAGTTCTCTCCTGCAGCCTCGATCGAGTCCATCGGGATGTGGATCCTGAAGGTGGTTCCTGCGGAGGGGAACGTCAGTTTGGACCCCTTCCTCTTCTCCATCGGTAGGGCTGGCTGACACTGGGGGTCACCCTGCCCACGGGAGGGCAGCCCCTGGGTATGAATTTACCAGGAGCCCAAACCTGCGGGCTGTTCACCCCCCAGACACCTGGAACAGCTACAGCCGGGCTCTGCACGGCTCCAGCCGGACCCTGCTCCCCCTCGAGACCAACCTTGTTGATCAGGGATGGGGTGACCAGAGACCCCCTCCCTCCTCCAGCGAGATCTACAGCCTCCCAGCAGAGTTCACAGGTCTGACCCCAGCCTCCCGCAGCTCACCCACAGCACCCCCAGCCTGGGGCCGCGGTGGGCCGTGCCCTGAGCCGACCACTTGCCCGACTCGCAGGGAGCAGCTGGCAGGAGAAGGTGGCCGGGATCCGGCAGCGGATGGAGCAGCACGTGCGGCGCCCCACAGCCGTGCTGCTGTCGGGGCTGGAGGAGACGGCCTGTAAGAAGGCACGGTGCCGTGGGGCCAAGGCAGGGGCCGTGGGCTCAAAGCCTGAGGGTAGGAGGGCAGTGACAGTCGCGGATGCAGAGCTCTCGTTCCCGGCAGGGCTCTTCAACCTCCGCGGAGATGACATCCCCTACAACCCTGTCTTCTACTCCTACACCCTCCTGACCGACACAACCATAAGGTGGGCAGCACATCCCTGTGGGCACAGGGCTTGGAGCGGGCCCACCACCCACCCCCCCTTCCAGCCTTCCTTTTCTGAGCCAGCCCCCATGGGACCCTCCTCTCAGCCCCGTTGCCCCTTATCCCCAGAGTGACTCCATCCTGCCATGCCCAGCCCCACTGACTGTCCTTCTGAGCCACACATCTTTCCCAATCCGCCCCCCCACTCCCAGCCCACTCCAGGGTACGGCACACTCCCTTTCCTCACAGCCTGAGTTTCTCCCATTCCCAGCCCAGCATCCCCCTCACAGCCGCCCAGGTCCCTCCTCTCTGCTGGCGTGGCCGGAGTTGGAGGGACCAAAGGCAGCAGGTGACCACCACGTCTGTGCCGCCTCAATCCCGCTCCCTCCTCAGCCTGTTCGTGGAGCAGTCCCGGCTCTCGGTACAGGCGCGGCAGTCCCTGCGCTCGGGCTGCCCGGGGCCGCTGTGCGTGGAGCTGCAGGAGTACGGGCAGGTGAGCGCCCACCTGCGCCGCTACGCCCAGGGCAACGTCACCGTGTGGCTGGGCACCGAGTACACCACCTACGGCCTCTACGCCATCATCCCCCAGGTGGGCACCGAACCTGCCATGGGGCATGCGGGTCCTGCAGGCTCGGGGACGGCCCCGTGTCACCGCGTTGTGGCCGCACTTGGCGCCTGAGGGGACAGGTAGCTATGTCACCTTCTGCCTGCCCTCACAGGAGAAGCTGCTGGAGGAGAGCTACTCGCCTGTGATGATGGCCAAAGCTGTGAAAAACGCCCATGAGCAGGAGATGCTGCGAGCCGCCCACGTAAGGGCTGTCCCCGTCCCCACAGTGCCCTACAGAATCAGGGGGAGAGCGGAGGAAGCAGGGTGCTGATGCCCCCCCTCGCTGTCACTGCGCACCCCCAGGTCCGGGATGCAGTGGCTGTCATCCAGTACCTGCTGTGGCTGGAGAACACAGTCCCGCAGGGGCAGGTGGACGAGTTTTCGGGGGCTCAGCGCATCGATGCATTTCGCTGGTCAGTGCTGCCCCCCGGGCCTGCTCTGCCCACGGAAGGGCAGCCGGGCACCCTCAGCACCCTCCTTCCTCCCTGCTGCCTTCCAGGGCCCAGGAGCACAGCCGTGGGCCCAGCTTCGAGTCCATCTCAGCCAGCGGGCTCAACGCAGCACTGGCTCACTACAGGTAGGGCTGGAGCAGCGGTGGGCACTGGGCAGGGGGCAGTGGGCAATGGACAGCTGGGAGAGGGCTCTGACCCCCCTCCCCTCACAGCCCCTCCAACGGGAGCAGCCGGACACTGTCTGCGAGAGAGATGTATCTCTTTGACACCGGAGGGCAGTATCTGTATGTAGCCTTGAACAGAGACCCCCCCCCACCACAGCCCACATCCAGGGGCCCCCAAAGCCAGCGCTGGGGCTGCATCAGCCCCATTCATGAGGCCCCTTTGCAGGGATGGGACAACAGACATCACTCGCACAGTGCACTGGGGCGAGCCCACCCCTCTCCAGAAGGTACCAGCCCCTCCCATGTCAGCCAACATCCCCCTGCACTGCCCAGGGCAACCCTGAGATGCCCAGCATACCCCTACACTGCCCAGCACTCCCTATGGCACTCAGCATCACAGTCCTGGCCAGGGCTGGATGTGCAGGGGTGGGTGTCTGGGTAGCCCCACACTCACCCCCTGCCATGCCCTACAGGAAGCCTACACCCGTGTGCTGATGGGCAACATTGACCTCTCCCGCCTCGTCTTCCCATCCAACACAGCAGGTGGGTGCCAAACCCAGCATTGGCCCTGCACAGAACCCCTGACACAGGGTGCAGGATGGCACAGGGGAGCCCCATAGACTCCTTGGCCTCCATCTCACCTCTTCATTCCCCAGGGAGAACGGTGGAGTCCTTCGCCCGCCGGGCACTCTGGGATGTTGGACTCAACTATGGCCATGGGACTGGCCACGGCATTGGCAACTTCCTCTCAGTCCATGAGTGTAGGTGCCACCAGCACTGGTGCTGGGCATGTGGGCTGAGCTACGGGGACAGGGATGAGGACAGGAGCTCACTGGGGGCTTCCCAGCAGAGCCTCTATAACAGGCAGAGAAATCCCCGCTTGCAACATCTTGTGGTCTTTGCCAGGGTGGCCCCATCATCCTTGCTGAGGTGGTCCCAAGGTCCTTACTGGGATGATCCTTGTCCTTGTAGTGGTCCTTGCCATGGTGGCCCCATAGTCCTTGCCTTGGTGGCTCTGTGGTCCTTGCTGGGGTGTCCTTGTGTTGGCCCCGTGGTTCTCTCTGGTGTGGCACCTTCATCCTTGCTGGGGTGTCCCTGCAGCACCTGCCATCCACAGAGCTCTAACCCACCTCATGTCCCTGCAGGGCCCGTGGGTTTCCAGTCCAACAACGTGCCACTGGAGGCCGGCATGTTCACCTCCATTGGTATGTCCCAGCACCCTGACCAGCACGCCAGCTCTCCAGGACAACCGCAGGGACAGAGCCCAACCAGGGATGGGCTGTCAACTCTCAGCCCACTCAGGGCCAGATCCAGCCCTGCTGGGGTGGGCTGGGGGAGCTGCTGGGGCTGGGAGCTCACCAGGCACGTTCCTGGCCCTCAGAGCCCGGGTATTACCAGGATGGCGAGTTCGGGATCCGCATCGAGGATGTCGCCCTCGTGGTGGAGGCACAGACTGAGGTAAGGCAATGGGGAGGGGGTGACAGGGGTGGCACACCATGGGCCTGCATTGAGTCAGGGGTGGAGGCACCTCCAAGGGGGTAGGGGACGTGCAATGACACCTCTCTGTGGCAGCACCAGAGCGGGGAGAAGCCTTTCCTGACCTTCGAGGTGGTGTCCCTGGTGCCCTATGACCGCAACCTCATCGACCTCAGCCTCCTGTCCCCAGAGCAGGTACGGCTGTGTGCTTGGGGTGAGCAGGGATGCAAGGTCAGCACAGGGGCTTAGGGGGTGGATGCAGGAAAAACCAGGACCGTGGCATGAGGCTGGAGTGGGTAAATGAGGACAGAGCAAGAATGCGTGGATGGATGAAGAGGGGCAATGAGCTCTGCAGGTGGGGTCAGTGGTCAGAGTGTGGGGCAGCTGGACGGGGAAGGGCAAAGGCAGGAGCGACACCCAGGCCGACAGCTCCCCGTGGTGCCTGGCTGCAGATCCGGTACCTGAACTCCTACTACGAGAGGATCCGGGCACACGTGGGGCCGGAGCTGCGGCGGCAGCGGCTGGAGGCGGCGTATGTCTGGCTGCAGGAGAGCACCGAGCCCTTCCCGGTGAGCAGCGCCGGCACCGCCGGCACCGCCGCGGGCTTGCTGGCCCTCGCCTCGCTGCTCTCGGTGCTGCTCAGCGGGCTGGGCGCCTGATCCCGCACCCGTGGCCCCACTCCCCCACTCCCCCACCCCTCCACCACGGCCGGGTCTTCCCCCGCCCTCACTTCCTTTTTTTTGGTGTATTCTATTTGCTCGTCTGTGATTAAACATGAGCAAGGCGGGCCCTGCTGTGCCCGATGTGCTGCGCGCTGCCTCGCCGGCCAGTTAGGGCTGGAGTCCCGCCCTCAAGCCCACCCCTGTGACCCTGCTTGTGCCATCTTGTCCAGCCGTGAGGCGACCAAGCCGACGGCGACAGTGAGGAGATGGATTTGGGCAGATTATAATTCTGGGGCAAAAGCTGGAGGATTTGGTGTGAGAAGATGCAGGGCAGCCAACCATGGATGTCCCCGCGGGTGCTAGCAGCGGGGTGACCATGAGCACATCCCACCTGGGTGTGATGCCGAGCCGGGAGGACCTGCGGATACAGGGGACATCCCAGACCAAGTGTACCGCATAGGGCTTGGCTACCATGTCCCAGCAGGATGAGCAGGCACGGGGGTGGGCACGACGGAGGGGTTGGGGTTTGTCACTTTCTCCATGGCGGGGACACACGATGCCCATGTGCAGATGGCCAAAGGGCAACATCACCGAGGGGCGGCAGCACTGCCGAGGGGAGGCAGGGCACGGGCAGCATCACCGAGGGGCGGCACGGCCGAGCAGTGTCAGGGCGCAGGCACCGTCCCCACCCAGGGGCCCCGGGCAGGGCAGCAGCTCGCTGGAGGGTTTCCTTCCTCCTGCCCCAGCCCGCGCTTCGCCAGCCACCCCGAGCACGGCTGCAAGCGCCTCTCATGTGACCGCCGGCTTCCTGTGCGCTCCCGGCTCGGTGCCGGTGCCGCGGGACGAGACGGGACGGGACGGGCCGCGCTCGCCGCTGCTGGACGCTGAGCCCTCGCCACCGGCCCCAGGCCATGCTGCGCCGCAAGCCTTCCAACGCCGGCGACAAGGAGCCGGGACACAGGAAGGTGAGTCCTGGCGGAATCCAGGTGCCCTCAGCACCGCAGACATCCCGGCGCATCCAGAGCTGTCCGAGCCTGGGCTGCCGTGGGATGCTGAGCAGGAAGGCTGGGGCAGGGCCCCGGGGGCTGGGATCGCACGGCAGCTGCCCTGCCATCAGTTCGTCTCTGCTGCCATCAGCCACCGTGGCCTCGCCAGTGCGTGGTCCTGGTCTTGTCTGCCTCCCACTCTGCCTGCCATCCTGTTGGGACCTGTGGCTGGGATGCACAGCCCCCGGGATCCACATGGGTGCCAGCTCAGGTGCCGGTGGGACGCGCAGAGCTCTGCTGGGGGCGGCTGTGCCCCCCGCCCCGCCATGGCCTCCCCGGGCGTGGGCGGCCGCCTGTCATTTCCTGGGGGCCATGGCTGCGGTGGCGGCTGTGCAGCTCTTGCGCAGCAAGGTGCTGCGGTCGGGGCCGCAGCTTCGTCACGTGCGCCAGCCGCTTCCTCCGGCAGCCCTGTTGCGAGGTGCGAGCCACAGGAGCACAGCTGCCAGTGCCACGGCCTCTCGAGAGCCCCCTGCGTGCCACGGCCGTGTGCCACCCTGTGGCTGAAGTCTGGAGGCTGAAGTCACCAGTGGGGGCCAAAACTGGCTCCTCATCCCCCGCCAGGTCTCGCACCAGCTGGCATTTCAGCTCTTGCCAAGCTTTGCTGGGCTGGCATCAGCATCAGCAAGTCACCACGGGGAGCAGGGGCAGTGCCTGGTGGCAGGGTCCTGCCCATGACAGGCACAAATCCTGCCATGGCAGCTCCTCTGTGCTGCCAAGCTCCGCCAGGAAACCTGGGTGAAGTCCCCTCCCTGCACGGGGGTGGCCCATCCAGCCGGGCCAGTCCCAGTGGGCATCCCCTGCCCTTGCCCAGTGACAGCCATTCTCACTTCCCCCTCCTGCTCTGCTCCGGGAGAGCCCGGCCCCCCTGACTCACATCTCACTGCCAGGCTCTCCATGGCTCCTCCAGCCCCGGGGCACTTCTGTCTCAGAGCTGTTTTATCTCAGCAGTGAAGCCCTGGGAGGTTCAGTGGACCTGGATGTGGTGGATTCAGGCACTGGGGTGGGAGCAGGGCAAAAGCCAGCATCCCGTCTGCACAGATGCACCTGGAGCTGGCATGAAGCCACAGTGGGTGTGCAGCTGGGTGTGGCTTCGTGAGCCAGCCCTCTGCAAGGAATGGCAAAACCAAGTGCTCAGGGTGCTCGGTGGAGCTGATGAGAAGGAGAATAAAGAGGGAACAGCACAGGGCCAGGCTGTGCAGGGCTGGGAAAGGCCTCTGCCACCACAGGAGCTGGCAGAGCTGCTTGAGAACAGGAATCCCTGGTTGTGGTGATGGCAGAGCAAGCACTGTGGTGTGTGCTCTGAGGGCCTCAGAGTGCTGGCAGTGGCAGCTGAGCTCACTGTGCCCCAGTGTGTGAGCACGCTGGTGCTGGCATCCAGAGATGAGGGACACCTGGCACCATGTGGCCATGCTGGCACCAAGGACGTTCCTGGCATAAAGAAACCCTTCCAGGTGAGACAGGCACCTTAGGCCATGGAGAGAAAGGCAGGCAGGGGGCACAGCAAAGACTAAAAGGAGCAAGGGACAGAGAGGTGTACCAGAACTGAGATCCAAAATGAGCTTTGATGGCTTGAGCAGAAGGTAGCACCAAGCCAGCTGGTGATGCTGGGGGTGTGCTCTCTGGGCTATGGAGTGACACTCACAGG
Source organism: Molothrus ater (assembly GCF_012460135.2). Classification (NCBI taxonomy): domain Eukaryota; kingdom Metazoa; phylum Chordata; class Aves; order Passeriformes; family Icteridae; genus Molothrus; species Molothrus ater. The sequence goes on from NC_050491.2 coordinate 575,010, forward strand.
TGGAAAACACGGATTTGTGATGAATGCTCCAGGATTTCAGTCCTGCAGCTGACCCTGTGGGTAGCAGCAGGGCTGCTCTGGTGCTACCTGCCCTTCACTGCCTGCCCACCTGTGCTGAGAGGAGATGCAGAGCTCTGTGTGCCTCCACGTCCTGGCCCATGTGCCAGGGTGGCATCATGGCACAGCCCTGGGCTGCTCCCGGCATGGCAGTGCCAGGCTCCACACTAGAGCATCCCTGCCCTGGGAATGCTGTGCCAAGCAGCTGCACAGGCACCAAGAGCTCCACATCCCAGTTCTGGGGGGTTGATGACACATGGCAGCTCCTGGAAGAGAGCAAAAAACTCTTCCCAGCACTGGCATTACCCTGGGATTGGCAGAGCAGCTCAAAGAGCGGAGAGGAGCTGGGGCAGGGAATGCAGGAAGAAACCCATATCACACCTTTCCATTTCCCCCCTCACACCTCTGCCCCTGCTCTCAGCTTTCCCTACAGCGTTCCAGCAGCTTCAAGGATTTCAACAAGTCCAAGGTCAGTTCCCCCGTGTCAAGCGAGGAGTTCAGCCTGGAGGAGAATGTGAGTTCCTAGCACCCTTGACACATCCTGCTCCCCTGGGAACAGCCCATTTCAGGGCTGGTTTCCTGAAACTCCTGGTCTTACCAGTGGCCTACATGTCATGGAGCAGCCCCAGAGCGTCAGCACTGGTGGCATTTGGGATCTCACAGTCCCTGTGTGACCCTGTTGAGGCTTGCCCAGGGTGGGGGGCTCTGCCTTCACTCTCCATCCCTCTGGCAGATCCCTGAGGATGATGCCAGCAGTGCCAGTGCTGAGGAGGGCGCGCGGAGCAGCGGCACCAAGCTGGGCAGGAAGTGGCGGGCGGTCATCTCCCGCACCATGAACCGCAAGATGGGGAGGATGGCTGTGAGAGCGCTGGCCGAGGGCAAGGTGAGCAGGAGGCGTGGGGACACAGACAGGTGAGTGGGGGACAGCTCCCCCTCCCTCGGCCTGACCCCGGTACCCCCAGCAGGGAGAGGTGGAGGCAGAGAGGCCATGCCCCCTGTCCCCAGCCAGCAGCGTGGAAGAGCAGAGCCATGACAAGGTGCCCCTGTCGTACCTGGAGCTGGAGGAGGAGGAGGATGGGCGCCCAGCCCTCGGACGCCAGATGTCCAGCGGTGAGGCCAGCCCCGATGGGACACTGGTCCCACATCCCCAGCCGGGCATATCCTGCTTGACCCCCTCCTCTCGGCAGGCAGCGACATTCCCAGCCCTGGCGATCCCAGGACAGCCAGCAGCTGGAGGAGACCGTCCCAGCCTACACTGGCCCCTTCTGCGGCCGGGCCCGTGTCCACACCGACTTCACCCCCAGCCCCTATGACAAGGACTCCCTGAAGCTGCGGGTGAGCCATGGCCACTGTGGCCCTGGGGAGGGAGGGAGGGCAGCTGTGGACCCCCTGAGCTGGGAGTGTTCCCTGGCTGTCCCCAAGCCTGTGCCCCTCACCATCCCATGTCCCTTGGCCTAGAAAGGGGACATCATCGGCATCATTGAGAAGCCACCTGTGGGCACCTGGACCGGGCTGCTCCACAACAGGGTGGGCTCCTTCAAGTTCATCTACGTGGATGTGATCCCTGAGGAGACGGTCCCTGCCCGCAGGAGCCGGAGCTCCAGCCGGAACAAGCGCCTCAAGCCCAAGACCCTCCATGAGCTGCTGGAGCGCATCAACCTGCAGGTGAGGGACAGGGGCTGTGGGGGACAGCAGCACCCCGCTGTCCAGGGACCCAGCACCCAGCAGCACCCAGCACGGGACCAGCAGTGTGACCAAGCCCTCTCCCCTTCACTATCCCCCACCTTGTGGGTCCTTCCACCAAGCACCCAGGGGCACAGAGGGGACATGTAGGGCATTTCTTGGTAATGTGGGCTAAGTGCCCACCGTGGACCCACTGAGGGGGGAGCTACAGGCCATCACTGGGGGTCAGGAGGAGCCAGGGGAGCCACCCATGCCCTGCTCACCCCTACCCCCACCCCCCACCCAGGAACACACCCCCACCCTCCTGCTGAATGGGTACCAGACCCTGGAGGACTTCAAGGAGCTGCGGGAGACCCACCTGAATGAACTGCACATCATGGACCCCCAGCACCGCGCCAAGCTGCTGACGGCTGCCGAGCTCCTCCTGGACTATGACAGTAAGAGTCCTGGGGAGGGGCGGGGACCCTGACTGGGTACCCCAGCAGCACCACTAACACCACGGCCCCTTTCCCAGCAGCCAGTGAGCCAGAGGATGGTGACAGCACTGAGGCCCTGCCATCACCCTCAGAGCCCAAGGGGGACATTCCCCGGGACTCCGGCTGCTTCGAGGGATCAGAGACCCTGGATGGCAGCCGGGAGGAGGCCGAGCTGGGGGGTCCTGAGGAGCAGCTGGCGGGTCCTGAGGAGCAGCTGGGGGGTCTCTCCATGGCAGAATCCCCCTGAGCCCACCAGCACCGCCTTTCCACTCTGGCCCTAATAGGGGAGCTGGATTGGAGGGGATGGCTGCTGGTGGGGGACAGGGGAGCCCCAGTGGTGGCACCTCAGGGCCCAGCTTGGCCCCTGCACCAGAGCCAGATGCTGGGTGGGCATGAGGTGCTCCAAGACATTTTGCATGGCACTGCCTGGCACCACTGCCCCGAGGCAGGGACTCTGGGCATGCTGGGGCATTGCACTCCCTGCCAAGACACCACAGGCATTGGCTGCTTTCCCCAGGTTTGCCAGCAGGCTCAGGAAGGGAGCTAGGGATGGAAGCTGTGTGTGCAGGCAACTGAAGCCTGACTAGGACACTGTCACTTCTCAGCATGGACACCCAGAGACCCCCCCCCCCCCCGTCACCTGCCATGGGGGACAGCAAGATGCAAATAACATAGCTAAGACACCCTGGAAGTGTGAGATGGAGAGTCCTGGAAATGCACAGGGAAGAGGGAAGAGGCAGCTGGCTTGGGGCAGCACAGAAACGCAGGGGCTACAGCTCAGCCATTTTCAAACCAATTAAGTTTCCTTCATTGTTTTAAAATTAAAAAAAAATAATAAGAAGAAAAAAATAAAGAACACCCAGCCCTCACCCAACCCCCTTCCTTCCTTCTGGAGACCCTGACCCGTGCAGGCAGGTCCCGGCAGGCAGCACTCCACACACCTCATGGAACAGGGAGCAGCAAAGCCAAAATACCCAATTTTCCGCACTGAATTGGAGTTTTGGTCAGTAGCGCGTTGGGACGACTCCCACAGGGTGGGGCACAGGAGCCCTGTCCCCGGAGGATGGAACAGGATGGGGCTGGGCTGGCTGGGGGCCGTGGCAGGGTGGCAGGGGCTCTTTTCCAGCCACATTCCAACGGAGAGCAGCTGTGGCAGCTCTGCCCTCTCACCCAGGAGAAGAGGCCCCGCACTGCGGGAGAGGGGGCAGTGCCGGTGCCACGTTCAACCACACCCCTCGCTGCCAGCCAGGAGCATCACGGACACACAGACGGGACTGGCCTGTCAGGACGCCCCCCAGCAGCCACCACACACCTGCCGGGAGGAACTGAATGAGTGAGTGCCCAGCACTGTGACAAGGGACCCGGAGCTGCCAGGGCACAGAACGGCCTCTCCTCCACCAGCGACCTCTGCGGGGATCCCAGAGGTGTGAGGGTCCTGCCAGTGCAGGACAGGGACTGTGAAGTGGGGGAGCCCTGCCACGGCACAGAGCTCTCCTGCCATCCCCCCAGCCTCTCCTCCTCTGTTGAGGACACACAAGCCTAGCCCTAGGCAGCTGGTACAATCCTAGGAAGATCCAAGGCTCCCAAAGCCAGTCTAGGATGGCTGAGAACAGCAGAGCAAGGCAAAGGGGGGACATGGGGATGCAATGACACAACACAGATTGGGGCTGAGGTTCTGCAGAGCTGCTGTGCCACAGCTGGGGAGGGCTCAATGCAGACACCCAGAAACAAATGCAGCCCCAGCACCAGCCAGGAGCCAGTGGCACAGGCACACAGGCAAACCTCTCCCTGCAGCTGTCCACCTTGGCTGCCTTCTCCCTCCCTCAAAGCCCAGGGTGATGTGAGCACCAGAGCAGATGGAAGGAGGGTCGCCTCATAGCTGCTGCCTTGTTACATCATGCAGAAAGGAGCACAGGAAGACAGCTACCTAAAAACCGCTGCCAGCAGAACTCCTTCCCACTTGTTTGGGTCCTTGGGGCACCAAAACGTCTCCTGACAAGCCTTGCCACACCAACCACAAAACAACGCCACGGATTAGAGGAAGGAGGGAGGAGGGGAGAGAGGACATTGCTGCCACGATTGCTTTCCCTTTCCTTGGGGATTCCTCAGCAGAAGGTCGCAGGCTGGCCCTGACAGCCTCACCCTGTCAGAGCTGGGCCCGGGCAGAGGGGACAGCCCCAGCCCTGAGCTGGGATGGAGCATCCAGGACAGCCCACAGAGCCAGAGGCCTGGCCCTAGGCAGACCTGGTGCTGGCAGTGCCCCACGGTGACCGGGGGGTGCCACCGCGCAAGGCCAGCGCTGCCCGCACCGTGGTGAGTAATGACTAAAGCAAAATGGCCATGGGGAAGCAGGTGCCTGCCATCCAGCCCTTCTCCCCTCCTCCACCACTTCCAGCTTCGATTAGACAAAACAACAAAGTTCTCCTTTCCAAGCAGATGCTAGTGCTCCTCTCGCCCAGCGTCCAGGGGGGGCACCGGGAGCTCCCCAGGCGTTCGCTGCTTCTCCTCTGGCATCTCGGCGTCACTCACAGATGGGGCAGGGACCTGGAGAGAGAGGACAGAGTGACCTGCAGGGACACCCCCAGTGCAGAGCGCAAGCACACAGGCCCCACCGCTCCGCTTCCACCTCCAGCTCCACTAGCAGCAGTCTCAGGTGTGCTTGGGAAAATGAGAAACTAAAATCAGGGGCCACCCAACAGGCAACATAGCAGCTTCAGGAAGAACTGGAGCACTGGACTGCTCCAGCAGAAGGTGTCTTGGACTGTGTCCACCAGGGAAGGGCAGCTCATGCCCAAGCAGGAGCAAGCCAAGGCATTTCCCACCATGTTATTGGAATAATTTAGGTGGGAAGGGCACTCTGGAAGTCTCCTGTCAAACTGTGTCCTTAATGCAGACTAATTTCAAACACAGGAGGCTGCTCAGGGCCACAGCAGCTTTCTCCACAGACGGAGATCCCAGGGACAGCCCTGCAGCTCACACGCAGAACCAGAACAAGATGTCTGCAACCTCTCAGCCTTCCCCAGCCCTGCCGAGCTCCATGGGCAACAGCTCCTGAGTGCTCTCATGGCAGGACTGATCTCCAAAACAGCAGCCAGCTGTGATCTCCTTTTAGGAAATCCAAGGAAACCAAGACGCTGGTTTCCAAGGTTAGAGCAAACAAGCTTTTCAGCAGCAGCCTCTCACATGACCCCTCACGTAGTTTTGTCCTTCCTAAGTCACACTCTGAGCTTTCTTCCACTCTCCCAGAGCCCCCCCAGCTCCCAAGGGGATCACTCACAGCACTGGGGGGAAGAATGCTGCCATCCTGCTGCTTCATGCCACCCTCCTGGGCCTGCCCAGGGCCCTGAGTGGCCAGGGGCTCCTGCGTGCCGGGTCCCTGCGGGCACGACCCCTCCTGAGCTGTGCTCTCCTCCTGCTGCAGGATGCCCCGTCTGTCCAGGACACTGCAAGAACACAGCCACGCCATCAGACACCCATGTCTCCCCAAATCCCACCTCTCTTCCCAGCAGAAGTGCTGGTGGAAGACAAAGGTCAAGGCCCCTCAAGAGCTCACCTGGGGGGCAGGGGCCCGCAGAGCACCTCGCAGCAGTTCTTCACTATGTTGCCGTGGCTGTAGGGATTCTGCACACGGTTCTTCCCAGTCCAGGACCCCTTAATCTGAAATAGTTGGGCACAAACTCAGGTTTACTCCAAGGCCGCCCTGCCCCAGTCCCCAGATCCCTGTGTTCTGCTCAGCCTTGACACACTGAGAAACACCGACAGCTCAGAGGAAGAGGAAGGCTCTACTTACGTCTTCGTTGGTTGTCTGATTCAGTGCCACCAGGAAGGTGTGGAACCCAGTTAACCCCACCACCGACCACAGCGTGAAGAAACAGATGAGCACCTCCAGTACAGTGAGAACAGTTAAGGACGGGAACAGCCTGAGAGCAGGCCCAGCCCACCTGTTACTGCCCCCACAAACATCAGCTTCTCTTCCTCTCCTAGCCACTGTTTTCTGTTTTATTCTTCTCCCGAGAGCCAAGAAACTGCTCCCCACATTGTCATCCAGGGGAAAACGCTCGGAAAGACTCAGAGTGGTCTAAGCAGCCACTCCACAATGCAGCTCCCACTAACCCCCAATTGTGGAGAAGTCAAGCACTTGGGACCATGGAAGGATATGTCCCTGGGGTTTCCTTCAACGTGTTCAGAAACCCAATCTTCAGAGATTCTGCAATACAGAAAGAGAGATTTTTTTCACCTGGAACATCCCACTGAGTCCAGCTCCCTTTCCCACTCCCTAACTCTGGTTTCACACCACCACCTGTAGTCCTACTCCCTCCCTCCCAGCTCTCCAGCTCTCCAGGCAGACTCACTCAGTGCTACGTAGACGATGTTGAAGGTGAAGATGTAGATGGTGAGGAGGGAAAGCGAGAGGATGAAGAGGTAGAAGTAGCGGTAGTTCCTCTTTCCCACGCAGTTGCCCACCCAGGGACAGTGATGGTCAAAGCGCTCTGGGGAAGCCAAGATGAAAATTAGCACTGCCTGCCCACGTCTAGATCCTTGCCCCTGTGCTTCCACTTCAAAAATCCCCCAGGCTGACAAAAACTGCCAAGTTCAACCCTCTGCTCAGTCAGGACCTCATATCCTGGCCTCCTTTCAGGAGGTCAAAAAGTCCAAAATTGTTTTATAATGAGTCATTTTGCACATTAAGAGAGAATTTGAGCTTGACCCCCCCCATGTGTCTTCTCTCCCTGGAGTACAACAGCCACAGCACATGGGTTAGATGAAGGCCTGGGAGTCCCCATGTTCTTACCCTGGAATAATCAGGAGAAGGTTCAACAAACTGCATAAACACACAAAGGCTGGGAATCTGAAGAGGAGGAAAGGGGTCCAAAAGGACAGGATTTCTGCCTGGAGCAGTGATGCTGAACATGAGCCAGTTACATACACAGAAGGAAGACAACAACCAGGGCACCCCAGGGAATGGCACAATCTCTGTGCTGATGAAGGATCTGCTGTCACCTGAGACACAACTCTCCACTGGAACCCTCCAGTCCTGCAAGGCCAGAGTCCAGTGGGATTCAAAAATGGGCTGCACATGTACACACAGCAGCTGGACTCAGTTATTGCCAAAGTCCTGGCAAAGAGGAAGCACCTGGCTCCAGGTTCTGAGCAAACCTCAAGCTCCTCGAGCACAAGATGAGGCAGCCTGGACACCGCAGCAGCCCAGAGCCACCCAGCAGGAGCCTGGGCACGGGTCTGTCCCTGTGCCAAGGCTCTCCGTGAGGAGCAGGGCCAGGCCAGGCCCAGCACCACTCACCCACGCAGTTGTCGCAGATGCTGCAGTGCGAGGCGCGGGGCGGCCGGAAGATCTTACACGTGTAGCAGTACTTGAGCTTCACAATCTGATTGTTGATCTGGAAGTTCTTGATGCGCGGGGGCGGGCGCTGACCCTGCGGCACGGTCCCGTTGGTGGCCTCTGCCAGAGAGAACCGGGCACAGGTCGGAACTGCTGCTACAACATGACAGGCCTCAAACAACAACTCGCTTCCCTGCCTTTCCTCCCAGCGGGATCGGAGCCCGCTGGCTCTGGAGCTGGAGGCTGCAGCTCTGCTCACGCAGGCCAGAGCCAACCTGGCAGCTTGGAGGCAGGAAAAGGATGCCAGAGCTTTCATGGGCATGTTGAGAGTGGGCTGGGTGTTATCACCTGCATCCACCAAACCTCCTCCCTCCCTGAAGGATCAAGGGGACCGCTCCAAGCTTTCTGCACCCCTTCTCAAAAGCAAACTGAGTTTGTATGTACACGGCTATGGGAGAGGAAGCAGCAGGTGAAATGGCTCCCAGAGAGGGACGCAGGTACAACATGCTGCCTTCTTGAAACTTGACCAAGTACGGTGAGCCAGCAGATTGGGGCAATCCTCACTTTTGGAGGTCCAGCCAGGAAGATAAGCTCTTGCAGGGACTGTAACCTAGAAATATGCCATAAATAGGGAGGCTTTTCCATCCCTCACCAGCTTGGCCACTCCACACTCACTCACCAATCTCCATCTCAATGAAGGCTGCCTCATCAGGCAGGGCCCTCGGGATCACGCCAGGGTCGCTGAAGCTCGTCCGCAGCAGCGTGGCCATGGCGAACAGGAAGAGAACTGCTGCAAACACGGGGATGGCCGGGGAGAGCTGGACCGCCAGGTACCGGCACCTGCGGACACGGGGCAGGAGACAATGAGTCAGAGTCTCATCTCCTGGCACAGCGTCAGAGCCCGGGCACTCCGCAGCACTGCTCAGATCTGGAGCAGAGAAGCTGTTCAGAACATCCTTCTGATCCCACCACCACAGGGGAACACTCCTGGGGCAGCTCCAACAACCAGGCACCATCACAGCATCTCCACGTTTTCCACCAGCTAGGCACAGATATTTCCCAGCATTTGTTCTGTTTTCAGCTCCCATTTTAAGCAATGCCAGAAACACAACCAGGCAGCGGGAGAGACCTTGTCCATTACATTCCTGCTGCCAAGGAATGGGCCAGACCACTGGGAGAAGCACCCAAGGCCTGGTCAGGGACCCCATACCTGGAAAGCTGGAAGAAGGAATAGAAGCCTGTGGGGATAGTGGGAATCTCTAGCTAACCCCTAAAGAGCAGGAGCTTCCCATATCACAGAAATTATTGGGATTAAGTGGATCCTGTACTTCTTAGGAATGGATTCCTGTGAAAGTGCAACATTCCCATGCAAGAAGACATCTGGCTTCCTTTGGCTTTCCTGAGACAACGGACTAGAACACTCCAAATAAAGCAGAAAGGCTCCTGCTTCAAGACTCCCCCAGCTCAAAGGGGAACAAGGTTTGTATCCTCCATAAATACAACAAGGCCCAATGAGGAGTTTATGGTGCTGATCCTGCTGACAGAGGATGCAAAGGGAGCACGGGACTCATCTCACCATGGCCGTGCTGCTCCTGGACACTCACAGCCATGTCCCCAGAGGTGCTGCAGCCCTAGCCATGTGGGAGGCCTGGGCAGAAGTCACATTTTAGAGACATACTGGGCTGAAAAAATCCATATTTTACCCTGATTCCTTCAGAAAACCCTACTGATGTTGGGGTGAAGTTCCTATGGAGCTTTGCTATGGTTTAAGGGAAACCTCACCTAAATCCCACCACTTGTGTCATATCTCACCACTCCTCGCACATATCCCTCCTCCAGCCTCCTGATGCAGCTGGGCACCCAGGCTTTCAGGCACTTGGCTTTCTAGAATCCACCCTTTATTCCTGCTGGTGAGGGATGGATCCAACCCAGACTCCTGCTGTTCCACTGTTACTTTCCATGCAAGCATCAGGCTACTGCGGTGAGGGGCCAGGGATTATCCTCCTTGGGGGGCTGCCATCCCAAGCAAGGCCATTTCCATTACCTCCACAGCACTATTTAATTCTGGACAGCATTCCCACCACAGATTCCCCAAACACAATGCAGTTTCCAGCTCCAGCTGGCAGCACCAGGCTCCGCAGGCCCACTGCAGAAACATTTCCTGGGCCATTGCCTGACTCCAGCGCTGTCCCCCACATGTGGCAGGGACAGAAGGCCTGCACACTGAAGTTACAGCACACTTCAGTCACAGCTGCAACACCAGAAGCCCACAGCAACACAAAGGGCCTGGGCCTTAAACCAACATCCTTCACTTCAGACACTGCACACTCTGCTGTTCCCCAAAACAATGTCCCTGTGCCCAGCCCTGGCCACAGACGAAGAACTGGAGTGCCGAGCTTATCATCTTCAGGCAGCCTAAGATAACTTTGCATTCCCTCTGCAAGGGCAAAGTCCAGGGACAGCTGCAAGTCAGTCAGCAAGTAAACAAAAGCCTTGGAGCCCATTTGGGGTAGAAGTATGGGGTTAGGAAGATGGAACATGGATTTAGGTGCAGGTCAGCCTCTTCTCCCAGGCAATCAGTGACAGGACAAGAGGACACAGCCTCAAGCTGTGCCAGGGGAGGTTCAGGTTGGACATCAGGAGAAGGTTCTCCATAGAAAGGGCTGTCAGGCATTGGAAGGGGCTGCCAAGGGAGGTGGTGAACCACCCATCTCTGGAGGTGTCCAAGGAACAATTGGATGTGGCACTCAGTGTTCTGGTCTGGTTGACAATGTGGTTACCAGTGACAGGACTTGATGGTCTTGGGGGGTCTTTTCCACCCTAAACGATTCTGTGATTATTCCTTTAAGAGCTGGACACTGCCTGCCCCAAAAGGCTGCAGCCTGACCCTTGTCCAGCTTTTGGAACTGCTGTGACAACATGAACCTATTGTGGGTTTAAATATGGATCCATGAGCTGTGTTAAAGCTGAGCCACAGCTCTCCTGCTTCCACACAGGCTTAGCTTAGCTCCCCTTAGCTGGGCTGGTGTCTGTGGCCCCTTGCAGGCGAGGGCAGAGGTGAGAGCCAGAGGAGCTCCCACCACGGTGAAACTGCATTGCCAGGCCTAGCATGGAGCCCAGTGTGGAGCCCCCACTTTCCGTGCTGATGGGGCCTCACTCTTCATGTGACTTCCAGGGAACTTGTCCATGACAGGGAAAGCAGCTACCCAAGGTCCTGACTTGGTACTCAGGTACTCACTAGCACTGGGGTATCTTCAGCCTACGCCTTGTCTCTAAGATGATTTCACTGCTCAGGAACAGGCATTTAAAGACCTTTTGTTTGGGAGAGCTCAGAGCCAACAGAGATGCTCTGTTGGCCTGTGAAGATGCTGCTCCCCCATTCCCAGCACCATTTCTGTGCTCTGGAGCATTTTGTCACCAAAAAGCAGACAATAACAGCACTATCACAACTCATCATCACAGTGGGGTGGGCTGAGGCAGGAAAGCTGAACAAAGGGATCATTGGAATGGGGAGCAGGGGGAGAAGCAGCTGGGAGGTGCCATGAGTTATGGTGCTTGGCTGGTTATTCTGCACGCTGAGCAAAGCTCTGGAGGAAGGGAAAAGCCACAGGGACTGCACAGCCATGGCCACAGGGCAGGACATGCCCCAGGCAAGCCCCACCAGGGCTCAGCACAAGCTCCACAGTATCACTCACCCACATCTCACCTGCAAATCACCTGTTTAACCTTCCTCAGCTACAGCACAGCCACACTGTGTGCCTGTTCTGGGTGCCAGCAGAGCTGTATCTTTCCCCAGTGCCTGACCCTCACTTCAGCCTGGCTGTGCTGGGTGCTCACACCAGGGAAGGGATGGTGTCTAGCAGCTGCTGTGTTTGCAGTAAGCGTGGAAGCAGCTGCTCCAAAGCCCGGCCACACCACACACCACACGACTGTGTCCAGGCCCTTTCCAGCAGCACCAGTCAGGGCTGGAGCTCTCCCGGGAACCTCTCCCTACCTGCCTGCAGTGACACATCAACTGTCAGCACACAGCATGTGTTTCTGACACAACTGAGGCAGGAGACAGGTATGTTATGCCAATGTCACTGCTCCTTTCCCAGCTAAAATCTCAAATCTCTGCACAGACAAATCACCCCAAGATCCACACAGGAACTGGGGTGCCACAGAGGATGTGGAGGCTGCAGAGAGGGCAAAGTCATCTCCTGAGAAGGAGCCCACATATGAAAAAAAGGTCAATCCAAACCCCAGGAGTGGCCACTTCCCCCAGAAACACAAACAAAACAAGCTGAACTCTGGACACCAAAAAGTTCACTTCTATTGAGAGAAATTACAGTGATTAAAAAGCATGAATTAACTCACATGTAAGTTTTGACCATGCTTGACACAGATCTAACCAGAGGTAACAGCAGCTCAGAGGCCCCTCTCTGAGTCTTGGGTCTCTGGGCTTTGGAAATCAAAACTGAAAAATAAAGTCACACAAAGGGCAATGTAGGTGTTTTCAACTCATCAGAAAACAAAGACATTTTCATCTCTACAAAGCTAAAAAAGTAGGAAAAAGAAAGTGGCAAATATGCCTGGGCACTGGAAAATCCAAGAGCAGCCCCTTCCCATGAGGAGCCAGTGTTGCTGGTGCTATCATGCCTCTAACATCTACAGATGTCAAGTTTTGTGCTGAAAAGCCAGAGACAAAAGAAATCTCATTCCCTTCAGCTGAGCGTGGAACTCCAGGAGAGATAGGAACTGCAAAGGGAACTTCCAGCCTGAGAGCAAGCACTGCATCCCATCATCCCAGCTCCTAAAGGCATTTTTTACAAATGCTTTATCTGGTCTCCTCATGCTGGAACACCTCAAGCAGACAGCAGCTAAGTGCCCAACCACAGGGCTGACGTACCATTAGGAGTCTGAAATAATGCCAAGAGGATGTGAAACTGTATTTTATGGGACGTGTTATGGAGCAGACCCAGTTAAGCACGGGTCTCAGACTCTGCTGGAGCAGCCCCAGGCCGCGGGAGCTGCTCCCGTAGTGCTGAGAGGTGCCCTTGGGCAAAGGACTCCAGTGGTGGCTGCAGAGCCCTTCCCGCGAGCCAGCACAGCTCCGTCCCTCTGCCTTATCTACGAGGGAGGAGTCGGATCTCAGGTATAGCACTGAGTTCTGCCAGCCTCTGGCTCCTGTTTGCTCCTGGCTGGAGAGACTTCCCCAGTCCCAGAACACAGCGCTGCGGTTTGGGGATGAACACACAGAATTCCCACCCACAGGCTGAGGCGCTCAGCCCGCTCGCCTGTGGACACCGCGGAGCAGCTGGCAGCACTGGAGAAACTTGGGAGGAAAAAACAGCACCAGCAGCAGCCCCGCGAGTGCGACCATGGCTCCAGGGCTGGGAAGGAAGGGCTGCGGCTTTTCTGCCGCCGTGGGTGCCGGTCCCCACCGGCCTCAGCTGTAACCGGAGCCAGCGCAGCCCGGAGCGCCGGGATCGAGCCCAGCCCGGCGCAGGGCGAGCAGCCAGACAGATCCTGGCTCCAGGCACCCCGGAGCCGTGCTCAGACAAGGTGTGACTGCGCAAGTGATTCAGCTGAATGGAGCAGGCAGCACGGCACAGGCAGCCTGCAGTGAGGGGCAGCCAGGGAAAGGCTCCTCCGCCCACCGCCGGCTGCCGCGCTCCAAATCCAGACACCAACTTTAAGGGGGAAACCAGGAATTTCCATGCAAACACTAAAGAATCTGCCAAACGCCGAGACAAACGGACAACACGGTGAAAGATGGAGGCTGAGATCCTCACCCAGAGCTCCCTACACATGCAGGGCAGGCAGGGCTCCTGAGCAGCCAAGCTGCTTATCTCAGCCTGATCAGTGCAACAGAGACGTTGGGGAGTGCTTCCAGCTGGGAAGGCAACATTTCATCCCTATCTCAAATTCAAAAATCCCCCAAACAAGTTCAAAACAACCCACTCTCTTCCAAACAAAAAAACACTGAGGTGTTCTGCACTGGAAGAACCAAACGGGTATTTGGATTTTCCCAAACTTTTCCTTATCTCCCTTGGATGATTTAACCAAAATTCAGAAGTGATCCTGTTCCCAGCAGCATTCCCCCCACAGAGCCCACCCTCCGGGTCTAGGCACGGCCTGGATGTCTTGGTGCAAGCGACTCCTCCACAGGCCTCTGCCTGCCAGAGCATGGAAAGGGGCTTCTCAAGGAATTTTCAGTCACGTTCCTGACTAACCACAGCCTAGGTCTGGAAAACAGCCTCGGCTCACTCTGCCTTAGCGCAGCCACGGCAGAGCGGGATGTGGTTCACTCTCCTGCTATGGACAGGATCCACAGGGAGCCAGAGCAATTAAACCTCAAATCAGTGTTTCTGGTGCAGCAATAAGCGTTTCTGGAGCAGCAACACTTATTAGTTCTTCCTGTAAGGCAGGAAGGCTCAGCCCTTCCATTTTTCAGATGGAAAAAACCCCAAACATCAAACCAAGAGTGGTGTCAGTTGGTACCTCAGACTGAGCCAGGGATAATTTGGGCAGGAAACTAGGGAGAGACATGCTGGGCCAGGGAATGTGGAAACAAGTTCCCTGGCTTAGGAACGATGCTGAAGAGGACAGCATCTGGGCCAAGGGCTTTTTGGAACTGCAGGAATAGCCAGGGCTTAGCCAGCAAGCAGGTCCTTCCACTCGTTCTTCTTGGCTTTGTGACCTTTTCTATCATCCGACCCTGATTCAGCCCTTCTGCTGCCCCAAAATACAAACATGCCCAAGGAGACCAAGGAAGGGAAGTTTTTCAGTTGTTTAGCTGATCCAGGTTCATCCTCTAGCTACACAACAGAGGTATCCTGCCCCTTCCCACAGCATCAGCCCAGACAAACATATGCTTTTCCCTTTTTGCTTGTTATTTTTTGATTTTAGGATAAGTCTAAGGCCAGTCCAACTCCCCAGCCCAGCTCCCAGGGAGAGCTGAGGGAGGGGGCAGATCCCTCTTTTTTATCAGGATCAAAGGTTTTGGCTGAAAGTCTTTAGGCTGCCAAGGTGATGTAAGGGGTGGTCGGATCCTTCCGAAACACCAGCATGGCTCCAGCTGCAGTGCAGCCTGGGGCTAGGGGTAGGTCAGACTGGCAGGACCCCCAAGCTCATTCCTTATTAATACTCCAGCTGGGGTCGCCCCCCTGGTGGGGCTGATGCGGGGGCTGCACATCCCTCTGTGGGTGGGGACACAGGCTGTGCCCCAGGGCTGCAGCAGCAGTACCCTTGCACTCCGACTATCCTGGAGCCAGGAACACTCGGGACAAGGGACTGCCAAGTCCCAGACAGAAGGTGACCCACGGGGAAGCAGGGCCAGTGTCACCCCCCGGCAGGGCTCCGGCAGGGCCCATTACCCTCAAAACCTCCGGGGTCAGTCAGCTGAGGGTGAGGAAGCAGATCTGGACAGGGACAGCCACACTTCGTGCCAGGCTGCGCTGTGCCAGGCTCCCCTCCCTCTCCCGAGGCCCCGGGCACACGGGCCCATCCCCATGCCCGTCCCGTGGGGTCCCCGGGGAACTCACTCGAAGGCGAAGAAGAGGGCGCAGGTGCCGAGGATGAGGAAGAGTGTCAGGTAGAAGATGCCCTTCTGCCGGGCCATCATGATACGGCCGTCGCAGCAGAAGGTGTTCCTGCCCGGCAGCTTCTCCCATTTCCGAACCACCTTCTTCCTCGCCACCATCACCGACATGGCGGGGCCGTCACTGGGGCGGCAGCGGCCGCCGCACGTTCGGGCGCTGCTGCTGCTCCTCCGCCGCCCGCGCGCCCAGCATCATCGGGGCCCCGCGGGGCCGAGCTGGGCTGGGCCGGGCCGGCGGCTGCGGGAGAGGGAACGGGGAGAGCGCTCGGTCAGCACCAGGGCGGCGGCGGCACCGGCACGGGGGGCGGCGGCCGCCGTCGCCATAGAAATCCCGCGCCCGGGAGGGGCGTTGCCGTGGGAATCCACCAGGGAGGGGGAGCGGGGCGCGGCAGGAAGACCCTCGGCTGGGCGGCTCCGCAGCGGGAGGGGACGCGGCAGGGCCGGGCCGCACAGGGTAAGGCAGCCCCGGCTCTGCGAGCGTGCCGGGAGCCGGCGGGGAGAGAGCGGAAGGGAAGGGTTAGAGAGGAGACGGGAGAAGACGGCAAGGGAGGGAAGAGGACGGGAGGGGCCCGCGCCGCCGCTCACCAGATGCCGGTGCCGCTCGGGCCGCGCCGGTCGCTCCCACCGCGCCAGGAGGGGCCGCCACGCCTCGCGCCCGAACGGGGTGGGGCCGCCGCGGCCATTGGTCCCGCCGCGCCCTCCGCCCCGCCCTGCCGCTTCCCGCCTTTCCATTGGGCGCGTGCGCTGTCAGTCCGAGGCAGATCCTCCCACCGCGCCGCTTCTCGCCACTCCATTGGTCACCAGCGCTGTCACTTTGCAGGGACTCGTCCCTCCCCGCCGCTTCTCGCCGGCCATTGGCCGTATGCGCTGCCACTCCGCGTGGTTGGCCCCGCCCTTGCGGACAAGGGAGGGCAGGGTGAGGGCGGGGCGGAGCCGGGTCGGGGTTGGGGGGTTGGGGGGGGGGCGGGGCGGGGCGGGGGGGGGGGCGGGGGGGGGCGGCGGCGGCGGGGGGGGGGGCGGCGGCGGGCGGGGGGGCGGCGGCGGGCGGGGGGGGGGGCGGCGGCGGCGGCGGCGGCCGCCGCTCCGGTTTGGTTCGGCTTGCCCCGGCCCTCCCAGCGTCTCCCGCCAGACCTCCTGGTGCAGCCCCCGGCGGGGCACGACCGGCACCGCCCTCCGTTCCTCTTTTCGTTTTCTCTCACGGGATGCCCACAAGCACCGGGCTTCCCAGCCCCAGCGCCGCGAGGAGCGCACGGGATGCTCCCGCCGTGGGTTCCCCGCCCCTCCCACCCCATCCGCACATTCCCACATTTCGCACAGTAGTTTTCCCACGGTTTTGCACACCCAGACCGTGGGGTTAGGTTCGGGGAGCCCCCCAGGATCCCATCGCCGGCATCCTGCCACCGGCATCCCATCGATCCCCGGAATCCCACCTCGGGGCGTCCCGCCCCTGGCATCCCACCCCCGGCAGCCCTCTCTGGAATCCCACACACAGCGCTCCCGCTGGGCACGTGGCTGCCAGCAAAGGCAGGGCCCGGAGCGTTAAACCCGAGGGGAAATACAGAACTTTTCCCGCGGTTGTTGCTATGGAGACTGGAGCAGACGGGAACAGCTCGTTATCCCTCTCCCTCCTGCCCCGAGCGCCCTGTCCGCCCTGTGCGCCCAGCTCGGGACGGAGGAGAAGAATGACGAAGAGGACGAGGAGGACGGATGCTGCGGGCGCAGTGACAAACACTGACACCGCTTTGTGGCTGAAAACTCAATGTATTTGCTCCAACCAACCTTTGGATCCCATCAACCCCAAAAATGCTCCCAGGAGCCGGGTCCGGCCGGGCGGGAGGAAGCGTAGGTGCGGCAGCTACGTCCTCGAGCCCACTGGCGCGTCCCAGGGGGAAACAGCGAATCCTGCAATCCCTGGGACCGGCGGGACCGACGAGGGTCACAGACGGAGCGAAGACCCTCAGACCTGCTCTGGCCCGCGGTGGCACCGCCGGCTACCGCTGCCCGGCGAGCCGGGGGCGTCCCGGGAGCGCCAGACCCGTCCCGGAGGCGCCGCCCGAGGCCGGGACGGTGCTGTCCGTGCCCCGCTCCCTCCCGGGCCCCCCTCGGTCCCCTCCGGTTTTCCCACCCCGCCCGCCGGACCCGCTGCCATGGCAACCTGGACGTCATAGGGGCGCGCTTTGCGGCAGGGCGCGAGGGCTCGGCGCGACACTCGGTGGCGCTTGGCGGCAGTACCGGCGTGCGGGGCCATGGCGGAGGAGGACCCGGCAGCTGCGGCGGCGGGGAGCGGCAGCGAGAGCGAGGAGGGGGTGAGCGGGGCCGGAAAGAGTGCGACGGGCTCTCCGGGCGGCCTCCGCCGCACTTTGCGGGGCTCCGGGCGCTCTTCTGGCCGGGATGGGCGCAGCGGAGGACGGCGTGGCCTGGCCGGGGATATCGGGCCGAGGATGTCGGGCCCGGGGCCCGGCCGGGCGGTGCCGTGGGGGCCCCGAGGAGCACGTGGGAGCGGGCGCTGGGGCCATCCCCGCGCTCTGCCAGGTTGGGTCTGTGACCGCATGTGCTGTGTAGCAGGAGGATGGCGAGCGGCGGCACCGGCAGCTCCTGGAGGCCATCAGCGCCTTGTCCGGACGGAAGCGGTGAGTTGGGGCTACGGGCGTCCCGCGTTTAGGCCCGGGGGCTCCTGCAGCAGCCGCATCGCGAGAGGCTGCACAGGAAGGGGGGGCAGGGGGGACGGTTCCCCGCTCCTGCCCTCGGCACCGGCCTCAAACGCTCCAGAGCACCCGGGGAATACGAGGAACCTTTGGGGTTGTTTTCTGTCTCTCTCTTGCAGGCGGAAGCTGGCAGAGCGCTCGGAGGCGAGCGGGCAGGTGTCTGAGTTCAATGTCACCTGCAAAGGTGAGGCAGGGAGCTGGGCAGAGCTCGGGGATCTGGGATGGCGTTGCCCACCGAGAGCCACTCTGAGGGCTGGGACAGCTCCCTCACCTGGCAGTGCCACACCTGTGCGTAGGCGCTGGGGAAAAGCTGGTCCTGTCGGAGCTGCTGCAGCCCATTCATCCCAAATCCACGCTGGGCAGTGTGAGGAAGGAGCTGGCCAGAGTGAAGCGGAAGGCGGCGGTCGAGCTGCCACTGAGCAAAGAGGAGGCCAAGAGGGTGAGTGCAGGGAGCCAAGGGGGTCCAAGCTGAGCCCCCAGGACTCCCGTGCTCCTCCCTGATGCCGGCATCACCTTTCTCTGCCCATCCTGTTCCCCCCAGGTGGTGAGGGAGGCCGCCTATGTGACCACCTCGAAGGACGTGGGGAAGTGGCAGCAGGTGGTGCTGCAGAACCGGCGCGCGGAGCAGCTGGTGTTCCCTCTGCGGCAGGACATCGCCACCGTCACCCCTCTGGAGAGAGTCACCTCGGCGTGGAAGGTGCCCACTGCGGGTCACAGGCTGGGTGGCTCTGGGGGAGCAGCCAGGGTGGCTCCAGGAGCAGCTGGGGCAGGTCGATGTCCCCTGGCTGTGCTGGGGGCAGTAATGGGAGGCTCAGCCCAGCGGTGACACTGAGCAGGTGCCCGCCAGCTTGGGAAGGTTAGAAGGGCAGTCTGTGTTCGTCTCACAGGTGTGCAAATGCCATCTGGGACAAGCCAAGTGAGAGGGTTTGGAGCCTGCTCTGTCCCTTCTCCTCCTTGTAGCCTCTCAGGGCCAGGCACATGGAAGTATGCCTTGGCCACAAGTGCTGAGACAGAGGGATTGGTTTGCCAAATCCTGCAAGCCTGGAAACACTCCTTACAAAAGAGGGCTATGTTTGGGTTTGAATGCAAGTTCCTGTTGGGTTGTGCTGCTGGCAGGAATCCACTGCTATCCCTGGGAGTTGTCAGATGCCCAGGTGAGGGAGGGGCAGCCCCTGCTGAACTCCCAACAAACCTGTCACTCACACTGATCTGCCCAAAAGTCTCTTTCTGTTTTCGGAGGGACAATGGCATTGTGTGGCCTGGAACTCCTGCTCCATGCTTCTCGTGTGGTGCCCCCTGATCACTGCTGCCTGGCTGTTAGGAGACCATTTTTCTAATGTGAGAGGAATTCTACCTGCTCTCATCTGGCCATGTGACTGGGAGAGTGCCCAAGGGCTGTGGTGTGGGACCTGCGAGTGGGGCTGTGACCACTCAGTCCCCCAAGGCAGGGGGACACTTCTCTGGGCCTTCCACAGTGAGAATGGATGGGGACATCCAGGGGAGCACTGGCCCTTGCAGTTCTCCTCATCCTCTTGCCATGTCTACTGTCCCAACAGGCTCGAACTCCACTGGAGCAGGAGATCTTTGGATTGCTCCACAAGACACAGCAGCCTGTCACAGACCCGCTGTTGACACCTGAGGAGATGGCCTCAGTGCAGGCCATGAGCTTGGAGGAGGTGAGGCTTCACTCCGTTGGGGCATGGCTATGGGGAACTCTTCCTTTGCCCCATGCCTCACCCCGTGCTCCCCATCCCTCACCCCTTTCCCCCTGGCAGGCCCGGCGCCGGCGGGCAGAGCTGCAGAAGGCCCGGGCAGTGCAGTCCTACTATGAGGCCAAGGCTCGGCGAGCAAAGCGGATCAAGAGCAAGAAGTGAGGCTGTGCCTGAGCTGGGCTGGGCACACTGGGAGGGCAGGGCGGCCCTGCCTCACCCAGGGCCTGCCCGGCTCCTGAGCTGCCCCTGTGCCACAGGTACCACCGTGTGCTCAAGAAGAGCCGGAGGCGCCAGGCCCTGAAAGAGTTCGAGCAGCTGCACAAATCGGACCCTGCAGCCGCCTTGGCACGGCTGGAGGAGCTGGAGCAGCTCAGGATGCAGGTGCTGCATTGGCACCTCTGCCTCACCCCTCGGGAGGGCCCTGCTCCTTGAGGAGCTCTGTGTGATGCTTCTCTTCCCCCAGGAGCGGATGAGCCTTAAGCACCAGAACAAGGGAAAATGGGCCAAATCCAGGGCCATTATGGCTAAGTATGACCTTGAGGTAAGATGGAGCCACAGAATGGTTTGGTGAGAAAGGACCTTAAAGCCCATCCAGTTCCACCCCCTTGCATGAGTAGGGACACTTTCCGCTAGACCAAGTTGCTCCAAGCCCTGGCCAGCCTGCCCTTGAACATTTCTGGGGATGGGGCAGCCACAGCTTCTCTGGGCAATCTCTACCTGGGCTTCGCCACCCTCACAGAAAGAATTTCTTCCCAATATCCTGTCTATCCCTGCCTTGTGTCAGTGTGCAGCCATTCCCCCTTATTCTGTCCCTCCAAGCCACGGTTTAAAGTCTCTCTATCTCTTATAATCCCATTTATATATTGGAATGCCATGACAGGGTGTTCAGCATTGCTTAGGGAAGGGGGGTAGGCTGGGGTGGGCAGGGAAGGTTGGGAATGTTTTCTCTGTCCTATGTTAGAGCCTCTCGGTGCCTCCCAGGCCCGCAAGGCCATGCAGGAGCAGCTGGCCAGGAACAAGGAGCTGATGCAGAAGGTGCGGGTGGAGCCCCCTGAGGAGGAGCTGTGTGAGGTGCCTGAGGAGGACACCACGGCCTTGCCCATGCCCAGCGGGGCTAATCCCTGGATGCTGGGCAGGCCCAGTGGCCTGGCCCCAGAGCCTGAGACACAGGAGGGTCCAAGAGATGACATAGTGCCTGGTGCTGTGGAGAACAAGGACAAGATGGAGGAGGAGGAAGAGGAGCTGTCAGAAGAAGAAGCTCTGCTGCAAGACTTCGAGCAGAAACGACGGGAGCGGACAGGGAGCCCCGAGGGGCAGGGCAGAGACCATGGTGAGGAGCTCAAGGCCCAGAGCTGGGTGGGCTGGGAGTGCTGGGGGCTGGACAAAGGGAGGGGGATCTGGGGACAGTTTTTGGCTGATTTCACACAGCTGTCCTTACTCTCTGCCCTGTGGAGTGACCATTTCTACCCTCAACATGTAGGTGCTGATGAGACTGAGATTGTTGCTGAGCAGCCCAGGGACAGCCCAGTCCCCCCAGTCTGTGCTGAGGAGCTGGGGGACAGTCCAGTCCCCCCAGTCTGTGCTGAGGAGTTGGTGAGCACAGGGCTAGAGCCTCCCCCTCAGGCCCAGGAACAGCTCCTGCTCTCGGAGCAGCTGCGCCGCGTGTGGACCATGGAGGATGTGGAGAATCTGGCTAAGGACGAGCTTGTGGAAGAGCAGGAGAAGCTGGTAGTCCTGAGAGCAGGGAAGCAAGCACAGCAGCAGGAGGAAGGCAGAGCTGGGGACAGACATACCAAGAAAGCACCAGCCAAGAGGAAGATGATCAGCTTGGAGGCTGTGCTGGATGGGAAGCCCCAGGAGATGGACTGCCCCAGCCTGCCTGTAGTCCTGGAGGAGGAGGTGAGTGGGACGTGCCTCCCCCATGCTCCCCAGCACCCAAAACACCCATCCAGTAATGCCCAAACCTTTAAGTCCCAATAACCCCAAACCGTCTCCTGGTAACTCTAAACTCCCTTCCAGTAACCCCAAACCTCCTTTCAGTAACTCCCAGTAACCCCAAGCCAGTTACTCTAAACCTCCTCCCAGTAATTAGAAGCCCCAAACTAGTAACTCCCAGTACTTCTAAACCCCCTTACAGTACACCCCAAACCCCCTCCAGTAATGCCCAGTAACTTTCACCCCCTTCCCACTCTCCCCAGTACCCACAAACCCTTGCCTTCCAGTTTGTCCCAGTCTCTCCGAATTCCCCCAGTAACCATTAAACCCACTCAGAGTCTTGTCCTCGTGCAGGAGGGTGGCATCGAGCAGCGCGGGATGATCACGGAGGCCTTTGCTGGGGATGATGTGGTCGCCGATTTCCGCCGGGAGAAGCGCAAGGCAGAGGAGGCAGGGAAGCCGCAGCCGGTGAACCTGGTGCTGCCAGGCTGGGGCGAGTGGGGCGGCACGGGCCTGAAACCCAGTGCTAAGAAGGTCAAGAGGTGAGTGGGGGAGAGCTCAGGGTTGTGCCCAGCCCCGTGCCAGCCCTGACCCCTGACTTGCCCACAGGTTCCTGATCAAGCCACCACCGGCGCCTCGGCGGAAGGACCAGCACTTGCCCCACGTCATCATGAGTGAGAAGCGCAACATCCACGCGGCAGCGCATCAGGTGGGGCACACCTGGTCTCCATAAGAGCTCCAGCACCTGGGCAAGCCTGGGGCATTCCTGTGATCCCTTCCCAAAACATCCACAATCCCTGCCTGAAATCCCTGCCCAAAGCTTAGCTTCCAGCTTAAACAGCTCAGAACTGAAGGAGGAGGGATGTACAGGGCTGCTCCGTTGGTGGTGGTGGTTGTTCCAGCCCTCTTGGGCTCTGCTGGCAGCGGAAAGGGAAGCAGAGTGTGAGTGGGTCCTGGACAAATGGGAAGCAGTGAGCATTGGGAGCAGCATGGGCTGGAAAAGCTGGGCTGGGTGGCTCAGGGCCATTACCCCTGTGGTGTCCCCCCAGGTCAGCGAGCTGCCCTTCCCCTTCGAGCGGCACCAGCAGTTTGAGCAGAGCATGCGGACGCCCGTGGGCCCCACGTGGAACACTCAGCGTGCCTTCCAGAAGCTGACAGCCCCTCGAGTCATCACCCGCACCGGCCACATCATCCAGCCCATCTCGGCCGAGGACATCCCCGATACGGCCCCTGGCAGCGAGGCCAGGCTTGAGGGGGAGGCCATGCCCAGCAGGAAGGCTGGGCCCGGGAAGAAGGCTGTGTCCAGGGGGAAGGCTGGGCCCGGGAAGAAGGCTGTGTCCAGGGGGAAGGCTGTGCCTGGGCAGAAGGCTGTGTCCAGGGGGAAGGCTGTTCCTGGGGCGAAGGCACAGCCCCGGCGCTGCAGAGCGCAGTAGCTCTGTGTCTGCAGCCTGGAGGCTCAAACTGGAGCGAGTGGAGGAACCAGCAGCAGCAGCTCCTGGTTCTGTCCAGTTCCTTCTACCTCTTTCTCTGCAATAAAACCCAGGGCTGCCCTTCCTGTGCTGTCTGCATGGCTGCCCTGGCAGTGTCCAGGGCTAGGTTGGGCCCTTCATCCTCTCCTTGGGGTCCATGCAGGGTCAGGTGCTTTGGCTGAGTTGAGGGTGGGAGTTTGGTCAGGAGCTCATAGTGGGGCATGTCTAGGAGCATGGTGAGGGATTGGAATAGCTGCCAGCATCCTGTGCTTTGTCTTTTATATCCCCATTTTTGTACCTATATAGATCTTTAAATCTTGGCCAAAGGGGCTTTCTCCCCACCTTGTCATGCTGAGCCTGGCCTCGGGAGTGTTTCTCAGATCCCACCTGCACTCCCAAAGTACCTGCTCAGCCCTAGTAAACCTGATCACCTGGCAATGGCTCTATCAGGTGCTTCTGCTGCTCTGCACGTGCTGGGAGCTGGCTCTGTCCACGGGCAGCCTCCACTCCGGCTGCCCATCTCCAGCCCCTCAGAGTGGGACAGTGAGGTGCCTCTCAGGGGGTGGTTGGTGCATTCAGCACAAGTGGAGGGATGTGCCAGAGCCTTACGGGCTGGGCAGGGACCTCTCTAGGCCTCTCCCCCAACTTACAACGTGGCCTGTGCTCAGCACCAGTTGGAGAAAAACTTCCCAGCCCCAGCGCAGGAGCTGGAGCTGCTGCTGATCCCAGGAACCGTCCCTTGTGTCAAGGACGCCTCCTCCCACCTTGGCACTGCAGCCCGCCCTGGGCACGGCCTGTCCCCAGGGCCACCCTTCTCTGCAGCTGGGTCAGAGGAGGAAACGGGGTACTCCGTGCTGGCTGCGGGTATCCGAGACTCCCGCAGGGCCCTTCCTAGGCTGGGAGGGGACTGGGAGCTGGCGTGGGACACGTGTCACAGCTTTGCCGGGGACCATCCCGAGTGCCTCTGGCCCCTGCAGCACCCGGGGCCGGGGAGTCAGGGCGCTGGCCTGTGATGAGGTCACGGTTGTGTTGCTTGGGGGGGAAAAAACAAAAAGGAAAGGAAGCGGAGAGCATTTTCGTGCCGTGACACCGAGAGCCCCTCGCGAGGCTGGTGGCCCCAGCAGAGCCTGTGTCCCTCTGCCATGGGAAACCTTTGCCTCGGAGATGTCGTGAAGGGCGGAGGGGGTCGTGTTTGTTTTAATAAAAGGTGAAGCGTCCTGAAGAGGGGGAGGCAGCGTCCCCTGCCAGCGCTTCCACCTGCCTGCAGTCCCCCAGAGCTGCCCCCAGCCCCCGGCCACTGAGGCCAGGAGATCGCGGCACCGCTATCCCTGTCCCTCTTGCAGGGGCCCTCCCTCGCCTGCCCTGGCCAATGGCTCTGCCTTCCTCCTCCCCAGCCCGGACAGTGTTTGGCTAGACAAGATGGGCTGTTCCAGCACCCAGCCCACCTCCTCGGCTCCAGCCCCGGGATGCTCAGGGTACGCGGGCTGGGAACGGTCCGGGGGGCCTGTTACAGCAGAGCTGGTTCGGGCTCAGCAGGACCTGCGGGGTGCTGTCCTCTCTGCAGGGAGGGGGAACCCCCCACGTGCCTTCAGCCCCGGATTGGGCCCACCCCACGGCAAAGGATGCTGCTGCTGTGCGTGGTGTCACCTGTGTCCCTGAAGAGGGGAGCACTGCCCCGCAAGATCTAGCCCTGCTCCAGCCTGAGCTGGGACCTCCCCAGATCCGATGCGATGCTCCCTCCAGGGCCGGGGAGGTGGTGGCACCAGGGCAGTGGTCAGGGGCAGATCCTGCAGAGGACCAAGGCCGGCAGGTGTAACACCAGCTCAGACCTGGAGCAAGCAGGGCTGCAGTTGTCACAAATTGGATCACCTGGAGCAGCAACAAGACCTGCTGAGGTGCGGATCCCTGAATGGATCCCTGCGTCACACAGGGCTGGTGGGTCTGGCAGCCTGAGTGGGGGTGATGCTCAGCGTGGGAGGGAACAGCTGTAGCTACACATCTGGAGCTGCCTCATCCTGTGAGGAACGGCAGCAGCGGACTGGACTGGCTTGAGCTGGGGCTTCCAGTATCCAGAGATGCTTCAAAAATAAACGGGGACAGCATTAGCATGAGCTGCTGGGTTGCATAGGAGGGACCCTGGTGGGGGGTGACCACTGGTGCTGTCATCCCCGTCCCTCCAGGCTCCTGCTACAGCACAGGCTTCTCTG
This sequence comes from Molothrus ater, assembly GCF_012460135.2. Taxonomy (NCBI): domain Eukaryota; kingdom Metazoa; phylum Chordata; class Aves; order Passeriformes; family Icteridae; genus Molothrus; species Molothrus ater. The sequence goes on from NC_050491.2 coordinate 600,174, forward strand.
GAGCCCTCACATCGAGGCAACACTTGGCCCTCTGACTTCTCTGCAGAAATGATTTTACTGGGTACAGCAGCTTGGGGTTTTTCAATTAATAACGCATTCCAAGTCTGCCGCAGGAAAGGGGGATGCCAGGGATGCCCAGTTGCAGCCTCCCAGGTCGGCAGGGAAGGGGGCAAGAGCCCTTTGCAAGGGGACAGGAACGGGCTGGGGAACCTGGCACGGCTGCGGGCTGGGGTGGCTCCCTGCGGGGACTTCCCCAGCCTGATCGTCGTTCTCCCTGTGACAGCAGGGCCGGCCGCAGGCTGCCAGACAGGGTGCGAGTCGAGGAGAACCTGGACAAAGCCCTGTTGTCGCCGGCTACCGCGTGGGCCACGGGAGCCCCGGAGCCGCGGTGCGAACACGCAGCCCTCCCTCGGCAGCCCGAGCGCCGCGTCCCCCGAGAGCCGCGAGCGGCTGCGGTTGCTCTTACTGGCCTACTTTCCGGGCTACGTCAAAGCCGGGCTTACGGAGCAGCGAGCCGCGGCAAGGGCGGCCGAGCCGCTCCCGGTGCCAGCAGGGAGCGGGGGCTAATCCGGGCCCGGGGCCGCCCGGCCTGGCTGGCACACGGCGGCAGGCAGCGGGGCAGGGCCGGCGGCGCTGCCGTGGGGCTGGGGACGAGCACGGCCACCGCCAGGTCCCTCGGGGCAGGGACCCACCCGAGAGCAAGGGCCGCTCCAGCGCCGGGGAGCTGCCGGTGCAGCCGGGCTCCTGCACCCGGCGTCCCGGGAGGCCAGTGGGAGCGGGGTGGAGTAAAAGGCAGATTTAAAATCAACAAACAAAAAGGCTTTTGGTCGCTGTTTTTTTGGGGGGTTGGGGGTTTTTGTTTCTTTTTTGTTATCTTTTTTAAATGCAGGCTATAAATAACCTGTAAAATATTTCGTCTGGGCTGTTTCTGCAGCTGAAATCTTGTCCCTCTGGCTTCCCAAGCTCAGGATGTGCATGCGAGCACTGAGGCCGTCATGGAGCACCCCTGGATCCCTGGGGTCCTGTACCTTTGCCCATTGGGATCAGGGAATGTCCATGTCCCTGAACACCTCCAGTCCCCAGGGGCTGGAAAAGGTCCTCCCCAGAATGGGCCCGAGCTCCACTCCTCGGGGTGCGAGAGGGTCTGAGCACCGCCTCCCGACCGGACGGAGGCGAGAGGCTCAGCCTGGCACAGTGCGGGACAAACAGGACAGGGGAGGCAAGACTGGGGTTGGAACGTCAGGCTCAGAAATGCTCTCCCCAACACGTCCCGTGCTGGGGAGAGGGGTGGTCCCTGCTCCCCGAGTCTCTCAGCCTCCATCGCCCCGCACCAGGGGCGCGCTAACGCCCCGTTCCTCCCGCCGCGGTACCCGGTGCCCGGCGCATCCCGGCCGCATCCGGGCGCCGCAGCGGTTTCCGTGGAGATGGCATCTCCCAAGCCCGCACCGCCCGAGCCGGGGGTTTCCATGGAGATGCCGTATCCAGCACGGCACAACCTGAGCCGGAGATTCTGCCGAGATGCTGTAGTCGGGACCCTCGCCCCGCAGCGGGGCCATTCCCGGGGATGCGGGCAGCCGGGGCCCTCTGCGGCTTGGGGGTGCCTGTGGTGTTATCCACCGCTCCTCACACCAGTTCCGTGACAGCGCTGGGACACCAATACCTGCAGCTGTGAACATCCTGGGGGAGCTGTTGCCAGTCTTGTCACCCTCCAGAGCGGGAACCCACTCACTTCGGCTGCATTGTCACATTCTGTCAGGATCTCCAAGAGATGGCAGGTCCCTGCCTGTACCCAGCTGCGTAGCTGGGTAGATGAAAAGGGGAAATCCCCATGTCCCCTGATGACTTTGTCCCAGCTGCCACCCTGCAGCTCCCACAACGACTTGTCAGGGTGGGATATCAGTGGCACCAGGTGGGAAGCAGGCACTGTGCTGCACTCCTTCACCAGGGGATGAGGTTCCCAGCCACAAACCAGCAGCATCCCAGAGCTGGGGGACACCTGGCTGAGTTCCAGCACAGCCAGTGCATCAAAAACTTCCCAGGGGGAACGTGAAGGGCCTCAAAGGGCAGGACTGAGGCCAAGTGGAAGGGTGAGCAGAGGCAGATGTCCTCCTGGCAGGCAGCTGTGTGTACGTGTGCCCTGGCCAGTGTTATAATAGCAGCTTCGTTTGAGCACAGCTGCCGCAGAGGTGGCACCTTCCATTCTGCACATGGCAGAGCTCTGGCAAACCCCAAGCTCCTGCTGCAGAGACGGGGGAGAAGCACAGGAATGCCCCTGGGGCACACGCTGGGACATGCTGGGACACACTCCTGCCCACTAGGTGCCCGTGGGAGATGTGGGGCTGGTTCAGCCCCTGTGTCCTTCCTTGCCTCAGCCCCCTCCATGCTCCTGCTCTACCTCTGCTCCCAACTGGACCTTCCTTGGCCACCCTTGTCCTGCCCAAGCCAAGGCCATCTGGAGCCTCCATGGGGGCTTCTCAGCTGGCAGAGCAGCAGCAGCCAGGAGCCTGGGGATGATGCCTGAGGCTGGGCACTGCTAGCCATTCCAGCCTCCAACTCCTGGGGGGCCTCAAGCCCCCACACAGCCTGGCTACTGCTAGGACTGCCAGCCGCACTTCCAGCATCCCCAGGCACAGGCTGTCAGATGCAGCACTGTGGTCAGAGCCCAGGTCTTTGTCTGCTGTTATAATTAGGAGCCCCCCCGGTGGCTACCGAGGCCAGACCTGAGAAGCTCAGGGCTGAGGGACAGACACTAAAGGAGCTGGAATCTGGAATGGCAGCCTGGGAGCAGGGGCAGGCCCTGTTCTGCCCACAGCCAGCTACTCACCAGAGCCTCGTGCTGTATTGAAAAGGGCTGGAGTGGGGCCAGGGCTCTGTGCGGTCACCCCTCTCACCCCTGCCAGCTCTGCAGGGCTCCTCACCTGATTTCTGGGGCTCCCCTGGCACCCCAACCTCTGCTCACCCACTCTATTCTCCTCCCCTCCATCACTTTGGCCTTGCCCTGGCTGCCAGCTATTCCCTTGGCTCCCAGGCACAACATGGTTCCTCCCTGCCTTATCCTGGTGATCCCACATTCTCACCCGTCAGTGGTGCTCTCCCAGCCCAGTGCTTCTTCTGGGATGTGGAGGAGGAGGAGGGCAGCAGAGACAGCGTGTGCCTGCTGACTCCTGTCTGTGCTGCTCACCATGGGCAATACATACTTCAGCCAGCGCAGAGGCCTGGAGTGGGTAAGGAGGAAGAGGCCAATGCCAAACTCCCTTGGATGGTCCAAGAGGAAGCCACCCAAAATCTCAATCCATGAAATTCCCTTCCCGAGGCAGGAGCAGCCTTGTTTTGTCCCCAGCAGCTGGATTCAAAATGTCAGCCTCTGAGCTCATAACAGATCCAGTTTCTCACGCAGGAGGTGGGACTCTGTCCCATGTCCCTCCTGAGCGCCGTGTCCCCTGGGGAGCAGGGGGAAGAGGAGCTGCACATCAGGAAGCAGGCAGCAGCCTGGCCTGTCGTGTGCCCCGCAGCACTTGGCCTCCCTGCCCACCATTCCCTGTCCCCGACTGCCAGCAGGAAGGACAAGGCAGCCACTCTGATACCGTCACCTTCTATCTGCACTGCCACCAGTGCTACCAGTGTTTGTTGTTGGAGGGGGACAGCCGATGGAATGTGGGAGGATGAGGGCTGCAGGTAGAGGTGACACCTCGCGACATTGTCACTGCACCAGCCAAACCCAGGTGAGCTCTGCCCACCTCAGAGGGAGCAGCATGGAGGTTCCTTCTTCAGAAAAGTCCCAAGAAACTCAATGAGAAATCTCCAGACCCCATAGAAATGGACATGCTGTTCCTCCCAACGGGACATCCATCCCCTGGCTCCGCAGTCACGGCCCCACCTTCCCAGGTGAAGCTGAAGTATCCAGGGAAGAACAAGCCCTGGACATGGAAGTGACATGGAGCACATGAGGCATCACCTCATTCCTCTTCTTCTGGTGCCAGGAACTACAAGCCACCTTTGCTGCCACCAGCTGCCACCACCCTGCTAGAGGAGAAGGCTCCATGATCCCAGCTCATCCAGAGATGCCTGCCAGCCTGGCTGCTCATTAGTACCATGGCTGGCATTAATGTGACTCCCAGTAGGGTCAGGGTCCCCCCACAGCAGCCTGGCAGGACCAGAGTGTGCCATGCCCAGCTGGTTGTGTTAGCCAACATGTTCTGGTTCCTGGTCAGGGAGGGGGCAATGATGTGGATTCTGTCCCAAAAACAGCAGGGAGAGGAGAAATAAATAAAAAAAGGACACAAGATGGAGCAGTAATGACAAAAGCAGCAGCAACAGTACTGCAGGCCAGGTCAGAGCTGAGCGCTCTGGCCCTGGTGGCCCAGGGTACCAGAGCAGGCAGGGGACACACACATGTCAGGGGCTGCCCTGAGCACTCAGGGCTCACAGGTGCCCTCGGACCCGTGGAGCTCGGCAGAAGTCCTGCTGCCCAGCAAGGTGCTGTGGAGGAAATGCTGGGGTGAGGCAGCAGCTGGGGCTGCCCACAGCTGGGGGGTCCTGGAGGATGTCCCCAGGATGGAGGGGAGATAAAGGAGCCCCCAGCTCCCCCTGCAGCACGAGGCCCGGCTTGATTCCCTCGAGGAATTACCAGTGAGGGCTCTTTATCTTCTTTCGCTGCGACAGATCATTCCCATTGGCATTTCTTCAAGTTAGTCCATGACTGGTGCCTGATTAGCTCCACTCCCTGATGGAGAATGCCCCTCATTCCCCAGACTTTTCCATTTCCCTGGAACATGAGAGCCACAGAATTTTTCACCACCACCTTTTAAAGTCCTTTGGTGCAAATTA